>NC_000080.6:80552444-80887444 GCF_000001635.26 Mus musculus | reverse complement strand
CCAATGTAGTGGCAGTGAAGAAAACTTAACATTACACGTTATCAATTAAATCAGTATTTGTTTCTGTAAAAAAGCAATACTTACTTCTTAAGACTACCAGTGGTCTGTTCTGACCACTAAAATCTTCAGAAATAATAGTGACATTCCTGTTAAATGTGAATACCTTGGGGAAATGAATATCACTGCTATAGAATCTACATGAAGTTCACATAGGTGAATGCATATATATAAATAAAATGCTAGTTTTGTTAGTGGCTGTGTACATTTTCATTGACAAATTAGATTCAAAATCATGAGCATGGAGGTAAAAGAGAAGGATGGAGAAAGACACATTGCCTTTTCTCAATTTTTATATTTTAAATAACAATTTCTCACTCTATTCTTAATTTTCTTTTATAACCTCTTGACTTCAGCTTAACATTGTCCTGTGGAGATTTATTCATGTCCTAAAGGATCCTGGGGCTTAATTAATAGAAGAGCTAGCCAAAAGGATAGAAGCAGAGATATCAGAAGTAATTACAATTTAATGAAGCAAGAATGAACAAATTACCACAAAGCCCAGTAGTCTAGGGGTGGCCCAAAATTTTTGTCACCAAACTGAAAACCCCTCTGTTTTGCCTGCCTTCTATTTCTCATATAGAAACACCAGCTAATTATTAACTGCCCCATCACAAAATCTCCTTACCTTTGGAAATATTAAAATTATATTTATCACTACAAATAATAATAAATAACAGCATCATACCTGTCTTCCTTAGGAGAAGTTCACACACTGTAAGGTATCTGCCAGAGTCTGCTCTAGGGAATTGAAGCTCAAGTCGGGTGACAACATTAATACTAACAGTTACCTAACTATTGGTTTGAATGAATGTTTGCTTTTACTTTATAAATGTTGTAATGCTTTTGTGTCTTGATCGTATGATGAAACCCTTGTGGAAATCATGGCCTTGTGTGCCTCCTAAGCACAGATTCTGGGATGATATTTTGCCAAAACACCACAGCTGCTCCAGAAATCCAGCTTCAGACAATATCTGGAATAGAAGAATGTTTTCAGTCCCATGCTGTTTGTTTTGACAAACACAATCTCTTTTTACACTGCAGGAAAATCTCTTTTTACACTGCAGGAGGGAAAGAAAAAGGAGCACCCCACACACACATACACTCACACATGTGCACACACACACACACACACACACACACACACACACACCCAGTAGCATCACATCACACATCATTATTTTAAGTAAGTTCTCCTCTGATATTTAAAACTGAAATAGGAAAATTAATTTCCATCGCTCTTTGGAGAAACAACAGCTTGGTGAAATTAAGAGGGAAGAGAATCACCATGCTATTCATCCTCCTCCTGGGGGCAAATGTGTCTGAGTCCATCTTCAATCCCACTCCCACCAGGAGACCAGGCTGTCTTATGTACTACCCAAAGGAAAAAATAAAATAAATAAATCAACTTGAGGCAGAGAAGGGGGCACTGATGTTGATAAGCATAGTTGATAAGAGGAACACTTGCCAATGCAGCCTGGGGCATTCTTCCTTACAAAGCCGGATTTGGGGAGTTCCAATTCCCTCCCTTCAACAAGTATCAGGCAAACTTAAGCATGCACTGTCTAATGTCCAGCAGATGACTGCCTGTCCATCAATTTTCTTTCAGAGGGAAAGTAAGTCAACGATTAACAATTAAGATGTAGCCAAAATTGTCAACTTTCTAACAAGTGTTATTAAGAAGTAATTTTAGTCAGTATCTCTAAATAAATGCAACTGCTAGCTCAAATTTCAATATTTTCTTTAGATGGTAGGTACCTTTAGAAATATATTAAAAGTTTCCTTATCTAATCATATTCTTAGAGAATAATATTTATTAGATAGATGACGTTAGTTTGGGAAGGCTTGATAACTAACATCAGTGAGGGAAATTAGATTTAATTGAATCAGAAAGGTACTCAATAAATACAAAAACGAAATACAAAAGTACAAAAATTAAAATCCATTTGTCTAAGAAGCAATGAGTTATGACTAGAAAGAAATTGATGTGATGTTCAGATAAAAGAATATTAAAGCACTTTATTAATAAGCTCATTAAAAGAGATTATTAAACATTGGATATTAAAACTGCCTATTTGACACATAAACAAATTGATGGTGACATCTAGAACACATAGAAAAGGCACAGCCCAGAGCAGCTGAGATGAATTCTAAGTTATATATGTGGATATGTGCTTGGACAGATGTAGTCTTTTACAATTTTCTATTTGAAATGTAATTACATATGTTTCCTGCTTTCCACCGCTCCCATGTTTGAACCTCTCCACATATTCTCTTAACCACTGATATCACACATACATATAAACAAACCAACATTATAAACAAAATGCACTTGCACTGTTCAATGGTGTCCCTGTGTGTGTGTGATTCAGGACTAACCACTAGGCATTGGATAGCTAAAACTGATTCTTGTAGAGGGAAGAGTCAAATACAGAAAGACATAGCTAGCTTATTTTTAAAAGCAGAAATTTGTAATCAATAAATTGTTTTATCGCTGGAGATAAAACTGAATATTCAGATGTGTTTTCAAAATTTAGCTAAATTATTCTTGCTGCACAGGTATGAGGCCAGATGGAAGATTACAGTTGCTATGTCAATATCTATAGAGCATGGATGTCTTCTTAGCCCAAATAGAGCCATTCCACCTGCCATTAACACTGGGCTCACAGGGCACATTTATAGATCGCACTAAAAATGTTGAAATTATTTTAATAATGGAGGTGTTCTAATGGGTTCTGGGAAAGAGGAATTTAATGTGTATTCCAAGATTTTATTCTCTGATGTGTCTGATACAATTTCGTATATGCATGTATAGGGAGATTATAAAACAATACCATTTTAATTTCAATTTTATTATTTTTGAATTAAAATATATCACTCTCCCTCTTACCTGTATTCTCTCCAAACCCTCTCTTGCCCCATCTCTTCAACCTCTCCACATCCTGTAGTCACTCTCTCTCAAATTGATGGTCTCTTTGGGATTATTATTGTTATACATACATACATACACACACACACACACACACACACACACACACACACACACACACCACGTATGTGTGTTATATTATATACATAAATATATGAAATAATTATATATAATATAAATACATTATATGAATGTAATATAAATATACAAATACATATGATGGTTTAAATGAAAATGACTCCATAGCTTTATAGATCTAAAAGCTTGGTCCTCAGTTGGTAGAACTCTTTGGAAAGTATCAGAAGGCCTGGTCTTGCTGAAGAGGTGTGTCAGTGTCAGTGGGTGAGTTTTCAGGTTTCAAATGTTCAAGCCATTCCCAGTTAGTGCTCTCTCTCTCTCTCTCTCTCTCTCTCTCTCTCTCTCTCTCTCTCTCTCTCTCTCTCTCATGTGTGTGTGTGTGTGTGTGTGTGTGTGTGTGTGTGTGTGCGCATGTGGTGTGATTCCCTCTCTGCCTTGGGCCTGTGGATCAGATTTCAGCTCTCAGCTATTGCTCCTGCTCCATGCCAGCATTCCTGTTGCTATTGTTCCCCACCATGGTTTCCATGGATTCTGACCCTCTAAAACCATAAGCACTCAAATTGAAATCTCTTTTATAAGTTGCCTTGGTCATGATACTTTGTCACAATTATAGAAATGTGCCTATGACATATGTAAATATATAATTAGAACCTACCGAGTCAGTTTAGTGTGGTTTCTGTGTGTATGCTACCAGGGCTGACCACTTGGCATTGGAATAACAGTTACAGTGCTCTTCCCTAGATAAGGAGAGATGTCCCTCTCTTTCATGGTCTCAGCTTTCAGTGGTGAATAGTCATAGCTGCCTAGTGTAGTTACTCCTCTTGAAGATAAAGCCCCTTCTGTGGCTAATGTGTATACCACTTCTTTAAGACACTGTCATAGGAGTAAGTAAACCTCATTCAGTGTAGTATATGAAGGTGGACAAGTACAGGTCTCAAATCTTAGCTCATGTGTTAAATCTCAACTTCATAATAGTTAAAGCTCTCAGACTTATGTATGTATTTATCTTGACATTGTAGAATGGTACTCACAAATTATTAGTATGAGAAGAAACTTAAATGGAGAAGATTTGGGAGGCTTATGATTTTTTAATTAATTTATTTTTATATTATGTGTATGGGTGATTTTTCTGTATGTATATTATTATACAACCTGTATTCCTGGAACACACAGAGGTCATAAAAGGATTTTTGGATCAACCAACCTTGGAGTCACTGAAAATTGTGAGCTGGCCTGTAAGTCTGGGACTTGAACTCAGCTTCTCTGAAAAAGCAGACTCTTAAACACTATACCAGCTCTCTAGTCTCAAGGCTTCTACAGTTTAAAGTGCACCACCTCTCAATAATGTTCTTGTAGAAACATGCAAAACTCCATTGGAGTGAGAAAAAATATTAACTTTATTCTCTTATTTCCTCTCACTTAAATTTAGCATACTGGTTATTGATTCTTAAGAATAAAATAATCCATTCGAAGCATTCTGAAAGTGTCAAAATTATATAATGTTGAAAGAGAAATATTTTAAATGTTTATCATATAAAGGTAATTTATTAATGGGTATTCCAACACTTACTGGTGTTGGCACATTGAGTTACTTATCTTGTTTCTGTGACTAAATACCTGCCAGGAAGCCATTTAAGGGAGGGTTGGATTATTTGTCTTACTGTCTCAGAATGCTCTTCTCTATCATGATGAGCAAGGCATGGTTAAAGAAGCCTGAGGCAAAGGACCACACTTGATCCAATCAGAAATCAGGCAGCTAGGAATGATGACACTCACTTAGCTTTCTCCTTTCGATGTAATCAGGAACTCCAGCTCATGGAAAGGTTGTATGGAAATTTGGAATGAGTTTCTGTCAAAACTCTCTGGAAACACCTTTATTGACACACCCATAATGTGTTTCCATATGAATCCTAAGTTCCAACAGGATAGTAAATGAGTATTAACTATCTCATACAAATTCAAAAGATCTCAGGCCAATTATCCTTCGCAGGAATTGAAATTAGGATACAGAGACAAAACATGATTTAATAACCAGAGAACATTATATGAAAGTTAATAGTCATAGCCAAAGTTAATGGCATAGTCAACAAAAATGAAGAACCAGCTTAAGTTCAAACTATAGGAATACTTGATGATAGGATAAAGGAGAGGAAACGGAAAGAACAAAGCCATATCTCTTATATTTTTCAAAACCTACATTAATGAATGTTCTCAAGTACTGAGACCTCCCTTCTAGTCCACTGTCCAAAGGTAGGGGAGAAGAAATGGTAAACAGGATAAAAGGATGTGGACCTTAAATAGAAGTATATCTTTGGGACATTTCTAATCTCCTTTTGTCAGGATACCAGCAGTCCAGTTCAAAAGTGTCACCAAACACAAATCAGCAGCTGTGGCCTGATCCAGCAGAAATCAGCAGGCCTCCACCAAATTGGCATGAGTCAATGGGAGCAACCAGAACCAGCCAGAATGGCAGGAGTTCTCTGCTGTGCCTCTCTCAATGAAGTGAAAATCAGCTAATTGTGCACAATGCTCCTCAATCATACTCACTTTCCATTCTGTCCATCACCACCCCCCCCCAATCCCACTTTGGTTCTCCTCTCCCAAAGTCCAATTTGTGTTGTACATATACTCCTTGGAGCATGGTCACACTTCTAGTGGCCAGCCTCTTATAAAAAACTGAGTCTTTTCTCATACCCTGCCAGAAGTTATCAACTGTGAAGAGCTACACTTAAGCATCTTTATCACAGTTTTTAAAGATTCTCTTTAATAGTTTCCTATTTGGACTTCTTTCCTTTTCTTTCCTTTCCTTTCCTTTCCTTTCCTTTCCTTTCCTTTCCTTTCCTTTCCTTTCCTTTCCTTTCCTCTCACTTTCCTCTCCCTTTCCTCTCCCTTTCTTTCTTTCTTTCTTTCTTTCTTTCTTTCTTTCTTTCTTTCTTTCTTTCTTTCTTTCTTTCTTTTCTTTCTTTCTTTCTTTTTTTCTTTCTTTCTTTCTTTCTTTCTTTCTCTCTCTCTCTCTTTCTTTCTCCCTTCTCCCTTCTCCCCTCTCCTTCTCTCTCTCTCTCTCTCTCTCTCTCTCTCTCTCTCTCTCTCTGTCTCTCTCTCCCTCTCTCTCTCTCTCTCTCTCTCTCTCTCTCTCTCTCTCTCTCTCTCTCTCTCTCTCTCTGTGTCTCTCTCCCTCCCTCCCTCTCTTCAAAGGCAGTGTTGTCAGGTAAGTCTTCATTATCTCTCCTTCCCAGTTAAAAATCTACACTCATCAATACAACTGAAAGATGCTTCCTTGCCCATAACAGCCAGCAGAATCATGGATCGTGGATTTTCACATAGTTTCTGGTGGCAGCTTAGAACTAAATCAATGTGGCTTCCAGCTGCAGCACAGACCACTGACATCAACATGGTCTCTGGTGGCAATGCTGATCACTGCACTCCAATGAAGTTTCTCTTCCCAGGTAACTCTAACTTTGTCAAACTAACAAACTCAAAACAAAACAGAACAAAAACCAACCACAACAAACAAGCCATGACAAATGTTACATTTTTACATACATCTTATAATTTTTAAATTAAAGAAAAACCTATTACTTGAAAATGGAGCAAAAGCAGTAGCTCTATTGGTTTGATTTGATCTTATATTTCAAACAGTTACTCTAAGAAAGGAGGTCTGAAGACACATGCAAGTGAACTCTGGATCATTTCTGAAAGGTTTGCATGGTTAGGTATTCTTTGACTGTGAAAATGAGGTGAAGCTTCTCAGAAAAAGACACGATTTCCTTCCAAAGTAAAATGGAAGCAGTGACGGTGAGCAATATTGACTTTGAACTCATATTTTACAGCAAAATATTTTTTAAAAATGAATTGGACTTTGTGATTAGAGAAAGACTGTGTGGAATGTGAAGCTATATTAAGTTCCGATGAGCCTTTACCCATTGATTCCCTAAGAGTCAGGTTTTCTGTTAATTTTTAGGAGACTGAACCAAGTGTGATATACATTTGTATTTCTAGGCTAGTCAGGGCTATACAAAATTACTGTATCTCAAAAACAATAAAAATAAATAATAAATAGGTATTGTATGCAGTTTTCAATCTCAACAATAATCAATGCCTGTATTTTAAAGTATTCTACTAAAAGATACACTGAATTCAATTTAAAAGTCATCAGCTTCTGCTCACATCTGTAAATAGCATAGAGTATCTTTTGTGTCTCATCATAGAACTAAGAGACTTTATTACAAAGTTAAATGTGATGGTTCTACTGAAGTGAAAGCCACTTCACTCCATAGAAAAACACCTTGCAAGAGAAATCTAAATCCCAAGGAGAGTTCATTAATACCTTCACACAATTGAAGTATCTTATATATCACATTGTCACATTTATTTTCGAAAGCAAGTATATGTCTTACCTTTAGTGCTGTGAAAGATACTAGGACTATAACAACTCTTCTAAAAGAAAACATTTAATTGAGTATGGCTTACAGTTTGCAGAGGTCTATCCTAGAAATAAGTATGATGGTACACAGGCGGGCATTGTATTGGAAAAGGAGTTGAGAGTTCTACATCTTGATTTGCAAGCAGACGAAGGAGTATACCACTCTACAACTAGTTTCAGTATATGATACTTTGGAGCCTGCTTCCACAGTAACACACATCCTCCAACAAGGCCATACCTACTTTAACAAGGTCATCTCTTCTAATAGTGCCATTCCTTATTCATTCAAACACATATGGGAGCCACACCTAGTCCCATAACAGTGTCTACTAAAAGGTTATGGGTCCTGTGTTGGCTCCACAGAGCATGGCCTTTAGGGGAGGCAGGACATGAGAGTTGACCATGCTTACCCTATGCCATCTCCACGGGGTGGGTGTTGGGCTGTAGTGAAGCCCTGGGATACCACTCCAGGGGTAGGGGAGTGCAGTCTGAGGCACAGGACAGCTGGAGCTGGCTCAGATGTCCCCGGGCCTGCAAAGAGGCTGGAGCTGCATGGTTCTCAGGCTCTTAGACATCCAGGCACTGTTGGAAGTCACAGAAGAGCTAAGAATGAAGTGGGGGCCCATTGGCTGGATCTAGCCCGGTGCATGGGGAGGGAGAGGAGAGCTGCAGGTGTTTCCTCATAGAGAGAGTTCTTGGCTTGTGGATGGTGGAGGGCTTGAGCTTGATGGCTGCCATGGCTGGGAGCACAGAGAGACCTTCTATGAGAGATTAGAAGGAAGTTCTGTAGGTGAAGGCCTTCTCCATGGCTCCCCAGAGTGGATTCCAATGAAAAGAGGTAGTCCATGGTTTTAAGGCATTTATTGTCATGGCATAAATAGGATGAATAAAACCAAACGCCACTTCTCAGGGTGAGCCTGAGATATACCTTTTGCAGGGAGGAATGTCTGGGAAGGAAAGTTTATTGGCTAAGTTTATATGCACCTCCAGGCCTTTAGGTGCCTCATTAAAATGGAGCTCTGTCTTGAGCCTACTTGACCACAGGTCACATCCTCTATAAGTGGAAGGGCTTGAGGCATTGCCCTTACATGAAAAATGACCACAAATCTATGGGGGGTTGCGGCTAGTGACGGCGGATTGGTGCCAGGGGACAGGCAAAGCACCTACCATCCCTTCAGGGTCTCCAGGGCTTTGAGCCTAATCTCAACCTGGGACCAAGCTACCTTTCTCGGTCCCACAGTCTATCTTTGATTCACTGAGACCTTCTGGAAAAAAAAAAAGTGTTGTATTCAATGGAATTCCTTAGTCTGTTTATTTACTTTCAAAAGGAAAGTACCACATACAGAATTGCTTGTAAAACTTAAAAATGCATTGATTTGAACTTCTGAAGACTATAAACTCTAATGCCTAGGTGCTATCTCATAGTGAGTTAAGGTCATTTTGATGCTATAGAACAATATGGCAGAAGGTCACATTTGGTGGAAAGACAAAGAAATGAGGAAAGTAGACGACTCAAACTCATTCATCTACGTGAAAGCTTCCTGTGATAACATCTATATCATGCAGGATTCGCTGGAGGAAGAAAAGCAAGACAATTATTTACAGGAGATACTGGTTTAGCCTACATATCATGGTAGGGCTGGACAAGCCAGCAATGGTGTTTAGCCTCTGAAGACACTGAGAACCCAGTAATTTGATAGTTTTTAAATCTGATTGTTTCAGGAGCCCTGAGCTAGTGCTAAAGGCATGAAAAATTTTATATCTTAACTCTGTGGCACTGGAGACTAAGGTCCTAACACATGCTCTGAGTGTGGGTATACATGAACCTTACCAGAGAGATTCTTTGCTTTAAAACATTTCAGTTTCCTTAAAGTGTGATGCCCCTCAACTACTAGCTTCAATCCCTCATCTTCTTCCCCCAAAGCAGATTGTGCAAGGGTCTAATGGGCTAAAGGTAGTAAATATTGGGAAATATTTCTCTTCAGACTTTATACTACCGATGTTCTAAACAAATTAGCTTTAATTCTCTTCCTTTCTAGAATGTTGAATACAAAGTTCTGACATGAATTGTTATTTAGTTCTCAGACTCAGTCTTTTGACATAGCATATGAGGCTGACATAGAGGACAAAGTGGAAGTGTGAGCACAAGAATAGAACTCCTCTTGCTAAGGTTTTCCATCATGCTATACCATTTATTTCTGTTGCCAATTAGTGTAGTGCTTGGATAACCCACTTGTTGATTGGATTTTCTATTTGCTTATTTATCTCCCAACATATGAGGAAATACAATACTGTTGATATAACCCTATACCCAGTACACATATCTTTGGTAAAGAACAACCTATGTTTTTTTCTATAAATCTGAATAGTTAATTTTAGATTATATGTTCTCAAAAATATATTCAGCAATACATTAGAATTAACTAATAATTAGTCTACAATGATCTCAAAATTATTTAAAGAATCAACAGAAATATTCTCACAATTCTTGAAATAGATACTCTATAACATTTGTTATAATCAAACACAATGCCTGATTCTAGTTCAGAATTATGAATTGATTAATAATTAAAAGATTATGCACCTGTGAAAGATATATATAAAGCAAAATATGACTTTTTCAGGTAATTAAATATCTAAATGATGCTTTTCATAGGAAAAAGAAAGCTTATTATTATTATATTCCTTAGCCTAAGTAACACTCTCATGACACAATATGAAAATAATTCAGTGAAACTAAAATAGCAGGACAGTGAAGTTCCCCATGTTCCCAGGATTTCAATAGCTGCATTGATGCTTTCTTCATGTTACCAAGGATGTTACTACACCAAGGAAGAGGTTAGGAGAAGAATAGAGGGAGGGCAGTTATAAAACTAGAGTAATTATGAAGACTGGATATAAAAAAGTCAAAAATGTTCACTCAAAAAGATCTGTACAAGAGAGGCAGTGATATAATTAGATATTTTAAAGTAAAGAAGTATTCTGTGTTAAATGTAAATGGGAGAATATCTGAAATTTAGAAGTCAGTATTGGCTTGACTATTCTCTGGACCTGTAATTACTAATGAATGCAAACGTGCCCAATAATGAAATGTTTTTAAAGACAGAGAATGAAGGAAATGTGAATGGCAATTTGATCAACTTTGAATAGATGCACCCAAAGATAATGTGCACCATACAAATTATTTGAAAAGGACTACCTTAGTAAATTTCTCATAAAGGGTCAGTTATAGAGTTTTTCAAAAGGACTCCCTTTATTGTGACATGTACTAATATTATATGGAACAAACAATAAATACTCATTACTGCTATGCATGGAAGCATGGATGCTAAACAAATGGACTCTATTTATTTTAATATATCTATGTGAAAATATTGGTAGGTGGGAAATCGTATTTTAATTAATGACTTCTTATGGGTAATGGAATTGAATGTTGGTATTTTTTCAGTATCAATAATGTTTTGTACAGGTTTATTTATAATAATCACTTATAATTTTCATACTACCACATACATATTCTCTGAAAAGGTAACATGGGTAGTTTAAAAATGGCATCTGTATATAATTGGTTCATAGCCTTTGCTTCATCATTGTCTTCTAATCCTTTGTGCATTCTCTCTTTACAGTCAGTTGAACCTGTAATCTCACCCTTCTCAAAGGGCTGTAGCTCTGAGAGGCTTTGCATTGCTCAGTGTAAGAAAAGAGCCCTGTGCTTTGGCGCCTCACTGACTTGATGACAAGAAATGAGTTTGCTGCACTAGCTCCAGATTTGTGTATTCCTCAAAGAAACACAAATAAAAACCAGAGTTCAGAAGACAGGCCATTTTTGACATATAAACTTTATATCACTAACTACTACTATTTGAAATATCATTTCCACAATGCATTCTACTGGTCTCAGAAATAACCCACACTCGTAGCTGCTGTCCTTTTGAGAGTCTTGGTTTTTACTTCAATGATAGTACAAAGTTATTCATTCAGAAGGGAAGAAAACTCTGAAAAGACTTTAAGGCCATGGAGAGTCTTATCAATGTAGCTCAGCAACTGAGACCTTGGTTGCTCCAATCAGGCAAAACTTTCTACTGTTATTGACTTTAATCTTTGCTAGAATAGGACCTTGAAATATGTAGTCTTTTTGGTATGCATAGGTGATATAAGATCTAAATTAGAATTCATTAAATAACCCAAGTATATAGTTTTACATTCTCTCATAGGGACTGGAGAAATGCCAGACTCCCCAGTGAAGGGTAGATCACCTTACTGTGACTGTGTTCATAACTATCCATTATTCCACTGTCAAGAATACTTCTTCTCACTATTTTATGTTAATGATGGAGCAGCGAAGTTAATAATTGATTTTTCTTTACATAAGAAAATCGAGAGGGATCAAGGTACAAGTGTAAGAAAACCACTTTCAAAATGTCTCTTTGGTGGCAGTGGAAGGGGTTGAATAGTAATTACAATATTGGGAACATCCCATTGTCCTCTAAGAGGGAATGTGTCACAATGGATGTGAATACCATATCTATGTATATTAGATTCAAAGTATTGAAAAGATAGTTCTCCAAAGAATTTCCCTTGAACTTCTGAGTTTTGAATAGTATGGAAAAGTAAGAATATTATAGCAGAGGAAGAGAAGGAGAGATCCAAAGATTTTTAAGAAAATCATTTGTAGATCCAGAAAATTTATTTACTCCATCAGTTGCCTTTTAGGGTTTTCACACAAACCTGGATCATTGCAGGATATACTCAAGGAAGCACTTGTGTAATGACTAAAACCGTATCATGTGGTAAAAATATACACCAAGAAATTTCTATGAGCTAGAATTTGTTTTAGTATGGGTATAGATTATAAGAACATAGACAAATTCATTTCTCCTTCTTTAAAATCATATATTAATATATGCATAAGAATATATATCAGTGTTCAGGGAAAGGGCATATATGCATACTGACAGAATACGGGAGATTGAATTTTAACCAGTGGAGAAAAGATAGCTCATCCAACAATTATGACTAGAAGATTGAATAGTGATTGGGTAAAATTGAAAGAAAATGAAAGCTTCTATCTTATACATACATCAAATGGGCAGACATATTTGAGTGAATGAATGATTTAAGTACATGGTGCAAAATGTAACCAGGCTGCACACTATTCTAGGAGGAAGGCAGAATGATTTTAGAATACTATTACGTATATAAAGAGGGCAATCAGCAGCCATAAAATTAAAGATTATCTTCAACAGGGTTTTACAAATGATTGGGAAAATGAAAAATATTAAAGACTTAAGCACATACATGTGTGCATGCACACAAAGAAACACACAGAGAGAGACACACACATACATACAAACATAACAAACACAAAAAAAAACAAAACAAAAAATAGTATTTTTAGTGTGTAACATTATCTTGAAATATGTAGAAATAAAACAGCTCAGAGGAAAAAAATCTAGAGATTTTTCTTCATAAAACTACAGGATTAGAAATGGTTTCTAAAGAGATGACAATAAAGTACAGTACACTTGTTTTCACTTTGTCTGAATTTTAATTGGCTAATGTTACCTTTACCTTTTGACCAATATAAATCATCTTATGGAAAGAAATGCTAACTATTCAGGTCTACAGTACCAGAAAATAATTTAGAAAGAAAGGGTCTGAGTTGTTGGACAATGAAAATTATGAAGAGTATTCACATTGAACTTAAGGTAAATATTTAAGGTGGCTGCATTTCTTTTTTCTTTTTTACTTTGTTCCTCCTCCTCCTGTTCATCCTCATCCTCTTCTTCCTCTTTTTGTACAATTTTTACTCAAGTAACCAGTCATTGTATTTCTTTATTTTTAGTCAAAATAGTTTTTAATAAAAAAATATTCTGATTATGTTTTCCTTTTTTATATTCCTCTCAGTTCCTCTCATGTCTCCTCCCAGCCAGATCTATGCTCTTTCTATCTCTCTTTCAAAAACAAACAGTCATTAAAGGGATAATATTAAAACAAAAAGCAACAAGGAAAGTAAAATCAAACAAATTCAAATAGGACAAAGCAAACAAGAAAAAGAGCCAAAGAAAAAGCACCAAGATACATATATAGATATATAAATACAGAGACACACATGTTCACATGCACGGGAATACAATAAATATTCCAAATTAGAAGCTTTAATATATACACAAAGAGCTTACATGAGAGGAAAAAAAAAGACTCAGACTTAAAGTTAAGAGACCAAGAACCTCCAAAGATGCCAATAAGTTGGTATCATGTGGTCCATGGAGCCTTACTTATTCCCAAGTAAGACGATCACAAGTTCAGCAATAATTAGAAAATAAAAACAAAACATAATTTTACTCTTATTATCAGCTCTATAATGCCAATTTAAAGAATCTAAAGGATGTCTTTTCCAAAGCAAACACATTTATTATATGATAACCTATTTTAGGGCTGAAAGTGTTTTTAGTTTGAAAGCACCCCAGACAAACAGAAAGTATCTGAACCAGCCTTTTTATAAATAGCCAATACTAATCTCTAAATTATTTTTGTGTGTGTTTCATCATCTATGCTATAAAGTACAAACAAGGTTTATTTTAGTCAATCTATCTTATTTATTAGGTACACCCGGTATGACCTCCTAATTCTAAACAACGTTTTCAGAGAGGTCTGAGTGGATAGTAAAGAGAGGTCTTGAATCTGGAACCTATTCTCCTGGCCAGGCAGAGTTTGTCAATTGTCTCTATTTACCCTGCACCAATTATACTGTTTGAGTTTTCTCAGGAGCAGATACCCCAAGAAAACTCCTGGAGTCATCATCTGCTACATATGCAATGTTGGGAAGCAGGGTAGGAGGAGGGTATAGGGGGCTTTGGAGACTTTTTAATTTACATTTGAAAATTAAATTAAGAAAATATCTAATAAAAAATGCCTTAAACAACAACAAAAAAAGAAAACTCCTGGAGTCATGGTCTCATTTAGCTATGTGGTTATCTGTTCTTAATGATCTCTAGAACATAAGGAAGACTTTCAAATGGTGGCCAGATAAAGTTAATTTGGGGATTTTCCTAAAAAGACACAGACATAATTTTTCTTAGAACAAGAGATAATGCACAAAGTCCCTGAGAATGCAACATGCAGAGACCAAAAAACAAAGTTAGACATAGAGGGACAACCATTGCAGCAATCCCCTCAGCTTTGCTGGAACTGTGTCAAGCAGCTGTACTGGCTTCACGACCCTCACTATTTCCAGTGGATAGGACTCTGTCATTCCACCTTATGGAGCTGGCTTTAACTCAAATCAGCCATGGACTGGGTCCTCTCACAAGCTTTGTGCCACTATTGCACAAGTGTTTCTTTTGGACAGGTTACTTGTGTAGATTGAAGAGTTTGAAGGTGACTTGGTGTCTACCTTTTTCCTTAGGTAGCATACAGAGTACCTACCAGTACCAAGGGCCCTAGCCTAGAGTGATGAAGATTCTAGGCAACCATCAGCTCAACTTTCATTTTCTGTGAGATCTACGATGGAACTAGACAAAAAAAAAAAAAATCATCCTGTTTGATGTAGCTTAGGTCCAAAAATGACAATTATGATATGCATTTGGTTATCGGTGGATGTTAGCAAGCTTCAACCCATATAACCACAGAAGTTAAATAAAGGGTAAGGGCTTATGGGAAATGATTAATATCCTCAGGAAAAGAAAATAGAATAGATAGTGTAATAGATAGCCTAGTGGGTAGGTATATAGGAATGAGAGGATCAAGAAGGGAAAGGGAAAAGGGGGACAAGTTATGGAAAACAAACTCCCAATACCAAGGGTGGGACTCCCAATACCAAGGACCATTTGAGGTGTTGTATAGAAACCTAAATGGTATAAGCTTTCTATAATCTGTACATATATGGATATCTACAAGGAAGACAAAGACCCAAGTAGCCATGTCCTGAAATCAAATGAAGCTTCCAGTACTGTGAATTGGTCACATCTAATTGAATTGTTGGCCAAAGGGGTCCCATAAGAACTCTGAAACAACTCAAGCAGACTACTGCTATCAGTGCCTCTTCACAAACTGATGGTAAAACCTGATTGTTGAAGTCCTTAGTGGTTGTACAGTTTGCACCCCCACCAGTAGTAGACGAGTCTTCCCTAACCTCATGCCCTCACCTCCATAAGCGACACCATGATAAATACATGCATACATACATACACAAACACACACACACACACACACACACACACACACACACACACACACATACACACTTTGGATATTAGCCCTAAGATGTTTCATTGTTATTAGTAACCTTTCTTCTATTTTGTAGACTGACTCTTTGTCCACTATGATTTGCTTTGTTATACAGTTGCTTTTCAGTTTCTTTTGTTCCCATTTATTACTTATTGTTCATAAAGTCTGTATTGTTGGTATTCTGTTCTGAAAGATTTTCCCTGTAATAATGAGTTGAAAATCCTTCCCTGTTTTCTCTTGTATCAAATCCAGTGTATCTAGTTTAATGTTCAAGACTTTTGTTCATTTGATGTTGAGTTTTTTGTAGGGTGATAAGCATGAATCTATTTAGATTCTCCCATACGTAACCATCCAATTTGAGCAGTATCATTTGATGAAGATGCTGTATTATTTTTTCAGTATGTATTTTTTACTTCTTTATCAATTATCTGGTGTCTATAGGTGTGAGGATTTATGTTTGGGGCTTCAATTTGATTCCATTGATCAATCTGTCTGTTTTTATGCTAATATCATGCTGTTTATATTCCTATAGCTCTCTAGTACAGTTTAAGGTCAGGGATGACTATATGTCCAGCAGGTTTTTTTCTTATTATTATTACTCAGATTTTTAAATATCTATCCATGGTTTTTGTGTTTCAGTTAAAAACTGAATATTGTCAAGGTTTGTGAAGAACTATGTTCGAATTTTTACAGGGATTTCATTTAATCTCTAGATCACTTTTAGTAGAGTGGCCATGTTTACTATGCTCATCCTACTGATTCATGAGCATCAGAGATATTTTCTTCTTCTGATATATCATGATATATTTTACTTCAAAGTCTTAATATTTTTAATCATAGAAATCTTTCACTTGTCTGGTTAGAGATATCTCAAGATATTTTATATTTTTGAAGCTATAGTGAAAGGTTTGGTTTCCCTGATTTCTTTGTAACTCCATGTATCATTTGTATACAGTGGAGCAATTGATTTTTATGAGTTATTTTTTTTCTAGATTCTTTGTTG
This sequence comes from Mus musculus, assembly GCF_000001635.26. Taxonomy (NCBI): domain Eukaryota; kingdom Metazoa; phylum Chordata; class Mammalia; order Rodentia; family Muridae; genus Mus; species Mus musculus. The sequence goes on along the minus strand of NC_000080.6, from coordinate 80,870,725 downwards.
AAAGTGTTAATTGGCTGTAGGTGTTTCTAAGTAGAATTTCTAGGGTCACTTTATAAACTATCATAGAATCTGCAAACAAAAATACTTTGACTTCTTTTTCAATTTGTATTTCCTTGTTCTCACCCATTTGTCTTAGTCTACATGGGATGAGAATGGAGAGAGTGAAAAACTTGTCCCTTATTTAGTGGGATGCTTTGTTTCTCCCCATTTAAGTTGGTGTCGGGTATGAGCTTTCTATAAATTGCATTTATTATGTTGAGGTGTGTCCATTTTATTGACAATATCAATGAGTACAAGGTTTCAGACAAAGAAATAAAAATATTTCAGTAATTCTATGTTGATTACCCAATACTTAGAATACACTTGCTGATTAAACTATTGCTGAAAATTAAAAATAAAAACAAAAAGAGAACATTTCATTGAGGCTGATTATCATCTACGTGTTTCATGAAAATTCAGTTTTAAAACTCAATTTGAAATTGAATTGATCAGAAATTTATAATTTAGAAATACATGACACACTATGTATTGCTGCAAGCAGTTTTTATGGGGCAGTTCAAACTGCATAAGCCCTTAAGCAAAGTTTGAAAGAAATCGTGTGCAATGAAATGCTTTGGAACTGAAAACACAAACACTTATCAACTAAACCCTTCCCCAAATCTTTCATTTGTTGGGAATTGAGTACTTGTATAAGTGACTGCCACCATATTGTATGGTGCAAATATTTACTATATACTTTCTATGAGCTGTAGCTTTTCCATTCTGGCTGTTAAAGAGAGAACATAAACAAAGCAGAAGAACTTCTCTTCTCTTGGAGCACATATGCTGATATGGACAGTGAGTGTTCACACACTTGAAGGCTATGGTTTATTATATTTTCACAGTGTGTTACATAAGCCACTTTAAAACAAAAGCCTGGGAGCCTCATGAAATAGTCAGCAGGATTTGTGTTTCAAGGAAGGAGGAACACAAATCCTCAGCCTTCCTGCTTTCTTTGCAATCCCCACAGTAGGCAGGCAGGCTTCTGTGCACTCTGGCACCTACAGCCACTTCTGTTCCACAGCTTTCAGCTCCCTGTTCAGGAAAGAAGAAAGGTCCTGAGGTTGTGCTGAACTCCATATAGGTTGGTTCTGAATTCATATCCCAATCCCCACTGGCAAATTGAGTCTCCTCTAATGGACTGAGAAAGGAGTTTTCTCAAGACTAATTTGTGCTGGTATTTTAAGAAGAAAGATAGACATGTGAGGTAACTCTTCATCTCATATATAATGCTGTCTTCATAACTAACCCCTGACTTTCCATTGTAGACACATTCCCCCTCTATATCAAGAGTGATTTCAAGCATGTATGGGTATATGCCATTATTAGTTCTTCCACCCTAATCTCCATTCTTCTTTCTTTCTGAATCTCCAACACTCTCAATCTGCCCTGTACTGCAAATCTCATCTTCAGATGATAACTGTAACCCCTTGTATAAAACAAAATGTATACACACACACACACACACACACACACACACACACACACACCCACACACACACAACTAGCCAATATAACTGTACAGTGATCCTATTCTCTAAAAAAATTATGTAAAAATTACCACGATGGATGCCAAATTATAGTTTTCTTAATGAAACAAAGATAAGTATCTAAAATTTAATCCATGGGAATATCACGAGTTTTAGAAGTAATAATGACTACCTTAAAATTAGTGAGCAAGCCTAATACCATCTCTGTATGTGTCTATTTGAATGGATACATAGTTTGTGAAATGCGAATTCACATGACACCTTGGGTACAAATATTCTAGCACATTTTTTCAACTATGTTCTAGATTTTGACTGCATGATTCAGGGTAATAGAGTATGAGTTAGACGGAAGCTTGGACAGGTTCTCTGCTGCAGTTAGAAAGAGGAGTAGGCTGTGGGCAGCTGTGCATAGCCCTGGTTTCAAGACTGATAACTAATTTCATTTTGTTCAAATGTTCAGTGGTGAGCATTTTAAGAAAGATTACATTAGCTATTTCTGACGTATCATTCTTTTTTTCCAACACTGGCATTTTCAAAACCCCACACACTATAAATACTTAACAAATAACCTGTGCTTTTTAGAGCCTTACATTATTCTTTGTCACAGAATAAGAAACCAACAACTATAAATTAACATGACATCTCTATAGTTCTTAAGTGTCTTCTGACTCTGGTGGAGTTTCTTTTTAAAAAGACCAGAATGTTTTCCTTCACCCCTTCATGACATCAAAGTATTCAACTGACTTTGGGAAGAAATAAACGTTACAAAACTCACTTTTAGGAAGATATCAGCAATAAATTCCTTGTTAGACTATGATGACTTGTGCTTCTGTAAGCCACTGATTAAAATAAGATTTGAACATGACGTGGATTCAATATCTATTCACCTTATCCAATTTTTGATTTGCATTATTCTTATCTATTTTAAGTCATCTTTTAAAGTGTCCACAGTCTTTGAAGTACTTTGTTTAGTTTTGGAAGGTACAAAAGCTTTTAAAAATAAAACACAAATAACCTGACATATTTCACAAGAATATTTACTGTTACAGGATCTATTTTCAGAAAGTATTGTATTTTCTACTTTTTTCTGATTAAATGAAAATAGAGCAAGGTGGAATTTGACTTCCCATAAACTTATCTTTATTCCTTATTAGAGTCTCAAGTTTCTTTCTACAGCATGTTGTTTTTCAAGACAGGGTTTCTCTGTGTAGCCCTTGCTGTCCTAGAACTCACTCTCTAGACCAGATTGGCCTCAAACTCAGAAATCCACCTGCCTCTGCCTCCCAAGTTCTGGGATTAAAGGCATGCACCACCACTGCCCCCACGGCATGTTGTTAACTTCACTTACATGCAGAACATTTTGCAACATGTATATGGACAAAGACCCTGCAAAGCATCCCCTCTATATGGATCTGCTGCACATAATGCCAACACAGGCTTGAGGAAGCAAACAAATGACTGAACTTTTTAATAGAGTGTATTTTCATCAGCCTTGAACAGAAAGATGATCATGGAGTTAGGTTGCTGTCTCCAGTAAAAGCAGGAAACAAGGCTGTGTCAATATTCCAAAGGTGCCCTTTTTTGAGGTTAGATTAAGACATTTGAAGCTATTGGCTATGATACCAGCAAGAGTGTGATTTCAGTGATGCTTGGAGTCAATGGCAGAGCACTGCTGATTAAGATGAAGCATGCCACTCCCAGGTCGGTACGATTACCTTATGTCACCTATTTCTAGAGACTGAGGCTTTTAAGTTCACTACAGATATGCCTGCTCATCTTTAAAGTGGCAGGGATGACATCTGCCCATGGCAGACAACATTTTACAAAAATGTCACAGCAATATTTCTGGACCTCCATGCCCTTTGGAATCTTTCTTCTAATGAGAAAAGAATCTACTCAGCCTCCCCTTCAATCTGCACAGGAGTTCATGCCTTTCCACATAGAGTGCAGGACAGTAATTATCACCGGAATTCAAGGTTATGTCATGAAAGTGTTACAGCTGACCCTTGGCTCTCTCCTTTAGGTGTGTCGACCTTTGACTCCATGATGCACAGCATGAGAAATGTGTGAACCTTCTCTTATAAGGTGCCAGAAATGAGCCCTAACCCAAAAATCTTCTGGACAAGCGTGATCCCCATAGATCATGAGAGAGAATAATAAGTCATTAAAACATTAGTGATATGTTTTGTTATATAAAAATAAGGACACAGTGTACTGTAATTTATTAAGTATCTATTTTAAAATTTTAAAGTCTATTGTCAATTATGAGGAGATGTTCATTAATGTGATACCATGTGTTTTGCATTTCTACTTACTTGTCCATCCATTGCCTCCAATATCTTCCAATGAAAAAAAGCAACACACACCTCTACAATAAATTTTTCAAGTGTCTGTTTCAGATTCTCTCTTAAGAATAATTTTTGTAAAGCAAAATAAAACATTTAGAGAGAAAAGGTGCAGGGTGCATATGCCATTTCTTTTTGATAAACCTAGGACAGAACTCCATACAAATAAACTACTCTACTATGGTAGAGTAGCACAGTAACCATGGCCTCACAACAAAAATACAATCAATTGTGCTATTTGTCTATGTGTTTGTATATATGTATGTTTATGAAGTCCTATAGATGTTCATGTACACTTGCACATTTGCACATTTGTATGTGTGCATGGGGAAACTGCATTTAACAGTAGTGTTCCAACTCGGTGTTTTTTATGGTTATTTTATTTATTTACATTTCAAATGGTATTCCTCCTTCCCAATTTCCCCTCCACAATCCTCTTATCCCCTGCCCCTGCTTCTATGCGGAAGCTCACCCATCACTCCCACCTCACAGCCCTAGCATTCCCCTACATTGGGGCATAGAGTCTCCAAAGGACCAAAGGTCTCACCTCCCATTGTTGCCAGATAAGGCAATCCTCTGCTATATATGTAGCTGGAGGCATGGGTCCCTTCATGTGTACTCTTTTTAAAGATAAATGCTATCAATGAACCCAGAGCCAAATAGTTTGCTTAAGATGATGGCCAATGGGCTCCAAGCAGCCATTTATCTCTTCTCCCACCCCAGTCCTCTAGTTAGGTATGAACCACTTGGTTGAGGTTTTAGTGTGTGCTTTAAGGATGTGATTCCTGGTGGGTCAACCACACTCCAGTAGATGTACCCATACCCACATTACAAATATGGGCAGCACTAATCTGGGCTCATCCCTGGAAAAAGTTAACTCTCCATCTCCCAGCTGCCAATAGTCCCATATAGTTCTTTATCTAGGGATGGACTCCAAAAAATTTCTCCTCCTGTAGTAACATGTCTATTGCTATTATTTGAGTTTTGTCTCTGTAGCCATTTCTAGAAGGAACTGTTCCACAGCATACTTACTGGTATTTTGAAAATGTTCTGCCCCCTCTGTTGAGGTTCTTGGGCCCAAAAATTGTCATGTGTCAATGGAAACCAACTATACTCTAATTGAATTTAAGGTTCACTCAACAACAGGGAAAGCTTACCCGGTACTAGAAACCTAGCCAACTTCTATGGATGACTAAAGTCATGGGACTTAGAAAAAAACCTACTGTCATCACTTTGCTACACAAGCATAATTTCTTATTGTATTTTAAATCTTATCATTATATCCACAGATAAGTATAGCTTCTACCCTTTCTCTAGGCCCATCTTCATCTATAGGGAATGAGCACTCTGAGTGACAGAAACTGTTCTCCATCAGAGTCTCCTGTTTGGTCTGGTCTAATGAACTGCAGCTTGCATTCAGGAGCAAAACTCTAGCTTAGCTGTAAGAGTGTCTTCATTTGGAGGAATTTTCACACATTATTAGGTCTCTCTCTTTCTCTCTCTCTCTCTCTCTCTCTCTCTCTCTCTCTCTCTCACACACACACACACACACACACACACACACACACACACACAAACACACACACACACACAAACTGAGCAGAGCATAAGTTTACTCTTCTCGGTTGTATGTTTTGCTTTTTTTCAAGCTTCTTTAACAGTGGAATCAGCTCATTTGCTGACCTCTGTCTTCTTCATCCTGAATATTTCATCTAAAATGCTAGACCGATTTTCACAAATAATCCATAATATGAAGCAGAGTTTAAAAGGTAAAGTGTCAAGGGTCCATGAGGAATTTCGAGTAGGATAGTCAAGTAACAAGGGAGCTGGAAGCTACAATTAAATGGCCTTGGGAAACTGTAAATAGATGCTGCCTAAGAATGCTGTCTTTCCCTTTTAAGCTCTCACCTTTCTTACTCTCATCTCTAGTTCTCCTTCTCTCCCTCCCTCCCCCCCCCACTCTCCACGTGGCCATGGCCAGCCCCTCTCTTTCTTTTACCTTCTCTCTTTCTCTCTGACTTTCTACAATAAAGCTCTAAAACCATAATAATAATAATAATAATAATAATAATAATAATAATAATAATAAATGCTGTCCTTCTTAGAGTTGCAGCTGCATTGCCAAGAGGATGTTTTCATGAATGATTTTTCTACTTCTCAGAGATGCCTTATGCATATGAGATGTGCTTTCTTATGAACTTATAGTCTAATGTTCTTGATTCTTGTTGTATCCAGAAAGTTAAAGAAAAATCGTTCTAAACAGAGAGCAGGCACCATCTTATGGCAATGATATCTAAAGTAATCAACCATTGTTGAATAAATGACTTGTTAATAGACTATCTACCATATATGGAATAAAGTAAAAATATTTGGTATATTTTCATGTCCTAACTTTTCGGAGCCACTGATATGGTTTGCTACCAATACAATATTTCACAGTTATACATTTTAAGAACTGTTGTAGAAATTTTTAATCCCGATCCAGCTTTCCACACTTCCTCCATCATTTAGATCCCAGGTAAAAGACATAAAACTTTTTTTTTAATTACAATAAGCCTTAATCAGCAAAATATAGTGGCAGATATCTATACTCTGTGTTATCATGTCTATTTCACAGCCAATAATTCCATTATATAATTTTCCATGTTTTGTCTGGACTGCTCTTAACTCCAGTTAACCAACCTGTATGGCTGCTATTTTAAGATTCTTACCCCATGGTGGGTTCTTCCTCCCTTCATCTTCTTCTCCCTCTCAAGGGTCTCCTCTGATGTTCAGCCAAGGAATCCTAAATGCTGCCTATGTCACTTTTTCCCACTTATTGGCTGTTGGCATCTTTACTTACCAATCAAGAATAAGTTTGGAACAAAGCCACATTGCATCATTGGGTCTATTGCAGACTCTCTTATCTCTGGGGCAACCAGTTCTTGAGGAACCAATATTAGCATTAGAATGTAAGAAGCATCAGGCCAACCTACAACAAAGAACTTCCATATACAGCCTATATAAGAGTAAAGACTACCAACTCTAATGGAAATATCTTCAGTAGAAAAGAAGAAAAAGTCAATAAAGTTCAACAAAAAGCCAAAAATTACCAAAATAAAAAAATAAGTAAATAAAATAAACAACAGAATAAGATTTTCAAAGATGTATTCTACTTTGGATAGACCAAGAAAAGGAATTTTGCATATTTTGGATGATCAAAGAACCTTAAGTTTAAGGTTTCCCACTTTGCTAAGTAAGATATTTTTCTAGACACAAAAATTAGAAATGTAAATAAAGAAAATACCTAATAAAAATGTTCAAAAATATTAGAAGTAGAAAGTGAAAAGTCTTAATTTCTCAGTCATCCATTAAATTTCTTAAAATTCTTTCCAGTGTATTTCCAGACAACATTTTGTTCACTCTTTTGCCAGTGTGTGCATACTCTCTCTACTACACATGGGCTTACCCAAAACATTGTCAATGGTGGCCTGGATTGCTACAGTTTGGCCTCTTCACTTATTGTTCCCTCCATCCCAACTGCCCACAATGTCTAGCAATATCCCTAAAAGCCACATAGCATCAGATTGTCTTGCCTTTTGCCATCTGATCCCTGTCTTAGTCAGTTCAGTGCCTTGCCAGATCACAATGGCCTTTCCTCTCAATCCTCACTAAACATTTTAAATCTCTTTCCCTAGTAGTTCCCACCATTTCTAGCGCTATGCAATGTATATTCTTCTATTCATGTCATTCTTCTGGCAAAATATCTTCCATGAAGACCTGTGCTGAGCTCCGAACTCATCTTAAGTGTCCCTACATTACTTTGGAATATCATGGTTTACTCTTGATATTTCATCTATGTTGGATATAATCTATCCCACAATCATAGTCAAAAAGTATTAGGTAAGTGAATGAGTTAAAAAGACTTCTGGAGGGCTGGTGAGATGGCTCAGTGGGTAAGAACACCCGACTGCTCTTCCGAAGGTCCAGAGTTCAAATCCCAGCAACCATATGGTGGTTCACAACCATCTGTAACAAGATCTGACACTCCCTCTTCTGGAGTGTCTGAAGACAGCTACAGTGTACTTACATATAATAAATAAATAAATCTTTAAAAAAAAAGACTTCTGGAATGGGAGATACTAAAGGGAAAAACAAAAAGGATAAATACCATAAACTCATAATATATTTTATTTTAAGATAAATACATTGCCAATACATTATAAAATATGTACATATTATATAAGCATTACATTAGTTATTTTGATATACTTTTTCATGTAGAGATAAAGAACATAGATATAGTATTTTACTGAAACTTTAGTTATGAAATTGTAAGAAAGGATGTATGAATTGTTTACATTACCAAAGGACAGAGATAGTTGAGCTTTGTTTCCAAATGAGGCTTCTGAACTCAAAATATATTTTGGAATGCAAATATATTTTAATAACTAATGGTTATTAATGTTTTTTAATCAAGTATGAATTTGTTATATAAACAAATGATTATCTTTTAGAGTTAAAAGATAAATAGGGAGATAATTCACATTTCTTTTTATTTTTCTCTGTATTATGTATTTACACAGAGAGTGAATATTGTATATGTGACAGGGAGCAAGGATACAGTTAAATGTATTTGGGAAAGAAATAGCCTTAAATGTACCAGTGAACATGGAAAAACATTCTTCAGCCTGACAAAGTATTATTCCACAGTACAACAGAAGCCAAATTTTATATATATTTACATGTATAATTTACATATGTACATTAATGTTTACATGTTCATATGGAACATGTTTTTTTTTTTTCTTCTTCCTAGGATTACCTGTTTATGGAAGTCATTTCTTTTTTTTTTCTTTTTTTCTTTTTTTTTTTTAACTTATCTCAACAGCTAAAGAGTTTATTTTTATTATATACATTTTGGGGGGGTCAACAATATACTCTTTGATTTTGAATTTTAAGAAAATTAACATGTCACATATTGCATTTTGCTTTTTTTAATTACATTTTCTTATTAATTAGATACTTTCTTCATTTACATTTCCAATGCTACCCCATAAGTCCCCCAAGCCCTCCCCCGCCACTCCCACTTCTTGGCCCTGGCATTCCCCTGTACTGAGGCATATAAAGTTGGCACGACCAATGGGCCTCTCTTTCCACTGCTGGCCAACTAGGCCATCTTCTGATACATATGCAGCTAGAGACACGAGCTCTGGGGGGTACTGGTTAGTTCATATTGTTGTTCTACCTATAGGGTTGCAGTTCCCTTTAGCTCTTTGGGTACTTTCTCTAGCTCCTCCATTAGGGGCCCTATGATTCATCCAATAGCTGACTGTGAGCATCCACTTCTGTATTTGCTAGGCCCCAGCATAGTCTCACAAGTTAAAGCTATATCTGGGTCCTTTCAGCAAAATCTTGCTAGTGTATGCAATGCCTTTGGAAGCTGATTATGGGAAGGATCCCCGGATATGGCAGTCTCTAGATGGTATATCCTTTTGTCTCATCTCCAAACTTTGACTCTGTAACTCCTTGCATGGGTGTTTTGTTCCCAATTCTAAGAAGGAGCAAAGTGTCCACACGTTGATCTTTGTTCTTCTTGAGTTTCATGTGTTTTGCAAATTGTATCCTATATCTTGGGTATTCTAAGTTTCTGGACTAATATCCACTTATCAGTGAGTACATATTGTGTGAGTTCTTTTGTGATTGGGTTACCTCACTCAGGATGATGCCCTCCAGGTCCATCCATTTGCCTAGGAATTTCATAAATAAATTCTTTTTAATAGCTGAGTAGTACACCATTGTGTAAATGTACCCCATTTTCTGTATCCATTCCTCTGTTGAGGGGCACCTGGGTTCTTTCCAGCTTCTGGTTATTATAAATAAGGCTGCTATGAACATAGTGGAGCATGTATTTTTCTTACTGGTTGACACATCTTCTGGATACATGCCCAGGAGAGGTATTGCGGGATCCTCCTGTAGAACTATGTCCAATTTTATGAGGAACTGCCAGACTGATTTCCAGAGTGGTTGTACAAGCTTGCAATCCCAACAACAATGGAGGAGTGTTCATCTTTCTCCACATCCTCGCCAGCATCTGCTGTCACCCAAATTTTTTATCTTAGCTGTTCTGACTGGTGTGAGGTGGAATCTCATGGTTGTTTTGACTTGCAATTCCCTGATGATTAAGGATGTTGAAAATTTTTTCAGGTGCTTCTCAGTCATTTGGCGTTCCTTAGGTGAGAATTCTGTGTTTAGCTCTGAGCCCCATTTTTTAATGGGGTTATTTGATTTTCTGGAGTCCACCTTCTTGAGTTCTTTATATATATTGGATATTAGTCCCCTATCTGATTTAGGATAGGTAAAGATCCTTTCCCAAATTGTTGGTGGCCTTTTTGTCATATTGATGGTGTCTTATGCCTTGCAGAAGCTTTGCAATTTTATGAGGTCCCATTTGTCTATTCTCGATCTTACAGCATAAGCCATTGCTGTTCTATTCAGGAATGTTTCCCTTGTGCCCATATCTTCGAGGCTTTTCCCTACTTTCTCCTCTATAAGTTTCAGTGTCTCTGGTTTTATGTGGAGTTGTTTAATCCACTTAGATTTGACCTTAGTACAAGGTGATAGGAATGGATCAATTCACATTCTTCTACATGATAACCGCCAGTTGTGCAAGCACTATTGTTAAAAATGCTGTCTTTTTTCCAATGGATGGTTTTAGCTCCCTTGTCAGAGATCAAATGACCATAGGTGTGTGGATTCATCTCTGGGTCTTCAATTCTATTCCATTGGTCTACTTGTCTGTCACTATACCAGTACCATGCAGTTTTTATCACAATTGCTCTATAGTACAGCTTTAGGTCAGTCATGGTGATTCTACCAGAGGTTCTTTTATCCTCGAGAAGAGATTTTGCTGTCATAAGTTTTTTGTTATTCCAGATGAATTTACAGATTGCCCTTTCTAATTCATTGAAGAATTGAGTTGGAATTTTGATGGGGATTGCATTGAATCTGTAGATTGATTTTGGCAAGATAGCCATTTTTACAATGTTGATCCTGCCAATCCATGAGCATGGGAGATCTTTCCATCTTCTGAGATCTTCTTTAATTTCTTTATTCAGAGACTTGAAGTTCTTATCATACAAATCTTCCTCTTCCTTAGTTAGAGTCACGCCAAGAAATTTTATATTATTTGTGACTATTGAGATGGGTGTTGATTCCCTAATTTCTTTCTCAGCCTGTTTATCCTTTGTGTAGAGAAAGGCCATTGACTTGTTTGAGTTAATTTTATATCCAGATACTTCCCTGAAGCTGTTTATCAGATTCAGGAGTTCTCTGGTGGAATTTTTAGGGTCACTTATATATACTATCATATCATTTGCAAAAAGTGATATTTTGACTTCTTCCTTTCCAATTTGTATCCCCATGATCTCCTTTTGTTGTCGAATTTCTCTGGCTAGGACTTCAAGTACAATGTTGAATAGGTAGGGAGATAGTGGGCAGCCTTGTCTAGTCCCTGATTTCAGTGAGATTGCTTTCAGCTTCTCACAATTTACTTTGATGTTGGCTACTGGTTTGTTGTAGATTGCTTTTATCTTATTTAGGTATTGGCCTTGAATTTCCGATCTTTCCAAGACTTTTATCATGAATCAATGTTGGATTTTGTCAAATGCTTTCTCCACATCTAAGGAGATGATCATGTGATTTTTGTCTTTGAGTTTGTTTATATAGTGGTTTACTTGATGGATTTCTGTATATTAAAGCATCCCTGCATCCCTGGAATAAAACCTACTTGGTTATGATGGATGACTGTATTGATGTATTCTTGGATTCAATTAGCAAGAATTTAATTGAGTATTTTTGCATCGATATTCTTAAGGGAAATTGGACTGAAGTTCTCTATCTTTGTTGGGTCTTTCTGTGGTTTAGGTATCAGAATAATTGAGGGTTCATAGAATGAATTGGGTAGAGTACCTTCTGCTTCTATTTTGTGGAATAGTTTGTGAAGAACTGAAATTAAATCTTCTTTGAAGGTCTGGTAGAACTCGGCACTAAACCCATCCAGTACTGGGCTTTTTTGGTTGAGAGATTATTAATGAGTGCTTCTATTTCTTTACGGGATAAAGGACTGTTTAGATCATTAACCTGATCCTGATTTAACTTTGGTACCTGGTATCTGTCTAGAAACTTGTCCATTTCATCCAGGTTCTCCAGTTTTGTTGAGTATAGCCTTTTGAGGAAGAATCTGATGGTGTTTTGGATTTCTTCAGGATCTGTTGTTATGTCACCCTTTTCATTTCTTATTTTGTTAATTAGGATGATGTCCCTGTGCCCTCTAGTGAGTCTGGTTAAGGGTTTATCTATATTGTTGATTTTCTCAAAGAACCAGATCCTGGTTTGGTTGATTCTTTGAATAGTTCTTGTTTCCACTTGATTGATTTCGCCCCAGATTTTGATTATTTCCTGCTGTCTAATCCTCTTGTTTGAATGCGATTCCTTTTGTTCTAGAGCTTTTAGGTGTGCTGTCAAGCTGCTAGTGTGTGCTCTCTCTAATTTCTTTTTGGAAGAACTCAGAGCTATGAATTTTCCTCTTAGAAATGCTTTCATTTTGTCCCATAAGTTTGGGTATGTTGTGGCTTCATTTTCATTAAACTCTAGAAAGTCTTTAATTTCTTTCTTTATTCCTTTCTTGACCAAGATATCATTGAGAAGAGTGTTTTTCAGTTTCCTCCTGAATGTTGGCTTTCTATTATTTATTTTGTTATTGAAGATCAGCCTTAGTCCATGGTGATCTGATAGGATGCATGGGACAATTTCAATATTTTTGTATCTGTTGAGACCAATTATATGGTCAATTTTGGAGAAGGTACCATGAGGTGCTGAGAAGAAAGTATATCCTTTTGTTTTAGGATAAAATGTTTTGTAGATATATCTTAGATCCAATTGTTTCATAACTTCTGTTAGCTTTACTGTGTCCCTATTTAGTTTCTGTTTCCATGATTTGTCCATTGATGAAAGTGTTGTGTTGAAGTCTCCCACTGTTATTGTGTGAGGTGCAATGTGTGCTTTGAGCTTACTAAAGTTTCTTTAATGAATGTGACTGCCCTTGTATTTGGAGCATAGATATTCAGAATTGAGCGTTCCTCTTGGAAGATTTTACCTTTGATGTGTATGAAGTGCCATTTCTTGTCTTTTTTGATGACTTTGGGTTGGAAGTCGATTTGATTAGATATTAGAATGGCTACTCCAGCTTGTTTCTTCAAAAAATTTCCTTGGAAAATTGTTTTCCAGCCTTTCATTCTGAGGTAGTGTCTGTCTTTTTCCCTGAGATGGGTTTCCTGTAAGTAGCAAAATGTTGCGTCCTGTTTGTATAGCCAGTCTGTTAGTCTATGTCTTTTTATTGGGGAGTTGAGTCCATTGATATTAAGAGATATTAAGGAAAAGTAATTGTTGCTTCCTATTATTTTTGTTGTTAAAGTTGACATTCTGTTCTTGTGGCTGTCTTCTTTTAAGTTTGTTGAAGGATTACTTTCTTGCTTTTTCTAGGACGTGGTAGTTTTCGTCCTTGTATTGGTTTTTTTTCTGTTATTATCCTTTGAAGGGCTAGATTCGTGGAAATATTATGTGTGAATTTGGTTATGTCTTGGAATACTTTGCTTTCTCCATCTAAGGTGATTGAAAGTTTGGCTGGGTATAGTAGCCTGGGCTGGCATTTGTGTTCTCTTAGTGCCTTTATAACATCTGTCTAGGATCTTCTGGCTTTCATAGTGTCTGGTGAAAAATCTGGTGTAATTCTGATAGGCCTGCCTTTATATGTTACTTGACCTTTTTCGCTTACTGCGTTTAATATTCTATCTTTATTTAGTGCCTTTGTTGTTCTGATTATTATGTGTCAGGAGAAATTGCTTTTCTGGTCCAGTCTATTTGGAGTTCTGAAGACTTCTTGTATGTTCATGGGCATCTCTTTCTTTAGGTTGGGAAAGTTTTCTTCTATAATTTTGTTGAAGATATTTGCTGGCCCTTTAAGTTGAAAATCTTCATTCTCATCTACTCCTATTATCTTTAGGTTTTGTCTTATCATTGTGTCCTGGATTTCCTGAATGTTTTGAGTTAGGATCTTTTTGCATTTTGCATTTTCTTTGATTGTTGTGCTGATGTTCTCTATGGAATCTTCTGCACCTGAAATTCTCTCTTCCTTCTCTTGTGTTCTGTTCCTGATGCTCACATGTATGCCTCCAGATTTCTTTCCTAGGGTTTCTATCTCCAGTTTGCCTCACTTTGGGTTTTCTTTATTGTGTCTACTTCCATTTTTAGGTCTAGTATGGTTTTGTTCATTTCCATCACCTGTTTGGATGTGTTTTTCCGTTTTTCTTTAGCAGTGTTCTCCTGTATTTCTTTAAGTGAGTTATTAAAGTCCTTCTTGAGATCTTCTACCATCATCATGAGATATGCCTTTAATTCTGGGTCTAGGTTTTCAGGTGTGTTGTGGTGCCCAGGACTGGCTGAGGTGGGAGTGCTAGGTTCTGATAATGGTGTGTGGTCTTGGTTTCTGTTAGTAAGATTCTTACATCTGCCTTTCGCCATCTAGTAATCTCTGGAGTCAGTTGTTATAGTTGTCTCTGGTTAGAGCTTGTTCCTCTCGTGATTCTGTTATTCTCTACCAGCAGACCTGGGAGACTATCTCCCTCCTGAGATTCAGTGGTCAGAGCACTCTCTGCAGGAAGTCTCTCCTCTTTCAGGGAATGTGCACAGATATCTGGCATTTGGATTTGCCTCCTGGCTGAAGATTAAGGCCGGATAAAGGACTTGTCCCAAAAGCTGTTTGCTTCTGTAGTCCACACTCTCACCTGTGCAGACTAGTCTCAGCGGGATCCAGGGACCAAGATGGCTCCCTCAGGTACTCAGGCAAAGCCCTCTGGGGCACGGCGCACACCTCTCCTATGGCAGGGAAGGAGCCAGGATGTCTGGAGCCTGAAACAGTGTCTGCCTCAGAAGCTCTGTGGATCCTGCCTGTTTCAGAATCTGTTAGCTTCTGTAGTCCACACTCTCACCTGTGCAGACTAGTCTTGGAGGAGTCCGGGAACCAAGATGTCTCCTGCCAAAAGTCATTTCTTGACCTGGAATTTCACAAGTGCTTTCTTGATGGAGAAAACTTTGTATTTCTCTCTTTTTATCACTATGGTGAATACTTACTAGGATCCAAGCAATTTGAGGTTTTCTTTCCATAGTTCTGGAAACTGAGGGATTTAAAGTCAAGCCATTGTCATCTTCTTGGCAACTGATAGGAACACTGCAATTGTGACATCCCGTGGAAGGAGGTGAGAATCAGCACACATAGGAGAGTCAAACACAGAGAAATTGTGCTTTTGTAGTAAGTTACCTCTCAAAATAAAAATCCACACTGGCAATAGTAGCATCAATCTTTCATAAAGGCAAAGCATACATGATCTATTCACCTCTCCTAAGCTCCTAATTCAAATCCCCTAATCACCTCTCAGGATTGCTGCAATGAGGATTAAGCACATGAACTTTGTACAGCTCTTAATATACACTCTATACTGAAGTGCATACATTAAGTCTAGTGCTGCTAGTTCTGGTAGGCAGTTGATGCCCTAAAAAACCAAACCAACACAAACAAAAAAATTGACCTTATGCAGTACCAAAATCTCAATATCATGTAATGACTTTCTGAGTGGATCATTCCACTTCTGCAGGCATTAGCATCTGTGCTAGGAAACTATATTAACTCTCATGAGACTATTATGAAGTTCAGCAAAGCAGGGTCTAATGAGGTAGCATAGTATCTGGCATACAGTCCTCTCCACCCCTTTTGCAGACTCAGTTCTGACACTATTAATGGGGTCTTGTTGATTCATTCATCATGCCTGGGTTTTAGTTTTCTGATTTCAACTACAGCATAGTCACCAATGTGAGCTTCAAGAGATTGATAAGATGAAAGTCTGTTTCACATCAGTACCTGTTCACATCAGTACCTTTACTTAAGTGTTTCTGAGAATTCTGCCCATATTTACTTTGTCAGAGCCAAATGGTTGTTGTTTTGGGAACATCCTTAAAGGGTCATGTACAAGGGTTTTAGCAAATACTCTAAGGTTGTTTTTTTTTTCCTTAAATGTGTTGAATAACATGTAGAATATTTGTGTTTGGAAATTAAGTTTAGGAAACTCTTACCTTCCTGAAAGGTCAACCCATTCCCCTAGTCACTCATAAGACAAACTATTTTACTTTGACTTCTAGAATATTCCAGAGCCTAAATTTATTAATTCTTTTCATATTTTCAAGAAATAGCTAAGAAAGCATGTAGCTAAAGACACACTTTTGTTTTAATGGTGAAGTATGTATTCAGGAGTTATCACTCATGCAGAGAAAATCATCCAATGTGAGTGTTACTGCAAATCTACAACAATGCACTATAGAGGAAAGAGGGATTTCTGCATTCTGAGAACTTTGCTGTCAGAAACCCTATATAGAACTCTTTTCCTGTTTTAATTTCCTGCATCCTTGTGAAAGAAAAATTTATGGTCAGGAGATATTTTTTCCTTTGATTGTGACCTGAGAACAGAAAGGAACAGACAATAATATACAAGGCTGCTACTTATATCAAAATCAGGAAATCATACGAGCTATTATTTGTATTCTTACCTACTAATTGGTACAGAAAATGGCACACAAATTCATGAGTATATGCATGCATACAAGTAAAGACCATAAAAATTGATATATGCTGAAATTGTTAGTTGTGATTAAAAGACTTGAGATAGGAGCCCTAAGACTATGGTTATATAATCTCATATTTTTACTTTATATCCTCATCTGTTTTATAGTGGAAATGATCAGATTAACTGAAATAAGACTTTAGAATGAAAAAGATGTGAATTACATTTTATTTTCAAACATGTGTGTGCCCATGTACTGTGGTGGTTTGTTCAAGAGGGTCATCATAGGCTCATATATTTAAATGCTTAATCATCGAAGAGTGCCATTCCTTGAGAAGAATTAAAAGGTGTGGGTTTGTTGTAGGAATGGCATCACTGGGGATGTATTTTGAGATTTCAAAAGTCCAAGCTAGAGTCAGCATCTCTCTCTCTTCCCGCTGCCTGTAAATGTTGAAGTAAAACACCCAGATACTTCTCCAGTACCATGTCTGCCCGCATGCTGCCCTCCTTGCCACTCTCTCTGCTCCCCACCATGATAATAACATACTAAACCTCTGAAACTGTAAGCCAGCCCCAGTTAAATGCTTTCTTTCATGAGAGTTGCTGTGGTCATGGTCTCTTCACAGCAATAGAACTTAAAGCCATAAACCTATACCACAAAAAATTGTCTAATAACTTAGATTTTGCTTTATTTTTACAGTTTCTAGAGAACATATTTAGTCTACATAGACATTTACTTTCTATATTAAATTATGAACTTAAAACATTGCCTTATTCCAAAACTTCATATAAAATAAACCCTGGTAAACATCTGTGAGATATTTTATAAATGTTTTAAAAATATTTCCCCAATTCTATTTTATTTTATATAATATGTGAATATTTCATGGTGACAACCATATTTTTAATATTTTATTTTTATGTATGTGACTGCATGTATGCATATCTATCTGTATATCTATATCTATCTCTCTTTCTATATATATATATATATATACATATATATATATATATATGTATATATGTGTGCATGTGTGTGTGTGTGTGTGTGTGTGTGTGTGTGTGTGTGTGTATGAAACATGCATGCCTGATGCCCAC
Source organism: Mus musculus (assembly GCF_000001635.26). Classification (NCBI taxonomy): domain Eukaryota; kingdom Metazoa; phylum Chordata; class Mammalia; order Rodentia; family Muridae; genus Mus; species Mus musculus. The sequence goes on along the minus strand of NC_000080.6, from coordinate 80,853,103 downwards.
AGGAGAGGAGAGGGTATTGGATCCCTTGAAACCAGAGTTACAGATGGTTATTTGCTATCTTGCAGTTCGTTGGAACTGAACATTGACATAACTTTTATATATAAACCATCTCTCCTGCCTCATAGCCATGTTTTTATGATCTCTCAAAAATAGAAGCATTGATAAGTATTGAGATAAAAATCTAAATTTATTTACCACCAGCATATCATGTTTCTATCTTCTCACATTTTAAACAAAGAGATCAATACAAAACCAGTATTGTTTCAACAGGGTAGGTTCTGTCCATAAGCATGAATAATGTCTGAATTTGCAGCAAACAAAGGAAGGGCAGCCTATATGAGAAGGAGCAATCACCTTGTATCGTTTAGTAATGTGTAGAAGACACAGCATGAACACCAAGCCATCTATCCTTTAAGGGGCGATGGTTATGAGTTTGCTACCAAGAATCAGGAAATTCTAGACTCACATTCACATTCTCTTTTGAGAACATGAGTAATAATTTTACTTACCTAAACATGTCCCTTCCCCTACAGAATGGTAATAATAAAAATATCCTTGTTGAATATGTTCAGTAAGTATAAGTTTCTTATTAATTAATTCACACTAATAGTCAAGGAAATAAAAATTAAAACCACCATGATATAGTATACTTTTTGCCTATTTAAATGGTTACTACAAAAAGAATCAGTATCACCAAGATGTAGAAGAAAGAACTGTTGTATACTATTCAGTAGGAATTTAAATTAATGAAACCGTTTTGAAACAGTGCAGATGTTTCTTTAAAATGTAGAAGCTACCATATGAAACACCAATTCCGCTTCTGAGTATATATTTAAAGGAGTCACAATCAACTCCTAAAGAGATGTTTGTAGTCTCATGTTCACCACAATATCATTTACAATGGACAATATATAAAATCTACCTGAATAAATACTGGTAGATTTATAAATGTGGAGTACTATCATTCATTCATATAAATGTGTGTTTGTGTCTGTGCATGTGTGTGTAATATAAAATTCATCACTTCTCGGCCTTTTGGCTAAGATAATGTGTAAAATACAATATATCTACAAAAAGTGAAATGCTCTTATTTGCAAATATGGAAAATGTGAAGCACACTGCGTTGTGAAAATGCCAGGCATAAAACAGCAAATACAATGTGATATCAAAAGCTTGCAGAATCTAAAAAGGGTGATGTCATAGTAGATAATAGGAAAGTAGATGCAAGAGAATGATTGGTAAATGCAACTTGAGAAAACATGGCCAATGATTAGAAAGTTTTAGAGGTTATTGAATATGCAGCTAGCATTGTCTGAGGAGTAAGGCACACATAAACACATCTCTGTACTTCAGGATTTTAAAATTATGTTATATTACTATTGTTTGACCCATAAGTTTTGAAGGTATCATATTTTCAATTATATTGCCCTCTTATTATCATTTTCAAGTAGTCACAAGTAGATGCAAAAGTTTGACTGATAGGCAATTTCAAACACAATGGATCTGTATTGTCAGGATCTCATTTCTTTTCCATATTGAAAAATAAACGTGATACAACTATTATTCCAAAACTCTAAAGGTTACCAAGAATTGAAAGACGTTCAAGCAAGTTAGTGATTGCATGCCATTTTTTTCCCTGTCCATTTTCTATTACTTTGGCTATAGTTATTTTGCTCTATTCCATGTCACCTTCTCAACTTGCCATGCTGTGAAGCAATTATGACCAAAAATAAGATTGAGATACAAATGAGAAAACAATACAGCAAAACCTTGTTAATCCTGGGCAACTTCATTCAAAATAGCATTCAAATTGAATCAACAGTTATTCCCCAGTCAAGTAGATATGGTTTCTCATTAAAATTGTTCATTTAATACAAAGCATGCATTATGAATTATTTAAGGGAGAAATTAGGTCCCAAGAGTACCTTGCATTATTAAAAAGGTACGAATAATTTCAGGAGATGCCACAAAATATCTGCACATCAGCCACCAGTGAAACTGCATCTGTGAGCCACCAGGGGCTACAGGGTTGGCACATGAGATAATCATTTATTCACCTCTTCTCTTTAAGACAAATATATGAGACCATCTTTACGAGTCTGCAACATTATGCAGAGGAAGAACTTCACTGCTAATTAGGGCATTCAGAATCTAGTACAGAATTATTTCACTTTAATAATTAACAATAATCAATTTAAGAAGTTTGCTCCTAACTATGATCTAATAGATCAATGAGATACTCCATGGGTCTTGAATTTTTTAAAGCTGAAAGTTTCCCATTGTGATGGCTGTGGTTTTATCCTGGAGCAATCGAGTCTTGCTGTCACTGCAAGGCTCTGAGTGTATCTGATTGAAGAAAGTTGCAGTAGCGGGGCTGCATTTTCAGGAGACAGATGCCCTCACCATGGCCTCTGAAGCAGAGCTACTGTGACGGGATGCTCACAGGACTCAGATACTTGCTTCCAGAAAAGACAATGAGGATGCCTAGGAACTTGGGGACGGTGCTTTAGAGGTGTTACAAAAGGACAAATGAGGATTATTCAAAAATGTCCACTGTCTCATCTCTGTCTAAAAGCAAATCTTATTTTAGTCAGGCTCTCAGGGGATACAGTTGGTATATCTCTCTTAAAACTATCAAACAAGCCAAGACCTGACAGTACAGTATGTGTGATGGGGACCTACGTTTTGATACCAGGCATGAAGCTAGTGTGACATCTTCCTCTGCTATAGGCTATGTAACCATTGAGAACAATTATTCCCCACTCCAGCCCAAGCAGTGTCAATATGACAATTCATTTGGGAGATTTGTAAATCATTAGAAAAGGTTTTCAGTCTCTTATCCCCTAAGGACCACAATGTGCTATGTCACCATGGTGATTTATGGCTCCTCCTAAATTTCCTTGGAATAGATAAGCCATGTGCAGCTTAGCATCTTACACTCTTTAAATTAACCAGCATAAGTATCTCTACATGATCCATTTACAACACAGAGAGGGGTAGATTTGAAGGTTAAATCAAAACCGCATGCTAGCAGAATATGTTGTGTGGTAATATTTCATATTGTGAAAACTACAATTTTGAGAAAAGCCAATTCAATCCATGCACAAGGCACGATAACATCAAACTTGGGCATATAATTTGTTAACAGCCACTCTTAAGACAACTATTTATTCTAACTCTATTTTGTGTAATTTTTAAAATTCAACAGAAAGCAAAGATGTTCAAGCAGAGCCCATTTTCTAAAACTGAAGGCCAGAAGTCTACGAATTTCCCCTTCTTTCCCATTGTAAGTCCTTGAAACCAATGTCAAAAGGAAGCAAAAATGTACAAGCATCCATGAAGCCTTTCTGCCTCCATTTCAGACATCACTTTGAGCAGGGATAATGGAGTGGCTTTTAAATCCCAGTTCTTTTCAGACAGCTGTCTGTGGTCCTCAACTCTTCAAATATATTTCAGTCAAAAGAAGCAGAGTTGCTATTTAGCACTTAGGAACACCCTGATGCTGTTTCAAGACATGATCAGGAAACTAGTGTCCATCTTTCTCCTGGGAAGAAAGTCAATTGTCCCTCCATCTCCTCCATCATAATTCCTGTCTCCTGCTCATCTTACATATATTTAGATCTTTTTTCTATATAACCCACTTGTTCTCACCTTCTTCAGGTGTCCCTATACTCCAGACAACATCTATCCTTTGAGGCAATTAACAATCCTGCATCACATGGTAGATATATGACCATCTCCAGAGCAAAATTTCAAATTGTGTTAAGTTTTCTGTCCTCCTCTGAATGAACCTGCTGCTTCCACAGATCAGAGCAGGCCTTGTGTTTACAGGTAATTACTGGGCAATCATGAAGTAATTATAGTGAGGATGATAGATTCCAAGCCCATGTTTCAGTTACACACGATGGTGTGACAGGCTTGGCCATGTGGTCCGAGGATCAAACAAAACGTTTGTGTGTAGACACTGAGATAACCTGACATAAACATAAGACAACAGGGTCACTGGTTAGAGACTGTCAGTGGCTATAAAGGAAACTGTAGCTGGATATAGTGTATGCAAGCTAAAATTAATACAAATGTGCTGATGGTGGTAAACAGGATATAAATTCAAATTAGGTTTTGTTTTTTGTTTTCTTTTGTTTTGTTTCTCTCACATCCATTAAGGAACTAGCGGTGATGGAGTTTTTGGGATATTTGAAAAACGATATAGCCACTCTCAGAATGACGAATAAGGACGCATGGAAACCATACCCTTGACAGTGTCAGCCTCTTCTGAGTTTTGTTTTTATGATTTGTATGTGACTAAGTCTTCTGCTCAAAGCAGGATAATTTACAGAGAGATGTATGCTTGCCACTCACATTTCTAGCCCTGTCAGATATAAACCTTTAGCTTGCTCTGTTTCTGGGAATTATTAGATCAGTTGTGTCCCACTGATGTTTGTAAGTTTTGGGTCTTTATTCCTTCTGCAACTTCGAATTCATCGCTTCCACCTCATCACTATTCCTAACTGAACAAGATCATTCACCACTCCAATCCCCTGTCCCAAATCACTTCAGCCCTGTATCCCAAGACCTGGAATGCTATAGCCAAATATTTATGGAGTAGTTTAATTAATCTGTGATATACCTTTGGCTCAGTTTACCTTAAATTAGAAGAAAAGGAAAAAAGAGAAGCAGGAGGAGGGGAAGAGTAGGTAGGGCAGGAGGAGAGGGAGGAAGGAAAGAACAGAACAGACTCTCTTTTAATTTGAGACTAGATCCAATTTTATATGCCATGGAAGCAGTGGCAGAATAAACCTATTTCACTACTTCTCAGTGACACATCCTCCTCCACCACCACCATCATCATCATCACCACCACCACCACCATTATCATCACCACCACCATCACCATCATCGCCACCACCACCACCAGCAGCACCACCACCACCAGCAGCAGCATCACCACCACCATTATCATCATCATGATGCTGGCTTTCTCAGTTCTATGTCAAGCCATCATGGCAACCAATGCTTTGTATTTTGTTCTTCTTGGTAGTGCTTGCTTGTTTCATTGGTTGGATTTTTTATCTGTTTGTTTGTTCATTTTAATTCAAAAGAACTCCAACTCTGTGTATGTGCATACCCCTGTAAGAAATCTTGGCCATCTGAACTCACAATGCAGTGCAACCCATGTCCAGGACAAGAATCACCACTTAACAATACCCCAGATTATGGGTCAGACAGCTGGGACAGGGAGATGACAGCAGTGTTAACAGCTCCTCATCATTTTGAGCGTTCAGGATTAGACACAAATATAATTAAGGGGCCGTGCTGGTGTGCTCCTGGCCTCAAGGTTAATTAACCATAGGAAAATGACACCTTCAGGTGTCCTAAATCGTAACAGCACTTACAAGGAGAAGCATGATTTTTAAGTTGACAGCAATGGCACAGCCAGACAGTACAGTTGCCATGAGCGGAGGTGAAAACAAGGACTGACATAGGTTGCTGCACTGCCAGCATGACGACCGACAAAGGCCACATCCATCCGGCCTCTGCTGGATAGAGCATAGCAGAAAAACTCAGACGTCTGAGGTCCTCTGGTGACCAGGCTCTCTGCCTTGCTCCTTCCGTTTGAGACCACTCATTTCCTTCCCAGAATGCCCCAGCCAGGCTCGGAGACAATAAAGCCCTAAGCACTCATTGCTAGTGCATTTCAGGTATCTTTTTCCTCTTGGAGGTTCAATTTCGCTCTGTTGAGGTCTCCTACCTGCCCCCCTCTCCCTGCCCACCTAGTTCTGCATTATTTCTTTATTCCTGTTCCCAAGCTACATCCCCAGTGAGCTTCTCTGGGTCTTGAAAACCTGAAAGATCTAAAAAAGATTGATTCAGACAGAGTCTTGTGCCCTCCACATCAAAGCTTGGTGTTCTCAGTGGGGATATGTATGTACCTTATCAACTTGGGCCTGTGCAAACTACTAAGGTACACTAAGGCAAGAATACAAGAAACTCCTTTTCTATGGTGACAGGAACATCACAAAACCCCGCCCCACCCCAGACAGCGTAGACTTCACTTGGGTTTCTCCGAACATTGGATGCAGCGTGCAAAACTCTCCCCTACCAAATCCACTCTGCTATCAATTTGTAAACATCTCAGCTCTGCCTGCATATATGAGCAAGCAATGCCAGCGCCACACTGTGCCCTTCTTTGTCCCTAGCCAAGTGCACCTGCTGCCCAGGGCTCGGCTGCTCCGGCATGGCTGCTGTTACTATGCCCTGCCACAGCCTGCCCTGCTGCTTGCAGTACTGGGGATACATCCTTACTAGTAGTGGTGGTGGTGGTGTGTGTGTGTGGGGGGGGGCATGTTTATTAGTTTTAATTTGTGAGCTTGGCTGGACAATGACATTTGGGGGGGTGGGGTGCTGTGTGTCATTCACCCTGCATCAGGAGATGGCTGCGGCGGCAGATGTAGGTATTTCAGTAGAGAATATAACCTACTGATTATTGTCTCCTCAGAAAAGCAGTCACTGCATAGCTCCCTCACCAGGAATATGGGAGCCCTATTTCCACTCTTTTCACACTTCATAAGTCCAGTGCTTTCCTAAGTGGAGAATTATATTTATTTTGGAATACAAGAACCTCATTAACAACATATTTCTACACTTCCTCCACAACCCATTAACACATAGTCTACAAAACTGAGTGCCTGATGATACAAGCATTTGCTTAACTTTACTGTTACAGCTCCCTAAGTTGCAGTGGGGTCATATTGTCCAAATAATGTCGTGGATATGTTAGCAAATCCCTCGAACAAATGTATTTTTCCAGTCAGATTCTTCTTCGCGTTAACTCAATATAACTATCCTCTCACGGTTGAGAATCCTCAAAGCTGCATAAATTTTCAATCTAGCTTATAGAGTTTTTCATGTTGATTCCCCCCCGCCCCTTTGCTTTTGTTGTCACATTACCCCCTTCTGCAGCAGGCAGGGGGTCATCCCGGAGGAGAGACAGGGAGCGCCCATACTCTTTCCAAGCAGCAGTGAATGCGTGGTTTGCAATTGTCTCTCTTTTATTCACCAGTCCAGCGCCCCGGTTCAAAATCACACACAAATGTAACCTCAAGGAACCACTGTTCATTTCAAGATTTTTTTACTCTCAATCCATTATCAAAGCACTGGCTTCACCAGACCATTTGAAACAAAAACTTGGCTCAAAGTTGTTGCTTTGTGCTTTAGTAACGGCGGTGTATGTCCCATATAGCTTCTGCTCTCTTACACATTTGTATCACGATCAGCTGCTGTGGGAATGAGCTGCGAAGACAGTACTAAGGCTGCCTTTGTGCAGAACCAGGAACTGTAAAACTCTTCTGCCACCTAGCGGAGCAACAAGAGTTGCAATCACCGGGGAATGCAACTATGTCTACAGGGCCTGGAATAAGCAACTTGTTAAACTTTGGCTACTGTCTAAAAGCAGACAATTAAAACATATACCCAATGTCCCCGAGTGTAGTAATTAAAAGAGACCTAAAAGTGATGATTTAATGATTCTAGATCTTTAAACAGTAAACGCCTGAGCACAAAGCCCTGTACTGATAACTAATTACAGTACTCCCAAATGTTGATTTCTCAGTGACCCAAGCAAATAAAACCATTGTTTGGAATTTCTTCCCAAGATTCTCAGGGCTTCTGTGTCTCACAGAACCACCATTCCAAAGCTGAATAAAGCCCCACAGTACGCTTATGGGATGGAAATTATCCTTCAAACAAATACAAGTCATGTGATAGCAAATATTCACAGCCACAAATGGCTGAATTCTCCTAGACCACATTCAAAGACAAACAACAAAAAATCCAAGGGTCTCACACATCATCACAACACAATCATTGAATGCTAGCTACAGAATGTTTTAAATAATGGCATTTAAAATCCTATAAAAAATAAACTAACAAATTATCAAAAATCATCCCAAACTCTGCTCTTATTGTTTTGACACAAGGAAGTCCTGATGGAATTCCCTATTGAAAAAGGAATTCTGTTCACCTTCTACAGACAAGCAATGGGAGGAGGAAGGAGTTCCCTGAGAAGACCCTGGGACACACTCTACAGAGCAGATGGCCTGGTTCCTCATGGATGCTCAGCATTCAAAACCAAGATTTAGCTAAGGCTAAAGGTGTAGAAACTGCCAAATCAAAATTTCTCTCTTCTCTAAAAATGTACAAGAAGAAAACAAAACCTATGCATAATTTATGGGTGCCCCAGGACAGTTTTAAATTATGCAGTCCACATACCCATGAAAAGTTGCCTAATATATCCCTTAGTTACTTCATGATGCTGATTGTGATTGTCCCCCTAAACCACACACACGCACACACACACGCACACACACACGCACACCAGTGCCTATTTCTGAGACCAGTGGGTTAGAAAAGCGTGCTTACCTCCATTGTGTGAAAAACATTTGTTTCTTAAGCAAACACACCAGTGAGCTGGGAAGCTCAAAGGCATTTGCTAGCTAAATGCTTCTTTTATCAACTCAGTGGTCTTCCTTGCTCAGAAAGCTTCTTAAACATGCATAATGGAATTAAAAGCACTCTCAATAAAGTTCATTACCTTAGTGGCCCTTCCCATCTTCCTGTGAAATTAACTGTGTCTCCTCTATGTACATCTACTTAAGGTAGTAATTTAATAGCAATAACATCTATACCAAGAGAGTTATTTTCCCCTTGGATCCACTTCACACTTGGAAATCTTTTTATGCTACTTAGAATAAAACCAGAAACGTGGTTTATATCCTTCTGTTGCAGGATATAATAAGGAAAGTAACAAAGGAAGAGAAGAGATGAAGTTTAAAAGCAGTGATCCTAGAAAAGCAGGCTGACACAGATATGTACTTAAACTGTTTAATGAGAGAGAGAAGGAAATGGATCCGCATAGCTTCCTCATTCAGTATTAGCTAAAATTGTATTTAACACTTTCCTTGCCTGGGCTTATCTCAGGAGCACTTCTCTTTTGTCTCTCTTATTCCTACCCCACCATACCACATCTAACTTTGTCCTATTCTGTTCAACAAATCATACTCAGTTTCTGCAGTTCACATATATTCCAGGGAGATATTCTTACTCCTGTGTTACAGCGAGGGTTATGACACACATGGGACTGTCCTCTCATTTTATGGCCAGCTCACTGAGGTTTTAAAATAATATATCCTACCTTCTCACGTGATTCAGGAAACATTTATCTATCCCAGCTCTTGGAGAAATCCATTTTGACTAATCACTATTCTCTTATTATTTTCATTAATTGAAGGTAGCCATGAGACTGTAGTCACCCTCACAGAATAGAAGACAAGACATACTGAGGGCTACACGGCAAAGACTGGGGAGAAGAGCAAAGGGGGTGGAGCACTTAGACCTCATGGTAGGAAAATAGAAACTTTAATTTTGCCTCTTAGCTATGACTGTTAAAAGTTCCTAGCCTTTACCTACCTCCAAAGAAACTAGTATTTAGGATCATTGTAGATGAATAGAATTTTGGTTTGGGATAGCATGAGACTTGATGGTCAATGACCCCCAAGCCTCTGATCTGTTTAAAACATCATCTCAAGTGATTCAGGATCCCATTACGTTTCTTTCATCATAGCTCCGTTTATCTTTTATTACAAATAAGTTCTACAGTTGGCCTTGAAGTTTTATAAAGTTCATACACCGAAGTTCCCACTTATGGTTAAAATGTTTACAAAATGCCTTTTTCCATTCATGTTCAAAGCAAAAGCTGTTTACATGCCTGTGGGGGGCGCTGTGGGTGGAAGGAAGGGGTGTATATGGGGGGGGTGCAGGTGTGTACATGTGTGTGTATATGTGTGTGTGTGTGTGTGTGTGTGTGATTGTTATTTCCCACTTCATTCATGCTTCAAAATCAAACTCTTTGAAATATTTGTTTAGTCTTTCTCTACTGAAATGATTGTACACTTTAGATAATACAGCTTGGCTCTGGGCCTTCGCAGATCATTCCTTTGGCCTATAACGAGGATATTCTGTATTCTGTAATCAGATACCTGTCACTAGGGACCAAATCATTTTATTGTAACTTCTGCTCTGGTCATATGTCTTCTTCCCACATCCTGCCAGATAGATCTCTTATGCAGCCCTGCCATCATTTTATTTGTGTACTTGATCCAGTAGAAGATGATCTTATTTAAGGTGTAAAACCTATGTTAACTAGTAACTTAGATCATGTCTGTTATAGAAAGCCCTCTCACTAAATGCCATTGGGTAAATGACTGTTTCTTAAAAGTAATCCTAATAGTAACAGAGCTCATTAGTGGTGCAACTGCAAAGAGTTTGGAGATCTTGATTCCCAGCCTTGTTATCTCTCTATGGCAAAGACAATGTATGAGACTTAGTTTATTTTGGATCATAGGAGTCAAAATTCAGAATTGTCATTTAAGACAAATAGCTTCTTCTAAGGGTTTCTTTCACCAGAACCCTGCAGCTGGAATTGCCCAAAGCAAACCTCTGAACCTTCCTATTATCCTCTTTTCTAGTTACAAAATAGGATGATACCATTTCTCATCTCTTTTTGCTTAGAAATGATTAATGTAAGGTTCAGTGAAACCAATATCTATAGAAATGATTAAAGACAAGTTTGAAATTCAAACACACTGTCCTTCTACCATTTTTAGGTTTGTTAATATCTATCTGTGTGTTTATCGAACACATGAAGTGCAAACATAGCAAAACAACTTGGAGAGGAATGAATTTCACCATCCTCAAAAAACTGAAAAAAATCACACAAAAGAGTCTTGAAGCATCATCTCTACATAAGTTTCTGTGCTAAAATATGGAGTTTAAAGCATGTTGCCATTTCAATATGTAATTATGAATGAGGCCCTAAAGTTACAGAATTTTATTTATTGCATTTAATAAAATTTATAACTATATCTATGTGGGGTTTTTTTAGGTATTTTCTTCATGTACATTTCCAATGCTATCCCAAAATTCCCCTATGCCCTCCCCCCAACCCCACCCCCCACTCCCACTTCTTGGCCCTGGCATTCCCCTGTACTGAGGCATATAAAGTTTGTAAGAACAATGGGCCTCTCTTTTCACTGATGGCCGATTAGGACATCTTCTGATACATATGCAGCTAGAGACACAAGCTCCAGGGGCTACTGGTTAGTTCATATTGTTGTTCCACCTATAGGGTTGCAGATCCCTTTAGCTCCTTGGGTACTTTCTCTAGCTCCTTCATTGGGGGCCCTGTGATCCATCCAATAGCTGACTGTGAGCATCCACTTCTGTGTTTGCTAGGCCCCAGCATAGTCTCACAAGAGACAGCTATATCTGGGTCCTTTCAGCAAAATCTTGCTAGTGTATGCAGTGGTGTCAGCTTTTGGAGGCTGATTATGGGATGGATCCCTGGATATGGCAGTGTCTAGATGGTCCATCCTTTTGTCTCAGCTCCAAACTTTGTCTCTGTGACTCCTTTCATGGGTGTTTTGTTCCCAGTTCTAAGAAGAGCCAAAGTGTCCAGACTTTGGCCTTCGTTCTTCTTGAGTTTCATGTGTTTTGCAAATTGTATCTTTTATCTTGAGTATTCTAAGTTTCTGGGCTAATATCCACTTATCAGTGAGTACATATCATGTGAGTTCTTTTGTGATTGGGTTACCTCACTCAGGATGATGCCCTCCAGGCATCCATTTGCCTAGGAATTTCGTAAATTCATTCTTTTTAGTAGCTGAGTAATACTCCATTGTGTAAATGTACCACATTTTCTGTATCCATTCTTCTGTTGAGGGGCATCTGGGTTCTTTCCAGCTTCTGGCTATTATAAATAAGACTGCTATGAACATAGTGGAACATGTGTCCTTCTTACCGGTTGGAATATCTTCTGGATATATGTCCAGGAGAGGTATTGTGGGATCCTCCAGTAGTACTATGTCCAATTTTCTGAGGAACTGTCAGACTGATTTCCAGAGTGGTTGTACAAGCTTGCAATCCCACCAGCAATGGAGGAATGTTCCTCTTTCTCCACATCCTCGCCAGTATCTACTGTCACCTGAATTTTTGATCTTAGCCATTCTGACTGGTGTGAGGTGGAATCTCAGTGTTGTTTTGATTTGCATTTCCCTGATGATTAAGGATGCTGAACATTTTTTCAGGTGCTTCTCTGCCATTTGGTATTCCTCAGGTGAGAATTCTTTGTTTACTTCTGAGCCCCATTTTTAATGGGGTTAAACTATCATTGCTTTAAGCTTTATGTATTATATAATATTGTGAATATGAGAATATAAATATGAGATTGTTTGGTTCTCAGGAGGTGGAGAAAGGCAGATCAGATGTTCAATGTCATTCTCAGGTAACTAGTAAGTTTGAGAAGATTGATCTAAGATACATGACACTCAGTCTATACAACTGTAATGAAGTGAAAGGTGAGCTTTATTTGCATTGTGGATATTAAATAGTAGTCAGATATATTGTCATGTTAAAAAACAAAAAGCAAAATATCAAAACAAACAAACAAAAAACAACCAAAAGAATAAAAAAGAAACAAAAAAAAAAAAAGCCTTCTTTCGTTCTGCCTCCAAATGTTACCTAACATTGTTTTCTGGGCTTCCTTCTCCTCTGTCTTCACGTTAGATTGCATAGCACCTATTTTATTTAAGCAGGTACACTCCCTTTCTGCTTACCTTCTTCCATTAAGGCAAGGGATTGTTTTTTACATGATTCTGGTACTAGAGCAGCATTAGCATTCACTGCGTGAGGCATAGTTAATATGTGCCTGTTCTAATAGGATTTTAACCAGCACAGACTCATTCTCTTTAGAAGTTGTCATTTCTTCTCATTGAAATCACCTTTCATATCTCTCTCTCTCTCTCTCTCTCTCTCTCTCTCTCTCTCTGACATGACTGTCCTATGACATATCTTCTTTGCCTGACCCAATGTTTAACAGAGCTGAAATGCTCCTATTGAATTTAGTAATCACCCTGCCTGGATTTTGGATCATTTGCAGTTTTCACTGAAATTTACCAGAACTTCGTGAGTAATAAACATTCAATCAGGACGATCTATTATTGTTGCATTATTTAGCAGTCTTCTCAAGTGTTTCCATGAGAATATACAGCCTTGAAAGCTGCATCTCATGCATAGAAACACGATGAGAAAATGATAAAAGAAGATTAGTGGCTCCATGGTTTATCTCAGTGTTTTTTTTAAATATTGTATTTAATCTCTTACACATAAAATATGGTGCTGTAAAGTAAAAGAAAGCAATGTTCCTGTAGCTTGCCAAGTGCTATCTCTCACCCTGTGTCAGCCCTGTGTGTTACTGAAGCTTGTGAACCACCACTGCAGGCTGAGAAGAGAGCAAGGTCTATTTTAAAGATGACAGTGTCTTCTTACTCCTTACTTAAGCTGTAACAATACTCCTATCATTGTGAGGACCATCTAGAAGTTTTCAGAAAACAAGCTACTGTAATCTTGCTAACTGGTGAAGTTTCCCTTCAAAGGAATACAAGAAGTAGAAATAGTTTTTATTTTCTAGTTGGAAAGTGCTACAATGGCTACACAGGAATTTACATTAATCTACCATGAAAAAGAAGCAAAATTCAAATTTAAGATAAACTTCATTGAAAATAATCACTTATGAAAACAACCAATTTAAAAAATTGTCCCTCTGATAATACCAGAATACAATAGTTACTTATTTATTTCTGACTTCTGAAAAATCCTACTAATTCATGTCTTCTGTACTCAAACATTCTATGTCCCCAAATCGAGGAAGAGTGATATATTTGAATGAAATAAAAAGAAATCATGAATTTAAAAGAGCCGCAAAACTTCTATGTAAAAATGTTGGGAAAATAGACAGCACAAGATACCACATCACTAATTCTAGAAAAAAAAAATCTGTATGTTGATATAATAAAACATTCCCTTGATCCATATGTTATTATTTTTATTCTGTCAAAGATATTTAATTTTCATAGATTGTGTTATTGGAACATGTGTTGCTGAAAGGTTTTGCAGAATTCTTTTAATAGATGCCAAAACAAAGAAGGGGTGCAATATATAGTGGGTTTAAGATGTTACAAAATAAATACTTATAAACATTTTTAAAATAAGTTTTGTAAAGTATTTATTACATTGAGATCAATTTCTTAACCATCCTCCCATTGTGCTTTCACAAACATGCTTGTGACCATATTTTAGTAGGTTCAGGTTTTGACTTGGAAAATACTTATAAATTTAAGTCCAGCAAAGCTACAGATGACACAGAACAAACAGTATTATCACAAGCCCGTGGGATTGAGGAGGACTTGAGTGAAGATAGGAAAAAAAAAAACATAAGGAAAACAGATGAAAATATTAGAGGAAAATCAACAGGCAGTCACAAGCAATAACATAAAGATCTGAATAAACAATCCTTTCCCTTCATCTTGCCCTCATCTCCATCTGATCTATGGCAGCACAAGGGGACATTAAACATATTAATGAGGAAAATTGTAGATCAAGATCAAGGCTCTCTACTGTTTTCCACTAATTTCAGTAGGACCATGGATATAATAATGCATCTAGTATTCATTTGTCTCCCGAGACATCATCCAGATGTCTTTTTCCCCTGAGACGATCCCTTTTCTCTTTTATTTTCCTCACATGAATGAAGCTATAGTTGCCTCAACTTGTCTTTTCCTGTGGAGTAGTCCATTCCCAGGGCTATTTCATCCCATTCATTTAGATCAGTCCTTTCAATCTTCCTAATGCCCTGGCCCTTCAATCCACTTCCTCACGTTGTGGTGACCCCAACCATCAAATTAATTCATTGTCACTTCATAACTTATTTTGCTACAGCTATGAAACATAATGTGAACATGTGACTTGTGACCAGCCAAGGTGTCACAGCCCACAGGTTGAGAATCACTGCTTTATATAAATTCAATTTATCCTAGCAATGACAAATTATTTAAGGAATAATATTTCATACAACAGTACATGACAGGCTTTAGTAAAATCAATGTATATCACCAATCCTGCATGTCTGTAAATTAGTCAAGACACTAAAACAAACTTGTCTTCTATGATGGGTCTCAGTATCAGTAACTCATGCTCACCTGTCTTGAAAGTTTACAAATATTTATTTTTTCATATCAGTTACCATTTTATCACTCATTAATGGGAAAATCAGATAATATTCAAACTAAATCCAGTTGCCTATTGTTTATAAGGTTGTCTGCTTTGTATTTTGTAGGCTCTAATGACATCTCAAAGGCAATCTTGATTTGACAATATGCTCATTTCTTTATAAAATTTCTATCCATTATGTTGCCAGTTTTCATGATAAAATGTATTTCGTAATTGAATTACTTTGCTTTAAATTAATAGGCTTTGTATACGCAATGATCTAGTTACTGGATTTATATTTTATGTTTCAAGTGTTTTACCTGAATTGAAAAAATATTACTGCAAAATGTATAAACAGATGTGAGAAATTGAAATATTGCATAATTTATAGCAATCATCTCAATAAACTTCCATAACAACATATCAATGAAAGCTCCAAACACTGATAGTCCTATATATAACATTGTGCTAGGCACTGGGACTGGGGACAGGATGAAAATGGAAATGCCAGTCACTTTGGCCACATATTCTCTGAATCCTATAGCTCAGAAAAGAAGGCAGTGACAGGAGAGTGTTTAACCTCCATACACACTCTAGCAGCTTGACTAAGGCTGAATCATCTGATTTTTGTCGTGTGTGTGTGTGTGTGTGTGTGTGTGTGTGTGTGACTGTGTGTGTCTGTGTGTCTGTGTGTGTCTGTGTGTCTAATTTGATTGGAAAACACAAATTTGTAGATGATTGGGCCTGCTTTTGTCAACTCATTTTTTTTGAAATTTTTATTAGATATTTTCTTTAATTTAACAATTTTTATTAGATATTTTCTTCATTTACATTTCAAATGCTATCCTGAAAGTCCCCTATACACTTTCCCTGCCGTGCTCCCCAACCTACCCACTCCCACTTTCTGTCTGTGGCATTCCCCTGTACTGGGACATATGATCTTTGCAAGACCAAGGGCCTCTCCTCCCAATGATGGCTGACTAGTCCATCTTCTGCTAAATATGCAGCTAGAGACATTAGCTCTGGGGTACTGGTTAGTTCATATTGTTGTTCCTCCTATAGCATTGCAGACCCCTTCAGCTCCTTGGGTACTTTCTCTAGCTCCTCCATTGGGGGCCCTGTGTTCCATCCAATAGATGACTGTGAGCATCCACTTCTGTATTTGCCAGGCACTCTTATATCAAGAGTTGTCACTAGGAAGAAACTGAGAATAGCTTTCTCAGATCCATAAGTTTTTAAATATTTCAGAATGTGTAAGCACTGCAGATATCTACAAGAATGTTTTAATGTCAGCTGATAGGTGTATTTAACAAACCTGAATACATAAGACAAAGGCAGAGAAATGGCACAGAAAGTTTTTTATTATATTTATTTATTGAAGGGAGATATGCACATACCATATACCATATGTGGAACTTAAAGAGACATCTTGATGGAGTCAGTTAAGTCCTTCCACATCTGGGACCTGTGGACTAAACTCAGGTCATTAGGTTTGTGGGCAAGCACCTATATTGGCTTAGCCATCTCACCAGCCCTCTTAGTCTGTAATGGGACAGAAATTTAAAAATGGAAATTTAAAGATGAAGAAATCCCTCACCCACATCCAAAGCTTGTAGATTGTACTTGTACACTAATAAATTGTAGAGAATCTAATGTTGGTCACTGCTTGAATTTGGATTACAGCTCTATACTGCTCACACTCGTTTGTTGAACATACACTAGCACACCTAAAATTAGCTGATTTGGGGTAAAAATAAGTCATCCCTACTCTGTAAAACAACACTTGAATGGATTTGGAAATCTGTGTTCACACTTGCACTGTGTTCTCACTACCCCTGTATTTAACTTCCAGTTCAGCTGCCTAAGGTTGAGTCCTAACACTCTTTTGTGTTTTATGAACACAATCACCACACAGACCTACAAAGAGCCCCCATGGAGCCAAACAGGCTGCAGCTGGTATTTAAGCCGTAGTTTCAATCAGGCAGAGGAAACTAAGGGGAGCTATGAAACCTGAATACGAACCTAGGTTCAGCACAAGACAGCACATCCACGTTCCTGGTGGCTTTCCTTCCTGGTGTGAATAAATGCATATTTTCCACCCAAAGTAGATTCTTACAACAAAATTACATTTCCCCAACAACTATGCACACAGACTTGCTTTCGAGATCATTGGCTACTTTTCTTTTCTCTAGGACTCCCCCCCCCCCAACCCCCGAACAGGTGCAGACATTGGAGGCTCTTGACCCGCTTCTTCCACTGAGGACAAAGGCTGATTTGTAGAGGAATTTCAATTCAGCAACATGGCTGCTCTGGCAAGGGATCTCATCCAAAACCTTCTAGGTTTTTTAGTTGGGTGGAAGGACACATCTTTCATTCCTATGGCTGAAACAGAGACAGTCCCTAAGTATACACCTTTAATCTCAAACAATGGAAGTTTAGTGTGTAAAAGTATGCAGCCCTGTTTGAGAGCGATATTTAATTGAAAAGCATAAAAAGTGAAGAATCAGAGAAATATTTGACAGAATGAATCAGAGATAAGATACGCCCAAGTCTCTCAAGAACAGATAGGAAAAAGAGGCTACTCAAGAGATAGAAGAGTGTGGGTAGTAACCACCGGCAGTTCAGTTGATGTCTGACAATGCAGTGGAGTTATAGCTGAGTGCAGTTGAGTGCAATGCATCTGAGTGAAGTTGAGTTCTGGAAGTTCTGTTCAGCTGGTGCAGTCAGCGCAGCTGGTGACGTCGGCACAACTCAGTTCATGCAATTCAGAGACATTTTCCCAAGTAAAGTAATTCAGTGAGAAGCCAAGAAAAGCCAATTTCAATCAGTCAGCTTAGAGCAGAGTTTGGAGCCAGAACATCTAAACTGGAACATGGAGCCAGAGTTCAGAAAGAAGTAACAATGTTGAGTTTATTCAGCAATAACCCTCCAATATAGCAATTGCATCAGGTGAGTAAAAGATGCATTTATACTCTAAAAACTACTTTATTATCTTTATGTCATTGTGGTTTCCATATCTGTAAATGTTGGTGGAAAAATGGGTTTGGGGCCCTAAGTAATTGGAAATTTTCTAACCTCAGTGCTTTTTAAACCCCTTCCTTTTTTCTCTCCTTAGGTATACAGAAACATTTTTTCCTTGCTTAGGTAAAACATGTTCAATCACAGAATTCTTAGGATCATTAGCATTGAAACCCCTTTCTTTAGATTACTCAACACCAAAGAAGGGCAACTATAATCAATCGTCTTCTTAGCTAGTCTTATCTGCTGTCATTTTCCACATCTTAAACCAATATCCCATCTTTGACTTCTGCATAAAACACCATTGGTGATTATAACATTTCATTGCTCGAAATAATGGCTGATGAAAAGGAGTGTCTTTGTCTTTTAAAAATCTTCATATGCCCCAGTACAGGGGAACTCCAGGGCCAAGAAGTGGGAGGGGGAGGGTTGGGGAGCAGGGTAGGGGGAGGGTATAAAGGACTTTTGGGATAGCATTTGAAATGTAAATGAAGAAAATACCTAATAAAAATTGTTTAAAAAAATCTTCATGAACTTTTTCTGGTGACATAAACTGACACACTAAATGTCTTTCATCAAAAAGGCAGTTGACCATTGCTTCCACAACCATCTTGGCTACATCCTCAGACTCATTCTCCACAAAGGCATAGCCTTTGTATTTCTAGTTCTACTTCTGGACAGCTGAGTCTGCTAATCATGCTATACAGGAGCCTTCCTGGGCTCCATTGAAATTGTGGGGCCTCCTAACACTACCATGTGATGAGGGTTGAACAGCTTTTTGTTTTGTTTTCTTTTCATTTCTTTACTCTATAAATTTGGGAAGTGTTTCTGTGGAGGTCAGATGACTTTGACTGAGTTGCCTAGCCATTTTGAAGGAAAACTATAGAAGTTTGTAAGTACCCATCTAGGCTGTCTCCATCAAACCATGTTGTTGCCTCCTCCTTCAATAAAGAGCATAACTATTGTGCAGTTCACAAGCTCTGAGCGAGCTATGAAATGTGTTTCAATATCTAGAGCACCAAAGAGAAAAATTTAAATATTCATAGAGCCTGAGATATACTATATTGAAGACTAGTTCAAATTTTATTATAATATTTGATATTTAAAATAAATAATTGGCTCATTTTGTAGGTTTTGAAAAGAAGAAAAATACATCATAGTATGTCAGCTAAGTGGACCCTCTTTCTACATAAATTAATTCTACTTGGTGTGTTTACCTCTCTTCTGTCTTATATGATTACTACTAGTTCTACACACTAACCAGTCTGTCTTCTGTAGCAGAGGTTACCACTGGAAAATCAGCAAATAACTTGATGGCTAAAAGGGGTTCAAATGTAAAATGACAAAGTAGAATTCATCTGGACAGAGTAGCTCACACATGTTATCAACACTCATGAGGCTGAGGCAAGATGATAGTTTTTTTATGTTTGTTTGTTTGTTTATAGTTTTAAGTTCAAGGTCAATATGCTTTGTGTAGTATGAGGCTTTCTCTCAACCACAATCCTTAAAAATCAACCATAAAAAAATATGCTTTTTTTTTTCTCACTCACTCCTCATCTCAAAGTACACTTTGCCTATTTAGGACTTGAACATCTATATCTCAGCTCTCAACCTCCCTCTATTTTACCACCATCATTTAACTTTACCTAATTCTTGATTGACATAGTTTTCCTGCATGAAAGACACAACAGGCCCAGTTTATTCGCCTCCTAAGCCACAATTGTGTAACCTGCTATTTGTTCTGGGTCCACATTCCTGACTACAGCACACAGACAGTCTGTGGCTGATTCTGTTCCACCCGATTCCTCTTCCTCTCACTTTTCACTACTTCTTAACTCTTCTTCTCTCATGAATCAGCCTCTTTCTCATCCAGACCTTTACAGGACTTACTGGTAGAATGACTTTCCTTTATTTAGGACTCTCCAAATGACTCTGTCTCTTTTAATTGGGAAGGTTCTTCATTCTCAGCCAGTTACACTATTCTGTCCATGAGAAGGCCTTCAGTTATGGCAAGGAATATATTACATGAGGCTCATAGCTGCTACTTTTCAAAATCAAATAGACCCTTTAGTATTTGCCAATCATCACTGTGGTTAGTGCTTTGAAGTTTTCAATGTTATTTTACATTTGGTGTGAGCCTATAGGTTCTATTTTAGAAAAATTAAAACATAAAGTTTGAGTTGGATTAGTTGAGCACACATTCTAAATATGCACATACCTTAAGCAGACTAAGTTCTGACTTTATGACAGAAGCAAAATTAAGCACATTTATGTGACAGAGTTTTTCTTACTGTTCATTATCTTATTTAATTTGCTTTTAGTGAAACTAAACTACTACAACAGAAACTTAAATTAGCTTAAAATAGTTTTGTTCTGCAATAAAATTAACTATATCAATCAACCAAGAAGCAAAATTTCTAAATAATACTGGACCTAGGTCCCAATTTCTTTAGCTTTTGTTTTGTCTTCCACATAGCTGCCAGTGTGTCCTCTATATACAGTCCATCCCTGTTGGCTTCTATAAACAGAATTTTCATTATTATGTGGAGAGCCGTGCCGTGAGCAATCGCCATTATAAGATGGCGCTGGCTTCCACTGCACCTAACTAGTAAACAAGCCTTATGTGCAAGTGCAAGAGTGAACTCATGCCTAGTCACTGCCCATCTCAGGGTGTAGTAATGGGGTGATAGGCGAGCAACGAATCAGGAGCTGTCACGCCACATCAGGTGCTGAAACGTCACACTGCGGGCTATATAAGCACCGCCATTTTCTGGGTTCGGAGTCTTCCTCCTGAGAAGTAAGCAATAAAGCTTTTGCCGCAGAAGATTCCGGTTGTCCCGAGTGTGTTCTTGCCGGCGGGGACAAAAGCACGGGCAATATTATTACTCACCTTGTTTCCAAGAAAGTGGAGTATCCTCTTTTTTAAGTAATGTTACAAAGGGTCCTAGAATATTTCCATCTGTGATTCTTATTTATGTTTTAACAAAAGAATCCTAGAATTAAATTTTACTTGACTAAGTGAAGTCACAAACTTATGTCTAAATAAATCATATGAAGAGGGTGATTTATAAGGAAATCTAATCAGGTAGGGCATCTTGTTCTTGGCATGATGGATTCTTTGTATGAATTGAAATAGTTAGTGCTCTGTGGGCACATATCTGTGACAGCAATTAGAAAGTCAGAACCTTCACACTGCCTGGGATCAAAGAGTGTTATGAATTAATGTTTATGTTAGGGAGTTCAGACTGACTCCTGGTATAAAAGATGCTTTATTGTTTACCTTTAATGAATTTCTTGACATCATATATACCATTTACCTATCATAATTGTTGTAAGTCAACTTATTTTATTAACCCAAGAAGATCCACCTGATCCACACTTTCCATTCCTCATATCAAATGTTGTCCCTGACTACACATTCCCCAACAATGTCTTCTTTTCCATTTTTTATAGTTTAAAATATATAAGTGCAGCGGCAACTGTATTCAAACTGAACTCCTTATACCTGGTGGCATCTGAATGGAACTACCCACTACAGTGATATGACCAGGTGGCACCAATTTCCAAAACCTTCAAAGGTTGCTTTACAATAACATGGGCCACTATAGCTATACAATTACGTTTAGACTGTTGAGCTGAAGTCTCCACAATCCAGTGCCCTGTCCTCAGAAAGGAGACATATAAGAAGACAATATGAAGGCAGAGGCAGAGATTCAGTAATACATACAAGTGTTGCACAGCAATTTCCTCCAAGTTGAAACCCTCTTAATGAGGGACTAACCAAGCTGGCAAGAGTCAAGAAGCTAGCGAAACCTCATACAAGGCTCATGAAGTAATGAAAATCCTCAAATGCACAATACTCCTGACTCCTGAAATCACAGAATTTGTACTGCTTAGCCCAATGTCCATACTCTTCCTGTTCCACCTATTCTCTTCTCTCTCCTAAACATGACTTTGTCTACTCATTTTCAGCATAACATCATTTTATCTTTCCAGAGAATGAACAAAAGTAACTGATGAAGTTGTAGAAAGTCTACCAGTCAGCATTGGTACTCATTGATTGGTTAGGCAGAACAAGCAGAGCTATGTCTCTCTCAGTATCTAAGATCCACTTGTTCCCTGACCATCTATGTTTACCAGTCGAAGGGCAAGTCCTCAAAGATTCTCACATTCAGATGTGCCAGGAGGTTTTGTTCCTTTGCTGAAATATTTCCTACAGTTTACAAAAGTGTTCATCTCTGTTCACTCTGCTGTGAAAGAAATTCCACTAAGTGTTGTTTGGATGACTCCCTTCCACTCGTATTTACTCTGTTCTTCTATTAACTTGTGCTCACTGTTCCATGAACAACATTCTTCTTCCAAGGTGACTCACTGCCCAAATGTGGATAAATTTGATGATTCATTTCTATTTCTACTACCCAACTGTTCAGAGGCGGTCACCACAATTGTCACTTCTTCCTGCATGAGATTTTCAAAACCCCCATATTCTTGTTTCAATGCCTATATCACTAACAGTTCACTCTTTGCTTTTCCTTTTCTATATTCTCTTTTATTCTTTTTAAAATATTTTATTAGATATATTCTTTATTTACATTTCATTAGATATTTTCTTTATTTACATTTCAAATGCTATCCCAAAAGTTCCCTATACCCCCCCCCATCCTGCTCCCCTACCCACCCACTCCCAAATCTTGGCCCTGGCATTCCCCTCTACTGGGGCATATAAAGTTTGCAAGACCAAGGGGCCTCTCTTCCCAAGGAATCCATCCAATAATCAGCCACCAAACCCAGACACTATTGCGAATGCCAGCAAAATTTTGCTGAAAGGACCTAATAAAGCTGTCTCATGTGAGGCTATGCCAATGCCTGGCAAATACAGAAGTAGATGCTCACAGTCATATATATTCTCTTTACATCCTAAATGAAATAAATACCCAACTTTAAAAAAATCACAAAATAATAACAAACTAATAAGTAAGAGGGTCTAAGCCCTAAATGTCTACAGAGATACTTGCTCATCCCTTCTGTTTCTGTAGTGCATAAAATAATAACTTCAACAACCAAAAAAAAAAAAAAAAAACAAATTTGCATGCCCTAAGCATATACTCGATCCTTTTCACTACCTATACCATACTCTTTCAAACTTAATACTGTCCATAGACTCTGATTTCTCTCCAAAAACATTCATATTCATTCTCCTTTCGGTTCAAACAGCTTCATGCAGTTGAGGGAAAAGTCTTCAACATGCCATCCTTAGCCCATATGACTTTCTGCTTTTTCTGATACCTTGTACACCTTTAGTGCTGGTTAGTTTTTGTCAACTTGGTACAAACTAGGGACATCTGGAAAAAGGAAATCTCAAATGAGAAAATGTCTCCATCATTTTAGCATGTTTTGATTAATGACTGACATGGGAGGAAGTCATATATTCAAATGGTCTGCAGTCATTTTGCCTTATTTTCAATGAGTCTTACCTATACAGTTACAATATCATCTTTATTTTTTCTAGAAAGCATTTGACATTCAACCTACCTAAATAGTTCACAGAATTGTTCCCAAAGCTTGAAATACTATTCCTGACATATCTATGAGTATAATACCATGGTCCACTGTAATCCCTGTCTCCAATGCCATGTTCTCAAAGAAGCCTACAGTTACTATCATATTTGAGAATTTTTGTGTCAAACTATTTCAATTCTTTATTTTCTGCCACCACTCTAATTTCGACACTTTATACTCTCCTATCCCATTGATTTAATTCTTTAGTTTGTTATTTAATTTTTGTCCCAAGACTGTGATCTTCATAAGGTGTCTATTTTTCACATGGAAAAATACAAATTCTTGAGACACTGCATGTGACCAAGCAGGTACTGATTAAACTAATGACATAATATTCTAGTGGACAGGCATGAACTTGAATTCTAATTCCCACTTTGCCTAAAACACACAATCAATCTTTGAGCAGTCCTTTTCAGCAGTATGTTTTGCCTAAAGTGAACAGGGGATAGAAAAGAAGAGAAAAACAAGTCTCAAGGTTCTTCAAAGTTACTGATACTTCACACATCAAAATTCACATTACTAATTTATGATTTTAAGGAAATTAAACAATAAGTATAGGGCACTAGCATTCTGCTAGATATTTTAAATACATCATTTCACTTGCAGAAAATTGTACCGTCAAAGTGTCCTCATCCTTATATCACAAGTATTTGCTGAAAGCTTAAATTGCCCCATAAGCAAGAGAAACTGAGATTGTAACACATAAAAGATACCTTGACCTATTTCCTCAAAAAACAAATGAATCCTGCTTTTGTTAGTGTCAGAACATTCATTAATGTTTCCTGCCCAGCATTCTTCTTTTCTCTTAATAACTAACATCTCTGCATCTTCTATAGGGCTATAGAAAGAATTACTATATTTAAATAATATCCAAGAATCGGTTGGCAATTAATTTTAGAAGTACATAGTTGATGTAAATCAGCAACCACTTCTCTCCCTTTGAAACCATGATACTCTTCACTGGCATTATTTGCAGCTCCATGCCTGGCTATATGAAGGGAGTAATCACATAAAGTGGAGGAAAGAGGGAGGGATACAAAGAGAATTGAATGCTCAATCCTCGTAGCAGTGGTAATTCTCCCTCAAGCATCTCCAAGGTGGCACCTGCCAACATTAGCAAAATGTTCCTTGGATCCACATCTCCATACTGGGATTTTGTCTGGCTTGGGCTTGTACAGGTTTGTATATGTTGTCTCAGCTACTGTGAGTTCAAACCTGTACCTGTCCTGCTGTGTCCAGAAGACACTATTTCCTTGTGGTCATCTATCACCTCTAGCTCACATTCTTCCTGTCCACCTTTACATTATAATCCCAGCATTTGGAGGCAGGACTGTGGTATATATGTTTCATGTATGACTGAGCATTCTGAAATTTCATATTCTCTCTACCTTGGCCAATTGTGGGATTGTAGGTCTCTCTGTTAATCACTGTCTACAAGGTTCTCATGTGATACTTGATAGATGCATTGATCAAGCAAGGCTCTCTCTCTCTCTCTCTCTCTCTCTCTCTCTCTCTGTGTGTGTGTGTGTGTGTGTGTGTGTGTGTGTGATTTTCTTAATTACTTGCACATGATCATTTGCACATGTGTCCAGCAAATTGCATTCATTTGCCTTCAGAAATGCTGAATGTTATAGGATGGATGTGAAGAGAAGAGGAAACAATAGCATTCAGTTGCTAATTTTCAATTATGCAGTAATGTGGGAGTGAGTTTTATCCATATATATGTAACATTTCTTTAAAACTCATCTTTATTACTATGATTCCACTTGCCTTTTCCTCATTCTCTAGACATCAGCAACCCAGCAACAATTCTCATGTGGTTAATGATCAAAAAAGGGCAATAAAATAACTCTTGATTTTAGGGTTTATATTCCTCTCAACCTACACTTAGCTTGCCAACAAGTACACTTAAGGTCCTCCTCCAATCTGTCCTTTGTGGTGCCTTTAGAATTTTAGAGGTTGATTTACAAGGCAAAGCACCAATCTTCTTCTCCTCTCCTCAACTTTTACCCATCAGCAGTCACCCATAAGAATGCACATGAATACCTCACCTCAGCATCCAAAGTCCCTCTATACAATGCATTCTTTATATTTAAAATCCTATCCAATGTCATGATAGCCACCCGACTCCACATCAGAAGTTGTTAAAAAGCCTTCTTCAATCTTTCTTTCACTACCAAAAACATGAACTAAGATTGGAAAATTTGAGATGTTCTTACCTTCTCCCTTTGTAAATGTACTATGATTAGATTTTTAAATAAAGCTATAACAATAGGTTACAAAAGTTAGGAAATATTTCTGTCTGGATAAAACTATCTCCAAAATTATTGCAACTATTAAAAAATCATAATTTATATATTAATAACTGAATATTATTTTGCTTCTCTTTTCCCCTCTTCTCTTTGCATTCATCCTAAAACATTTTACACTTGTAGAGGGAAATGGATTCACTAGGATGGACAAAGAGGTCATGTATAAGAAAATAGGAATAATACTACAGTAAACAATTCATTAACAGGTTGAGATACCAAATCTTTTAATTTAAGATTTCATTTTAGAGAACCTGACCTAGGTTTGAACTTAGGCAAACTAACAGGTTGGTACCTACCATTAGTTTCCAAGTTGCCCAACCCCCCAACAAAACCTGAACCTAGCTCCAGTCCCTAGGCTAATCCCCAACAAGACCAGAGTTTCCAGGTTATGCCCTCAACAAGACCATTGATTCCAGGTTATTCCCCCAACCAAACTATACACCAGGTTACAAGCCCACACCATGCCTAATAACCACCAATGCAAAGGGGAACAGACGTTTATGATATGATTTCCAGCACCAGCCAGTTATGTTATAGGCCACAGTAGCTTTCCAATCAGATATTTGCACATGTATTCCTTGCTTGCTGCTTACTATAAAGCCTTGCCCCAATAGACATTCAGTGCTCACCAACCACTAAAACCATCATGTACTAGTCGCCATCATTGGGAGGAGAGGCCCCTTGGTCTTGCAAACTTTATATGCCTCAGTACAGGGGAATACCAAGGCCAAGAAGTGGGAGTAGGTGGGTAGGGGAATGGGGGGGGAAGGTATGGGGGACTTTTGGGATAGCATTTGAAATGTAAAATAAGAAAATGCCTAATTAAAAAAATAAATAACTTAAAATGTTAAAAAAAAAAGATTTCTATCATTCTAACATCAAGGAGATTTCTCTCCCCTCCTGGTGACATAATTTTATGCATTGCAATATATTATTTTAATGCACTTACTAAAGTTTTAAAATAATTTCCACTCTGGCAGTATTCTGAAAATAGACACTCTGAATCAAAAGCATGTTAACTATTTTTCTATCTTAGTTTTAATGCTCCCAAAGCAATGACATTGATTTGCATATGTCAGATTCCTACTGGACCTTTCCCCAGGTCAATAAAAACAAAACAAAACACACTCTATTCCTTTCTCTCACACACTGGAAAGATCCTCAGTGCAAGGCAAAATGTTTTTAAAATTGATACCTATGGTTACACTGAAAGCATAAAGCATGCATAATTATTCTATACCTTTGTGCAAGATGTTGAGTTTGAATGTTATGAACAAGGAAGAGTTGTTTGATATTTGCACAGTTGATTAATACTACATGAAAGACATAAGCTTAGGAAACAATTGCCAATCTATCAAAAAGGATAACAAGGAAAGAGACAATGCACATATCCCTGGATGTTTATAGTAAAACAACAACTGATTCTTATACCTAGTCTTCATGGGTTTCATCTGATGCTACTTATATTATGCTAATTTGGGTCCCCCAAAGTATACAAGAATTCACACATCTTTATATAAGACACTGAGAGCACCCTACCCCCAATTAGTTTTGATTGGTAAAAAAAAAAAAAAAAAAAAAAAAAAAAGCTGCTGGGGGCCAATGGCTGGGCATGGAAGTCCTAGGTAAGAGACCAGAGATGGAGGAAGGAAGAAAGGGATAGGCCATGACAGGAGTAGAAGAGAGACAACAGCCTGAGAGGTGTGGGACAGAGAATATAGCTGCCATGTAGGAGCTGGAGGATCAAAGTCCAATGAGGTTGCATGTCTGGGTATAGTGCAGCAAAGATGGAATATGGATTTTAGTAAGTAATAACTCAGGAATATAGGATTATTAGCCACTTGGAGGTTAGGATGTGGTCCAGCCATTGAGCTGTTTTAGACATATCAATATATAAAGGCTGAACATGTGTCTTTCATTCTGGAACCCAGAATACTGGGGTGGGTAGCAAGGAACACATCTCGGCTGGGATCAATGTAAACAGATAAATTGAATTACAGCTATACCATGAAATTGTCATACTGAGAAAGCACCAAGGAGATAGACCCAGTTAAAGCAATACCAGTACCTCCATGTGCTAGGATCCTTGGCTGTTGTCACACATCTTTATAAACCTTTTATATCTTTGAAAGGGAGGAAATAAAAACATTTTCTTTTAATAAAGGTATGTTATGAATTGCTACTTTCAATGAAATTATTCTGACAATAGATTAGGAACAGTCTCTAGACTTTTAACAATTACAAAATATCTCACAGTCTACCTATATACCTGGACAAGGAAGCAAATGGAATTAAATGCTTTTAAAACATGTTTAACAGATGACTGAATTGTGGGAGTTACTGTAAAACTAGACTTAAGGAGACCGTAATTGTTAAAACAATAACTGGCTCCCACTTTCTAAGAGCAAGGATCAGATGGATAATGTCACTCAGCTTCCATTTACAGAAGTTTCTTCAGTGCCTTCCTCAGATGCTATAAAAGTGGATCATAGAACAAGGAAACCTGTGGAGGATAAAAGTCTCATAAAGAACTGGAGAGCTAATATTGACCAAACCTGGAGTCTACTCAGACTATTTCCTATGCCCAGAATAAAGAGCCTCAAATGATCTTCCCAGTTGGATTTCAGAGCTCCTATGAATCAATGACTATTGAGAGATTCCCATTGTCTCCAGTTTTGAATAGGGATGATGATTGTTGTCTAGGTTCCTGGCTTACCACTGAGTATCCGAAATGTGGGAGAAAATGTTTTCTTTCCAGTTTATTGATTTCCAGATCAATAAATCCAACCTTCACATGCAGGCTTTCACAAGGTGAACAGCTCGATAGTATTTATTGCTTACAGGAATGAATATTTTGTTATGAAAAGCTTATCATACACAATTTGATCATTCAATACACTTATTCCACAAACATGTATTGGTACAATCATAGGCCTAGTAGTCCTGTAGATGTCGGAAATGGAACAGTCAACAAGAAGGGCCAGGATGCTGCTCATGTACATTATATATTAAAAGAAATTGGAAAATTAAAACTATTTTTCTTTGTTTTGTTTTTTTTTCTTTGTTTTGTTTTTGTTTTTTATTTTTTGTTTTTGTTTTTGTTTTTTGAGACAGGGTTTCTCTGTATAGCCCTGGCTGTCCTGGAACTCACTTTGTAGACCAGGCTGTCCTCGAACTCAGAAATCTGCCTGCCTCTGCCTCCCCAGTGCTGGGATTAAAGGCATGCACCACCATGCCCAACATTTTTCTTTTTATCCCAAGTATTTTTCCAATACCTGATTGTTGTGCACATTGTCACTGGGATAAAATCTCTAACAGAATCTGATTCAAAAGTGTGTTCAATACATTCTATCTGAGGCTTGACACTTCCAAAACAATGTCACTGATATGGATACAGCAGATTCCACCTGGCCCTTTCCCCCAAGGCATCATTGTACTGGGAAATTCCCCAATCAAAGTCACCCTCTACTCCCTTTCCTCATTCATTACCATGGTCAGCATCACTCATTTAAATTTCTGATTTTTTAACTTCATGCTCTTTTACTTCATTCAATGATCCATATTCTACTCAGAGCCTTGGCATTCTAAAATCTGTGGCAAGAATTTCCCTGTCTTTAGTTGAATTTTCAATTTCTTTCTTTTTTCATTCATCATTCTCCATATAGCCATCAAAAATCATTTTAGCTAAAAACAAAGTTGACCACATAAGACACCTCTGACTCAACTTAAGTAGTCTCTTCTCCTCTTTACTAGATAGAGTTATATTCCTTAAATATTATGAAAGGCTCTTTGAGAAATAGGTCTTGGTTTCATTTTTAGGGTCATGTTTTCTTTGCTCTCAAAATTTACACTTATAAATATTAAATTACTAAGAACCAACATCACTTGTTTGATGAATCCCAAATTATCCATTACTAGTGGATGTACTCATGCACTGTGACCACAGGAGCCTGAAAAAACCAAATTAGCTTCTCAAGTATTTCAACAAGAAGACTAAACAAGGAATTGCTAGTTGACAAAGATAGCTCTGAGTTACAATCCTTTTGCTGTCTCAAGCATCTCATGGATTACCATTCTTTAACCAAAAACTATTTTACTGAATGTGTCTTTTCGAACAAAACTGAACTACACATTAAGGGTTATGAACTCCAGCCCACAGAATTATTCATTGCTTAAAGGCAATAATGGTATTGAAAGGCGAGAGATCACACAGAGAATTGATTACCTTTCTTCCCTCAAATGGTAATGAAAGAGAATATGAAAAGAAATAATAAATTCCAGAACTCCCAATTTTTCAGAAGTATCCTGAACTAAAACATTCTAAACTAAAACTGGGGTACATTCAGGCATGTGTGTCAGTTATGGAACCACTGGAAGAGCTACAAACTTTACAGAATTTAGTAAAACATTAACTCATTTTGCTTTGATTTTCTTTATTGACTGAAGTCATTTTTCTTTCAAATTCAGGCTACTGGTAAGAGGAGCTAGATTCTTCTCTGCTATGGACGTCTGAGTCAAAGGGGCATGGTATGCAAGTAGAAGCATGTTTAGTAGTTTCCATGGTTCTATGCTCAGTATGCCCATCACATGCAAACTTCCCCTTGAGTAATCAAATCCCTCTACAGACATTTTCAATTACACTGTAAGGGAGAGAAAAAAGTACCTGGAGTCTGAATCACTATGCTTTGCAGATCTATACCTTTGAAGTTTTATATTATATTCCCCTTTGTTTGACTTGTCTTAATATTTCTCTGTAATAAGACTCCTGATATTTCCTAGAAAAAAATGTCCATTTCCATAAGATTTTATTAAAATTACTCATAGGTGAAGTGGAAGATAGTGGAAATACTAATGAGCAATAAGGTAAATGAACAATAAAAATATGTTACCAGTTCTGCTACAGTATTGTGCACTTGAATATGATTTACTAGAAAATCTATTAGGTTCAAGGATATTATTTCCAAACAATCAACCAATAAGCACTTGGAGAGTTATTTAACTGTGTCCACCTCAGTTTCTCAATAGGCAAAATGGAAACCCTAAGTCCAGTTAACTAAGTAGTGGCCCTAAGAAGCAAAGAACTTAATCAGTGCTAGTGTATAGCTAAGTGACAGGCACTTAAAAAATTAAATTAAATTAAAAATACTGCCATTGCTTTAAGCCCAGCATGAATGTAAAAATTTAGATACCCTGCTTGGGTGACATCATGTTCATTCTAATTTCAAGGCTCTAAATTATAGTACTTCTATAAGAAGATGGATGGAGAACACAAACAGTTAACACTTTTTAAAAAGAGATGATCAAGCAAATACTCCCTGAGCCAGTTAAATTTTAATTGCTTGTACATGGATGATTCTATAGTGCTTTGCTCAGACTAATACTTAATAAATACTTGTGGAATTGAATGAACTGAACCAAAAGACATATATCCTACTAATAGATTTAGCAGAGTGACAGAAACTAGTTCCATCATGCACGGATAAAGTACAATATATTGAAATATTAGCTCCTATGTATTTGACAGAGTTAGTTCAAAATAAAGCATTCTATCTCACCATCACCCATTTTGGTTGAATTGTGTTCAATCAAACACCATGAATGTTGATAATCATTCTTGCAATTTACTTCAAAGCTTATAATTGTAAAACTTTTAATTTATCCAACTGTTTTCTCCAACTCTATCTTTTTTAAATTCTCCATACTTAGGAGCCCAAGTTCAAGGCTTATCTGCAAAAATCAAAATCACACAGATCTTTTAGATTCTGCTCAGCTATTGATTCTAAAAATCAGAAAATATACTTTATGGTTTATTATTTAAAGCTACATTTCTTTTATATTTTATAAATGTTGTTCAGCTCATTGTTCTAAGTTTGTCTGGTCCTGAGACTTGTATGTTATACAAATGCAGAACCTGCATCTTATACCTCCTTTGCATTCCATGAAGTATTTTCAACAAATATTTGCTATCTACTATATTCAAGTCCTGTGCTCTGCGCTTTGGGGACATGAATATGTGTCACCTGTAATCTTTCTCTTCCAGTATTTTAAATGCATAATTGATAAGTGGCCTGAAGCCTATCATATAATTATACAAATTTCTTCCATTTAAAGTATTTTTATATTTGTAGTTAACTTTCCCACCACATGTCTTTTGTTTCTGTGTTATTTTTAAAGCAGAACATCTAACGAGAAATGATGAATTTTAACCAGTAATGAATTCCTTAAATATCAGGAATTCTTTCAAGTATGATGACCTTGATTGTATGGTTCCATTATGCTTTGTTTTCACTAAGAAAATACCATCATACATATGTTCATCAGAGCAGCTGGTCTCATATAAGACTTTCATATTTCCCATCATCCGCTTCTAACACATCATCTATTCAATTCATTACTTTCAAGTTCACAATCTCACTGCTTAAGAAGAGCTTCATCTTCCTGTTCCAATTTGGACTCCCATGCCTTTTGGGGGGTAATTTTGGAAGTGTCAGCAGCTGCCTCTAAGTAAGCAAGACTTCATAAATTCCACATTTGCCGTCATAAATGCTACTCATGCTGAAAGCTAATTCAGTCAACAGCCAGAGGATACCTTGGAAGTTTTACCTTTGGAAATTTATTATGATGTAAATGATACTCCTATATCATTGCCATATAGAAAATGTGGGATCATCTCTCCTTCCTAATGTTAATCTACTACATCTCATCAAAATTTGACATTAGAGTGCCTCCTTTAATATTTCTAATATAAAATATTTTAAAACATACATATACTAAAATAAGTACCATGACTGATTGTCGATTTGCATTGATCAAAGATTGCAGCTGAAGAAGGAATTTCACTTTCCCTCCTGTGCTTGGAATTTTCTGACTATACAAAGCAAAAATAAAATTACATACAAAAATCATCTTTGAAACATACACAGGCCTATAGAATATGAAGCGTGCGCACGTGCACGCGTGTGTGTGTGTGTGTGTGTGTGTGTGTGTGTGTGTGTGTTATCTCAAAATTTCATGTAAAAGTCATGGAAAACTACTCAATAGCACATCATGAAGTTAACTAATGAACAGAACCAGTACAAAACCAAGATGCAATTTGAGCACTTAACACAAGTTGCAGTGGGATGTCGTTACTTGTAGTTCCTTATTCCTACACATAGCAAACACCCAACACCTATAGATTCCCAGATGTGGTGACCTTTTGTTTGTTTGTTTGTTTATTGGCATCAATCATTCTTACTAGGTTTTTTTCACTTCTTATCATTGTTTACCTTGTATAGTATCAACTTGTCAGTCCAGAAAACATACATACATACAAGTAGCATTTTATGGACAGAGTGGGTTGTATTTTTATATTTAGGATTATACATGTGGGCAAATGAGTACACATGTGCATGTGACAACAATTAAACAAAAAATGGCATTGAATTTGAATGACAGAAAATGAAAAGAATGCTTATTGGATGGTTTGGAAGGAGAAGTGATAAAATTATAATGCATAGATATGTTTTTTTCAAGCATATACATCTCTGTGGACATCTGTGTTTAAAGAGAAAAAGTGAGACAACTAAGTTCCCTAGAACAGTACATCGCACAAGACAAGGCTTCACTGTGGATTTTACTGCATTATCTGGAAACAGCTTCCTAGTGATATTATTAAACACTTAGCCCCAGCTGAGCAGAGTAACAATGACATTGTTCTAGGAAAGACAATTTCTTGTTCAGACTCCTGCCAAATGAGTGCCCATAGCTTCATGAATTTCCTCAACTGCTGAGACATGATGGCCTTCATGTATTTCTATAACTGCCTGATTATTCAGATATTATTCAGAACCATTATGAAGTTCAAGGGAACACACTTTGCTCCCAGCATGCTTTGCTTCATGTATAGAAAAGTCATCTTCTTTCATTTTCAGCAAACACCCAAAAACTATTACAACAGAGTCGTCACAATTAAAACTGAAGTGTAAAGAAGGCCCCTTGCTATCTCAGCTCAGAAAACCACTAATCACTTAACAGGAAGCTCTCCTCTCTCTGGACTCTCCTAAATAAGGTGCATAATGGTTGTTAATGTCCTTGAAAATTTGCTGGATAAAATGGCATCTCATTGTGGTTTTCATTTTATGTTGTCAAATGACAGAGATCAATGCTTTTTCACACGTTCTTTGGCCATTTACCTCCCTCCTTTGTAAAATATCAGTTAAAGCTCTTCACTCATATTTCTATGGAGATATTCACCCTTTCATACCTATTTCTGAAAGCCATTAGAACACACATTAACTCTTTGTTGGTTAAGTGTAATGTGAACTTCCCAAAAATAAAATAAGCCTTCTGATTATTCTTGTCACATTTTGGCAGAGCAAATTCTCATTTTTTTTTTTTACAAAAAATAAATCCTACAGATTATATTTTTGTTTGGATTTTTAATTTCATATTTATTTTTTAACATTCCTTTTAAAAAGTTGATGTTTTTACTTAGATATTTTTACTGGGTAATTAATACAGACAGGAAGCAGATTTCTGATTTAATCAATGGCTTTTTCAAGCGGTTCTCAATAATATTCTTGTAATCTCATTTAAGGTAAGAGAAGTTTCAGATATCAACTTTTTTCTTTTTATTCTGCCTTTTCCTAATTATTACCATTATGTTTATTTTAGGATGCAAATGTCAATCATGTACCCAACACTTAAACACATGACTGATATATCTGATGCACTGGGCAAAATAATCTTTTCTGAGATTTGTACTCTGGAAAAAGAAAGCGGAAAATAACTGGAGTCCCTTTATCCCAGAAGTGACCACATATAGACTTTGTTTCAAGTCATAGCAATTGCCTTTGGCAGTACTATTGGACTGCTTGAACCCCTTAGCATTTGGTTTCCCTTCAAGTCTCTGGAATACGTATGCACGCAGACTCCCATTCTTATACCCATAGCCAGTTAGCATTTATGAAGAAAACACACACACACACACACAAATGACAAATGTTAGCATTCACATATTACAGAAAAAAGATAAAGGAAAAGCAAAATGTATTCCTTTTTCCTTTCTTTTCCAATAATGTATTTTTTATTCATTTTACATTCCAATTGCAGACGCCTTCTCCTTCCAGTCTTGAACTTACAAGTCTCTCCCACCATTACCTGTCCAGTTCTCTTAAGAAAAATTCTTAAGAAAAATGTAAAATGTTATTATATGCAGGTTCATTGTTGTGTTAATTAACAAAGGACCAGAATGGCACCTCACATACCAGGTTACTAATTATTTTCACAGGGTATAAACTAATGTCAGTCAGGCCTGTCTTGAGGGTGCTGGCTGCTTTCACAGGTGTTAGCAACAGAAGTTTTATTAGAACTTGTTTAAAGGACACCAAGCCTGTAGCAGTGGAAACATGTCCTTCCCAAGCTTAGCAAGGCACAGCATCACTCCAACTGACTCTGGGTTCCTTCTGAAAAGTCATGACAACTCAGACTCGCTCCTGGCAGCAGGAGTTTGACTGAGGAAAGGCTTCACACCTATGAATGTGGCTGAAGAATGTAGAAAAGTATAAAGAGATGCTTCTGAAGATATCACAAGACCATATCCAATAACCTGTGTACTATTTAGATATCTTAGTGGGTCTGTATAACTCCACGTTCTAACAGGAACTGCTGCCCAGCAAAAGTCAATAGAAATGGTTTCCATGAGAAATTTCATGCACGGGATCCTGTGTTGAGCTGAGGCTCAGCCTGAGCACAATTTGGAGAGTTTGTTGGAAGTTTTGGAGCTGGTGTCTAGATGGAGGAATTAGATCACTGCATGGTGTTCTCAGAGGCTGTGGCTTAACGTTTGCCCCTGCCTGTATTTCTCTCAACCTCTGCTCCCTCTCCAAGCAGAACTGAGCAGCTTCCTTCTGTTCAGGTTTCCACTACCAGGATGATCTGACAAACACACAGATCCAAACAACTGTGGAGTGTATAAACCCTCAGAAGCCAGCAGCTATAAAACATTATTACTTCTTTACTTCTGTCCTATGAATGCAAAAGCAAGTAATACAGGATTCTGGATTTTTAAGTTGTCCACCAAATTGCAATCCTGCTGGAGTTTGAACAAAGTAACACTTGAAATCTTTCAACTCCAGGGGATTCTGAAACCTCCTTCATTTCATTGATTACACCTTATCTCCGGCTGTCTGACCAAATGACAAAAACCTTCTGAAACTTCTCTTTCTCATTCATCAATTTCACCAGCTTCTATGTTCAAAATATATCCAAGATGCTAATTATCTCTCCTTTTTCACCGTTTCTGCTTGCCGACGACACAGTCATCTCTCACATAAAGCAAACACTACACACTGTTCATCTGTTACTGTCTTAGCCTCCCTAAAGCTTTGTCTTTTACAGGATTTCTAGATGAACAGAATTAAAAAATAACTGGACTACATCTTGTTCACAATTCTCCTATGATCTGCCTTCTCAGTCTCAGGAGCAAACTTCTCAATTAACTGGAAAGCTTGATATAACTTTCCCTTATGAACGCAGAAGCTTGCCTCCTTCACTCTGTCTGCTTCTCAGCTCCTACTACACTGGCCTCTCGGTATTAAAACCCGCTCAGGAGACACCGACCTCAGCTTATTGCATATTCTCTTCTCTCTGCCTGAAATATTCTTTCTCCAAGTAATCCCCTTCACTTCTTTCAGGTTTATTCAAACACCATTTCCTCTGAAGCGTCCCTGTCTCCTACCCAGGGTTTGCATCCTCCTTATCTGCTTTACTGTTTCGCCTCACCGAACATCTGTGCTGCTCGCATACTTGATGTTGACTTAGCTTCCTTTGCATCTACACCCAGTGTAAACTCCATGAGGAGCTTCCTCCATCTAGTCCTCACGCTAGGAATTGTGAAAGGAACAGTCACAGTGAGCTCATGAAATTGACTAAAACTGCAAAAGTCTTTGCACTGATAGTGCTCAGCATTGGGGTATAGAAAACGGGGTCAAAGGTCCAATTCTTACAAAAGACATGATCCGTTCAAGTGCATTAATAATGAAACCTGGGATTTGGGGAGATCCAAGGAGAGAAAACTGAAAAAGCTAAAGAGATACAGTACACTCCTTTACAACTGTCCTTTAAAATTGTAAAGAAGACTGCATCGTTGTTTATAAGATCGTTACAGAGGAGCTACAGTGAACACAAACTTTCCCAATTATCCAAGATGTTTATATGAGCAAACAATCCTTGAAGCTGTAGAAAACAGATTAAGGTAAAACTCAAGCCCTATTGTTTTATAGAGTAGATAATAAAAACATAAAATTTAGTAGGACTACAGTAGGGAAGAGCAGAAATAAAAAGAACTTTAAAAGAGAATTTTGAAAAATATATAGGAAAATTAATTTTTAGGGTACACTTAATAAAGAGGAGTCAGCCTTGATCTGACCAAGAGGTCCGTGTCAGGATGAACCTCCACCGACACAATCTGTCTCTTCGCTGATGCCCCAGGAAGGAAGGAAAATTAGGACACACCTTTGATCCGAATCATGTACTAATTTTCTTATGTTCTTAAGTCTAAATCGCTCACTCCATCTGGTTCAGCTGCACTTATCTAGATCTCATTTCAGTTTCTTAAATAATAAAAGTATTTTACTAGGGAAATAAAAATAGCAAATGCTGATCACTGGTTATGGCTTGTGAAAGAACACATTGCTTGCAACTATAGATATATATTGAGTCCTGATGAGTTGGATTTTATGATTGCTCGCAAAACTAAATTAATCTTCTACTTATATGGCACAGTAGAGGAAAATCAATGTAAGGGATGATATACCTTGTAATCAAGTGATGCAAATAAATTAGATAATCAACATAAAATCAATGTGCAAGTAAAAATGAAATATAAAGCCATAAACAGACGTCTAAATGTGAGAGCTGATACAAATACTTTATTATTTTCTTCTTAAAATATTGTTAATAGCAGAATTATCTAGAGAAAATTTTAATACTACAAATTTCTAAAATTCCAATTTGGAGATGGAAGTGGGATCGGCATATGTAAATAGAGTATTCACACAAATACGTGAAAATTATTAGTTGCGATCCAGTGATAGTTAATGATTCTGATATACTATCAACTACTGAAAGTAAAGTGAGTCTGATATAGAAAAAAATGAACATAATCTGGAATTCTTATATAATTCTCTAAATATCATAGTGATCTTACTTAAATACTCACCATCAAGGAAGCTAAAACTAAAGTAAATTTATACTGTAGGGACATAATATAGGTAGAAATCTTTTGTACCCTGTAAGATACTGGAGTACATATGTCAACATACTCATGAATGCAGCCATTTATGACATTTGCAAAACTGATGGAACAAGCCAAGAACAACTTTCAAACACATACAACACAAAGAGTTTAACTTATTCATAGTATTTATGAAATCAATAAGATTTTAACAAAGATTCTCAGAATTGAAAACCAGTGCTCACTCTCCAATTCCACCAAGGAGAAGTCTAGAGTTCTCTCTGTATTGTCCATTTACAGAAGAAGCTGCTGCTGTTTAAAGCAGGTTCCTCCAAAAATACAACTACCAGTTTCAGACATTCCACATTAACTATCTTAAAATACGCATCTCTAGTTTTCAGCTAGGATATAAAAATAATAGCAATCTCTACCTGAAAAGGGTAATACTTTCTCCTGCAGCTGGAATTGTAAAACTTGCAGCCTGCACAAAGGTCTGACTGCCTTAGAAGCTCCAATGTCAGTAAAATTAAACATTCTTTTTTTTTTTTTGGACTAATCAAAGTACACCCATATACTAAAAGTGTAGTATGTAAACAACACATGGAAAATGGAGATGGCTCAATGGATAATGTTCTTGCCAGAGAAACATGAAGATCTGAATTCAGACATCCATAACCTATATAAATTCAGATACAATACCATGCCTCCATAGTCCTTATGTTCTTATTGCAAGATGAGAAATGGATACACACACACACACACACACACACACACACACACACACACCAAAAATAACCCAGAAGCTTGTGAACCAACTAGCCTGACATTCAAAGCAATGAACAATAAAAGAAGCCTTTCTAAAGCAAGACAGAAAGTGAAGATCAACCTTCAGAATTGTTCTCTAACCTCTACAGATATAAAATGAATGACCATATTTGCACATATCATACCTCTTACACATCATAGATCATACATATATACACTATATGGAGACTAACTAAAACCCCAGAATCTACAAATGTAACTGAATCTCTATACACCTTCTTGACCCTGCTCCATACTTGCTATGTTTTACATTTTATATTGGCAACCACAAACTTGTTTGTATTCACATTGTATTTGTGTGGCCAATAGAATCATAATGGTTTAGTGTATCCCAAGAAATGTATAATACCCTTGAACAGTAGACATATGCACACATATGTTTAAGTGTGTGTAAGTACATATTCTGATTACTTTTGCACTCAACATAACTGTGAGATTCATCCAGGTAAAGATCTAGGCTACTAAGTTACATCATGATTTGCATAATCTTCTAATTCTGTTGTTAAACATGTACATCACTTCCACGTTTCTATGGTAAGGTTGAAATAAACATTATCTTTAACTTTTGAGGTTGTGTCTCTTGTCTTTTTAAAAAACATGTATAGAACTTACATTATTTTTATATTATAAAACATTATTTTATAAATTTCTCATGATCACAAACTATCATAACCTACAAAATACTTCTTATAATTTGTAAGATTTTAGTATAGTTTTCAAAATCTTAGTAAGATCTTTAGTAATTTCACTTTTTAGCAAGTTTTCAGAAATTGATCTTCAGACAGAAAATTATTAAACTTTACATACTGATGAAATTTTCTTAACAAGGTCAATGATCAGGGACCGAGATGACTTGTGATAGATGTGTAACCTACTTTATTCCTCAAGTTAGGAGCTGCTCTTCACTCAGAACAATGATTCCCAAATAAAGAAAAATCAGTATCCTATGCCACCACTCAAGAAATAGTATAACTAAAAAGTTGAGAAAGCATAGCAAATGATTTTTCTAAGTCACTCCTACATTACCAAATGAACTTAGTACAGTAAGAACAATTATCAAAACACAGAAACTTCTCTCAGTAGCAAAGAGCAAGGATGTTTTCAGAATTTATTTCACATGTTGCATAATGAGTCTAAGTTGGCAAGTGTGGGGAGAAAACAATAGGAGAGAATCATCAGTATAAAAGTTTTGGTGAGGGGGTACAGTTTTAAGCCGATGTCTGCCTAAACTTAATGGTGGCTGCATCCACTCAGAGAGCTAGTGAGCCCATGTGGAGGGCAAGACCTATCACACCAGCAAATCTCTACAACATAAGAGGGTAAGACTCCTAAATACAACTCTACTTTTTTATAATACCAGTAGAAATTTCTACTTACCAAACATATGGGCAACAGCAAGCAACAGATAATTGATTGATTTATTAGCAAAACAACACAGATAAAGAGCAGAAACTGCAAAAACACACAACTGTTGAAGTCCGAAAAACCTAAACAAAACCAACAAATTATGCCTTGTTGCCATACTTAGAAATATCGTTATTAAAATACTAGCAAATTTTTCTCAAAGGAGAAAAAGCTTTCATGAATTTATGGAAGCATGAAAAAGACACAAAGGATGAACCCATGACTAATGAACAAGCAATATTTGTTCAAGAGACAATAGAGGCTAAAAATGATGAATAGTAAGAAACAAATAAATCATAAACAAAATTAGTATTTTCCAACAGTGAAGATTGTTTTCAAATTAAAATCATCAAGGAAATGGAAATATATCTTAAAGATAATATTTCAGAAGTCAAAAGAGAAATGATTTCAACATTTATATTGTACAAAAATAAGGTCAATGAAAAAAGAGATCAAATTTTTAACCAATAGCTCTTAATGACATACAATTTATGAAAATATTATAAATGAATTTATTATCATATATTAAAAATGAAATAAAACTACAAAAGTGGCAATATTTAAGAATATATTACTTCCTCCAGTCTCATAAAAAGACATAAAATACATTAGAAAATGCATGATAAAAAAATCTCTAAAAGATGCCTACACAGCTAGACTAAAATGATGTTGGCCCAAATTAGAACAGGAAGTCATTGAGCTAAAAGTAAAAATACCCTCACGAAAAGGTAGGATGCATTTTCTATGCAATATATTCATACAAAATATGAAATATGAAACTTTAGCTAATATCAACCTTGCTAAATGTATAGCATAGTTTCAATCAATAGATGGAATATAAAAAAGATAATCTATCTGAATATTTGTTGGGAATGACTTTGTCAGATTTTATAGGGTATCACGCATAAAGGAGACAAGAAAAACATCTATATATATAAAACACAGTTTGTAGAGTAGAGCTTTCATAGTCATAAGATAAATAATAGTTTTCAAGAAAAAAAAATTTCACAAAGTTGAATTTGACAACATAAAGGTAAACCTTTACATAGAGCTATCCCTGATTGATCCCTGAAAGGTTATGTGAATGTCAGGATTTTAAAAAGGAGATAGAGAGAGATGAGGAGATTTCCTGGTATAGTATGCATACAAGTATGTCTGTTATCTAAGTGTGATTAGTAAATAGAACTCAAAAGGGAATGCTCTAATACATTTGGACAGGAGATTGGAATTTGTGGGGTTAGCACTATTAAGCTAAACCTTCATCTTCCATAAAACATAATCAATAGGTAATCAAGTGTTGGTAATTCTTCTGCAAAAGCAGTCACTAGAAAAACAAATATTAAAAATCATTGGTTTAGCTAAGAGTGAAATGGCTGTCATTTAGTTTTGTATATTATTTAAAAATAGATACTTCATTTTGCTCAATATTGTTGGATTTTCCTTAATTGTTTTAAAATGGTTTTAAATGCAAATGGTGATAAATATAACAGTAGAAATATTACATAACTAGTACATCTTGCATATATAATACAGCTTTGCCTCTTTTACTTCGAAACAAATAATGTTGTTGAAGCTGGTAAGTAGACCAATAGGTGTGTCTCAGTTAAAAAAGGGTATCAATGAAGAAAAAGAGACACATTGAAATAGGAATTGGATGGTGGTATGGAAATTCTGCCAA
Source organism: Mus musculus (assembly GCF_000001635.26). NCBI lineage: Eukaryota > Metazoa > Chordata > Mammalia > Rodentia > Muridae > Mus > Mus musculus. The sequence goes on along the minus strand of NC_000080.6, from coordinate 80,810,991 downwards.
TTTCTATCCCAAGTTTATATTCTAGAGCTGGAGAAATAACCACAGAATAAGGCCAAGGACCTACTGTGAGTCAGAATTCAGATTAACCTCCATTAATCACCTGAGCTTCATAAGCCCCAAACTTACCTAGAGGGCCAAATGATTTTGAAGTTTATTCATGATTACTCAGCATCAATTTAGAATTAGTATCCACCAAACCTCAGAAATTCTTTGTTATTTTTTCCCATATGCAGTCACCCTTGTATAAGGCTTTAGGTCTCTATTGGGAAGGATGAGAGAATGGCTAACAATACACTTTCTAGTTTGTTTGTTGTTTGTTTGTTTGTTTGTTTTTAATTATGGTCCCTCATAAGCAGAATTTGTCTTCCCCTCAGCAGGAGACTCTGGACCTGCAAACTGGCTCAAATCTAGAAATAAATTCAGGACAAAAACTATGTTTCCTCATTCCTATGACCCAATGTAGCCTTGCTTCCATTTGTTTGAAAGTTTCTTGTTTATGTAGTTCAAATAAAAACTTAGTCATCTTCCTATCTATTTCATTACAGGAAAGACCATGATTATATAGCCAGTACTAAAAGTTTGTACAAGCCATGTCATCATGAAAATCACTTTGCCTATGGTTCCCATCATGGGTCAGGACATGCAGGCATTGCTTGGTCTGTGCTGTCCATTATACATTGTACCATTATAGGCATTGTTTTTCCTTTGCTGCCCATTATGAAAACTATGCTCATCTTGCCTTTGGTAATCTAGTGCTGCCCCAGGGCCTAATTAAACTCATCACATCAAATTCATTGAATTAAGCAGCAGCATCCCCAACACTAAGGTCTGCCAAAATAAAAAGAGCAATAAAAAAATCTCTAAATGTGCCAGTGCCCTTCTCACCATTTTGCGTCTTATGACATTAGTGAAGGAGATGTCTTCGGGTCCCCTCCCCCCATTGTGGATATTATACTTTAGTGTCCACTCTAGCATTACAATTTTCCTGAGACTTAAAATACAGTTACCAAGATTAAGCTAAGAAATATCAGGCACCCCCAGCTCCTTTTCAGTAGGCCACATACTGACCAGTGTTTCCGCCGAAGAACCTTACGAATTTTTGACACCATTTTTACCTGTAGAAACTTCCATATTAAATGTAGAATCTCTATTCTATAAGCTCATATCAAGAAACTCAGTCTGTAAATGTACCACATTTTCTGTATCCATTCCTCTGTTGAGGGGCATCTGGGATCTTTCCAGCTTCTGGCTATTATAAATAAGGCTGCTATGAACATAGTGGAGCATGTGTCCTTCATACCGGTTGGAACATCTTCTGGATATATGCCCAGGAGAGGTATTGCGGGATCCTCCGGTAGTACTATGTCCAATTTTCTAAGGAACCGCCACACTGATTTCCAGAGTGGTTGTACAAGCTTGCAATCCCACCAACAATGGAGGAGTGTTCCTCTTTCTCCACATACTCCCCAGCATCTGCTGTCACCTGAATTTTTGATCTTAGCCATTCTGACTGGTGTGAGGTGGAATCTCACGGTTGCTTTGATTTGCATTTCCCTGACGATTAAGGATGTTGAACATTTTTTCAGGTGCTTCTCTGCCATTCGGTATTCCTCAGGTGAGAATTCTTTGTTCAGTTCTGAGCCCCATTTTTAATGGGGTTATTTGATTTTCTGGAGTCCACCTTCTTGAGTTCTTTATATATGTTGGATATTAGTCCCCTATCTGATTTAGGATAGGTAAAGATCCTTTCCCAATCTGTTGGTGGTCTTTTTGTCTTATTGACGGTTTCTTTTGCCTTGCAGAAGCTTTGCAGTTTCATGAGGTCCCATTTGTCAATTCTCCATCTTAGAGCACAAGCCATTGCTGTTCTACTCAGGAATTTTTCCCCTGTGCCCATATATTCAAGGCTTTTCTCCACTTTCTCCTCTATAAGTTTCAGTGTCTCTGGTTTTATGTGAAGTTCCTTGATCCACTTAGATTTGACCTTAGTACAAGGAGATAGGAATGGATCGATTAGCATTCTTCTACATGATAAAAACCAGTTGTGCCAGCACCATTTGTTGAAAATGCTGTCTTTCTTCCACTGGATGGTTTTAGCTCCCTTGCCAGAGATCAAGTCACCATAGGTGTGTGGGTTCATTTCTGGGTCTCCAATTCTATTCCATTGGTCTACTTGTCTGTCACTATACCAGTACCATGCAGTTTTTATCACAATTGCTCTGTAGTACAGCTTTAGGTCAGGGATGGTGATTCCACCAGAGGTTCTTTTATCCTTGAGAAGAGTTTTTGCTATCCTAGGTTTTTTGTTATTCCAGATGAATTTGCAGATTGCTCTTTCTAATTCGTTGAAGAATTTAGTTGGAATTTTGATGGGGATTGCATTGAATCTGTAGATTGATTTTGGCAAGATAGCCATTTTTACAATGTTGATCCTGCCAATCCATGAGCATGGGAGATCTTTCCATCTTCTGAGATCTTCTTTAATTTCCTTCTTCAGAGACTTAAAATTCTTATTATACAGATCTTTTACTTCCTTAGTTAGAGTCACGCCAAAATATTTTATATTATTTGTGACTATTGAGAAGGGTGTTGTTTCCCTAATTTCTTTCTCAGCCTGTTTATTCTTTTTATAGAGAAAGGCCATTTACTTGTTTGAGTTAATTTTATATCCAGCTAATTCATTGAAGCTGTTTATCAGGTTTAGGATTTTTCTGGAGGAATTTTTAGTGTCACTAATATATACTATCATATCATCTGCAAAAAGTGATATTTTGACTTCCTCTTTTCCAATTTGTATCCCCTGATCTTTTGTTGTCGAATTGCTCTGGCTAGGACTTCAAGTACAATGTTGAATAGGTATGGAGAGAGTGGACAACCTTGTCTAGTCCCTGATTTTAGTGGGATTGCTTCAAGCTTCTCACCATTTTCTTTGATGTTGGCTACTGGTTTGCTGTAGATTGCTTTTATCATGGTTAGGTATGGGCCTTGAATTCCTGAACTTTCCAAGACTTTTTTTTCTAGAGCTTTTAGATGTGTTGTCAAGTTGCTAGTGTGTGCTCTCTCCAGTTTCTTCTTGGAGGCACTCAGAGCTATGAGTTTCCCTCTTAGAAATGCTTTCATTGTGTCCCATAGGTTTGGGTATGTTGTGGCTTCATTTTCATTAAACTCTTAAAAAGTCTTTAATTTCTTTCTTTATTCCATCCTTGACCAAGGTATCATTGAGAAGAGTGTTATTCAGTTTCCACGTGAAAGTTAGCTTTCCATTATTTATATTGTTATTGAAGATTAGCCTTAGTCCATGATGGTCTGATAAGATGCATGGGATAATTTCAATATTTTTGTATCTGTTGAGGCCTGTTTTATGACCAATTATATGGTCAATTTTGGAGAAGGTCCCGTGAGGTGCTGAGAAGAAGGTATATCCTTTTGTTTTAGGATAAAATGTTCTGTAGATATCTGTTAAGTCCATTTGTTTCATAGCTTCTGTTTTATCATGAATGGGTGTTGGATCTTGTCGAATGCTTTTTCCGTGTCTAACGAGATGATCATGTGATTTTTGTCTTTGAGGTTTTTTTATATAATGGATTACGTTGATGGATTTCCATATATTAAACCATCCCTGCATCCCTGGAATAAAACCTACTTGGTCAGGATGGATGATTGCTTTAATGTGTTCTTGCATTTGGTTAGCAAGAATTTTATTGAGGATCTTTGCATCTATATTCATAAGGGAAATTGGTCTGAAGTTCTCTATCATTGTTGAATTCCTAGGCAAATGGATGGATCTGGAGGGCATCATCCTGAGTGAGGTAACACAATCACAAAGGAACTCACACAATATGTACTCACTGATAAGTGGATATTAGCCCAAAACTTAGGATCCCCAAGATATAAGATACAATTTGCTAAATGCATGAAACTCAAGAAGAATGAAGACCAAAGTGTGGACACTGTGCCCCTTCTTAGAATTGGGAACAAAACACCCATGGAAAGAGTTACAGAGACAAAGTTTGAAGCTGTGACAAAAGGATGGACCATCTAGAGACTGCCATATCCAGGGATCCAACCCATAATCAACTTCCAAACGCTGACACTATTGCATACACTAGCAAGATTTTGCTGAAAGGACCCAGATATAGCTGTCTCTTGTGAGACAATGCCGGGGCCTAGCAAACACAGAAGTGGATGCTCACAGTCAGCTATTGGATGGATCACAGGGCTCCCAATGGAGGAGCTAGAGACAGTACCCAAGGAGCTAAAGGGATCTGCAACCCTATAGGTGGAACAACATTATGAACTAACCAGTACCCCGGAGCTCTTGACTCTAGCTGCATATGTATCAGAAGATGGCCTAGTCGACCATCACTGGAAAGAGAGGCCCATTGGACATGCAAACTTTATATGCCCCAGTACAGGGGAGCGCCAGGGCCAAAAAAAAAAAATGGGAATGGGTGGGTAGGGAAGTGGGGGGGGGAGGGTATGGGGGACTTTTGGGATAGCATTGGAAATGTAATTGAGGAAAATATGTAATAAATCAAAAAAATAAGAAAGAAACTCAGTCTGACTCAATTTTATGTTTCGTTCACCATTACTCCATACCCTTAAAATCTTTCCCCACACTTGTTCACCAGATGTCTGCTTGATTGAATTGTCAATTCACTAAGAACTTTAGTGGTATAGCAGACCTTGCCATGAACTTCACTGTCTATCAGCCTTCTAGGATCCTGTTTAGCTTTGAATCTGACTATAGGTCTAGAGGCAACTATTGGTAGGCCTTAGGGAAATTATTATTGTCTTGTCTGGCATCTCCTTCAGTGAATGTTGCTGCCAGTTTGGTGGTCAATAAAGAATTATTTCCCCTAGGCAAATGTGAAAAGGATAATATAGCAGGCAGGGGGTTAGGCAGTGATGCATTTTCTAGGAAGGATAGAGAAACACCTTCCTCAGGTGAGATAACCCCTTCAGAATATGAGTATTTGAAGTCTTCAGCCTCATGACAGTCTCACCATATCTCTCCATCCCAAGTTACAGTATCTAACTCTTTACCAATCAGAGCCCATATTGTAACTGTCACTAGTCTTTGAAGCTGAGACTTGAATTTTCACGGTAGGTCAGCAAATCTTTTTTGTTTTGTTTTGTTTTGTTGTGAATATTTTATTTATTTACATTCCAAATATTATGACCTTTCCCAGTTTCTCCTCTGGAAACCCCCAGTCACATCCTCCTTCCCCCTGTTTCTATGAGGGGGCTCCCCCACCCACCCAATACTCCTGCCTCCCTGCCCTGTAGGATAAGGATTTGGTTTGGTTTTTTTTCTACAACTTGTGCCCTATGAGAGCTGGATAGTAGATCCTCTCCCAGGGCACACTTAGAACCCATTTGGCTCTTTATATAGATCTAGAGCCAGATCTAGAGCTCAGACTTTTCTTTTGTCAGATTTTCCAGAGCCTTTAGAAGCAACTGTCCAGGGCCCACATTTTCTTTACTTTTCTAATCCCTTCAAATATTTCTTCTAATTATGGGCTCTCAGTGTTCTCCATGCTAGTATAGAAGTTTTCAGTAACTGTGGGTATCACAAAGCTGGTTCCAGAAATTTAACCAATGTCATCCTTACAATTCTGTTTCTCTTTAAAGGAATAGAAAAGATAGAATAGCTTTGGAGGTTTGGTGTGTGTGTGTGTGTGTGTGTGTGTGTGTGTGTGTGTGTGTGTAGAATTTGTTAGCATGGCTTACAGGCTCTGGTCTTGGTAGTCCAACAATAATTTTTAGTTATTAATCAAAGATTAATAAGCTGGTAGTTTCCTTCTACAAGACTGAACATCTCAGCAGTTTCAGTATGGTGCTAGAGTTCCAGAGGATTCCTAGAGAGTGGTTGGCTTCTATCAGTGTTGAAATTCAAAAGAGGTGGGTTCTAATACCAGTGAAGGAATTCCTCAGGAAGAGCAAGGATGAACTTACCAATGAGAGTGAGGGCGAGCAAATCAAAAAGTGAAGCCTCCTTTCATGTTCTGTTATGTGTGCTGCTTCCAAAAGGTGTAGCCCAGATTCAGGATCGATCTATCCTCTCAGATGATTCAACCAAGAAAAGCTCTACTAGATTTTCCCAATTATTTGGGTTTTAGTTGATTACAGATGTTGTGAAGTTGACAGCCTAGGTTACCCATTGCAGATGGCATTGTTTTATAAAAGATTAACAAGTGATTTTATTCTTTTCATAGTTAATGAAATATTTGCCATGATAAAGTATTAATGAAATATGTGCCCTTTAGAAAAATAAAAGTGAAAACAAGGGTCAAAAAATAGTGTAGTGAGTTAAGGGTGCTGTTTGCTAAGTCTGGTGCCATCAGTTTGATTCCCAGGATCTACATGGTCGAACAAAACCAACTACCAGAAGTTATCCTCTGAGGTCCATAAACTTTCCAAGGCAAACACTCACCACAAATAAATAGATAGATAGAAGATAGATAGATAGATAGATAGATAGATAGATAGATAGATAGATAGATAGGAAGGATAGATGTGTGGGTGGGTGAGTGGATAGATGATAGATAGATAGATAGATAGATAGATAGATAGATAGATAGATAGATAGATAGATATGATAAATTCATAGATAGACAGATAGGTAGATATTTGTAATTAAACTCTTAAAGTTAAGAAAAATCAAACAATACTTACTATCAAATTAGCACCTTTCAAAACTTCAAATAAAATGTCATTTCTGAAATAACCAAGCCTTGCAAAGCATATTGTTCTAAAAAGGCAAATATATTCTATCATGTTTAATGTTCTTTTAGAATATCTTATATAGGCATGATGTCATTTCTTTTTTAGATTTCAAACTATGTTACAATTACCTTAGTAAAGAACAAATACTAACATTCTATTCTCTAGTTTTATTTGCTATTCAAATAGAAAAAATTTTAACATTGGGTTTTAATGAAAATCTTCCTTACAAAATCTCCAGCACAACTAAGAAACATTTATTAAAAGGATAATTATATTTTTAAGGTACATTTTGTTTTCTACATTGAACACACATGATGTAAAATTACACACATGTACTAAAATAGCTTTGAGAATTGGACAAAATAATCTCAAAGTTTTCCATCTTCCTCACCTGCAGCCTACTTAGCATAAATCCTGAATATGTTCATTAAGCCTCTACTTATAACAATTTTCTCTATTATAGTCCCGGACTTTCAATATTCCCTGAATAATATATACCTTATTAATACCATTTTAATAGCTATAAATGAGTCTATATTTTTCTTCCAATTTTTAGTCATTTTAAAATGAACTCTGATTTCCAAAAAATGTAACATTTACAATTCCTCTATTATTCCTCAAATCTTGAAAATATTCCTTGCAGGAAGAAAAGATAGATATGACCAGTCTCTCCTCTGTAGCTATATAACTTTCCTTAGAAGAAGAAAGAAATGTAATAACTATGGCAAATATTTTTGATTCCTTTAAAGATATGAGTTACAAAATCACTGCCATCATAGCCATGCAGGATCTGCAATTAAACATTGAAGAATAAGAGCCGTAGAACCAGTTTTGTTTATTTTATTTATGGTGTCTTACATAAATCTCAATGGCTTTATATATAAATATACCATGTGACTGAGAGTTTTGTGCATTCTGTCTAAAGCAGATGAGTAGCAAAAACTAACATAGCCCTAATACCAACCCTATGAATTTTTTCTAAGATAAAAACCAAGCAGAATTATTTTATATATTCTATACTTAAATTTAGAAACTGAAAATAGCATTAAAATCACATAATTTATTCATCAGTATTTTTTCTTCTATACAGAGTATTATAGCATTTACATTCCGATCCAGCTATAGGACTAAGCATCAGCCAGAAGTTAACGTGCGTGGTCAGCTTTCTCATTAGCAAACCTCCTATGCAACACACTGGGCACCTGTCCTTGCCTTCTTACTGGATCCTTAGGACAAGGTAGGGTGTGCTAGAGTCTCCGAAGTTGATTTAAACAAGAGATCCCCTCTTACATCCTTGAATTTGAAATGAAATAGAAATTAACATGACACATTTATATAGAAAGCTATGTTAATTTAGGTTTATATATTCTTCATAATATACGATGCCACAGAGTAACAAAATAAACACCCCTAGATTAAGATTCAGAGGGATTTAATTTAAGCCTTAGATCTGCCATCTCTCTTATAAAGAACCATTGTTAACATCAATGGTAGTGACTTCAATGAGGCCCAAGTTGGCTAGTTCTCTCCTCAATAGTGTAATAGAAACCCATACAACAGTTCCTTATTCCTGAAACCCCATTAAATTGTTTACAAAGCTAAACAGATGTTTATTTTAGCAGGTATAAGCAAACAAGCTCAGAAGTTTCCAAATAGTATAACTGACAAATATAAAAAGCCATACTCCCAAACACCCTGAAGTCTCCCAGTGACTCCCTAATAGGCTCTGTATACAGACATACACTATAACTATTACATGCCTCAGTTTCCTTCTTGGAAAAGATAGAACAACTCAAATGGTTCTTTGATCCCAAAATTTCCCTTGGGTAAGAAACAGAGATCTGCATGTCCACATGTCCTGCAGAACTGTTTGGAGAAAGAAATTGGGCACACTATCTTCTTGGCATTTTTCTTCTTCCTCTCTAACAAACAGGTAAGCAACCCAACTCCCACAGCCTAACCTAGTCCACAAGGAGATGTATGCCAGCTCTATAGGAATAGGATACTAGAAGACCTAAAAATAAATAGATAGATAGATAGATAGATAGATAGATAGATAGATAGATAGATAGATAGATAGATAGATAGATAGATAAATTCTACCTATTACCTGTGAGATAAGAGGTTCAGTTTGAGTATATACTACTTTAAAATCATGGATTGTGACTTTAATATCAACCTAACCAGGAATCATCTGACAAATCGAACTTGAATTACCTCTGAAGGAAAATAATTTTTAACGTATAAAATAGGGCAAGGAAATGGGAATAAACTTGCCAGAAGCAAAAATGCAAACCGCAGGAGGCTTTGAAGCTCAGGAAATCAGTGACTCTTGAGTACAGCAGAGGACACTTCCTGTGGGTTCCTACTCTTTGTAATTATAAGTTTCAGTGCTGCTCAGGAATTTGCATTCTCCTCACAAATCTACCATTTATCAGCTGTAATACAAATACTCCCCTATCTCTTGTGAGGCCATGCCAGTGCCTGGCAATACAGAAGTGGATGCTCACAAATATGAACTTTTTCTATTTGCCATCATTTGAAGTAATTTCATTGTCAATCTGTTCACTTTTAAAATGTTGGCAACACTTGTTCAAACTAAAAGAAAAAAATTAAGAAAAGTAAAAAAAAAAAAAATCAGAACAAACCTTTGTTGTGAGGTACTAGAAGAGATAAAATGGAACGAGAACTAAATATGTGAAGCCATGTTCTCTAGGGAACTTCACAGAGGACATCAGTCCTAAGACATCAGAAATCATAAAACTGACACAATTAGTTTTCAGTTTTTGACCCCAAACTAAACAGCATTCTTTACACTTACTTACTCTGTGCATGTGTATGGAAGAATGTTTCCTCCACTGTGTATGTGTAGGTAACAAGGAAAAAGGACAAACTGCAGGAGTAAGTTCTCTTTCTACTATGTGAGTACTGGGAAATGAACTCAGGTCCTCGGGCTTAGCGACAGGCACTCTTGCCCACTGAACAATCCTGTTGGCCCTTGGAGGCAGTTCAGAATATATAAAAGCCAGCAGGAAGTGGATGCTCACAGTCAACTATTGGATGGATCACAGGGCCCCCAATGGAGGAGCTAGAGAAAGTATCCAAGGAGCTAAAGAGATCTGCAACCCTATCGGAGGAACAACATTATGAACTAACCAGTACCCCAGAGCTCTTGACTCTAGCTGCATATGTATCAAAAGATGGCCTAGTCGGCCATCACTGGAAAGAGAGGCCCATTGGTCAGGCAAACGTTATATGCCCCAGTACAGGGGAATGCCAGGGCCAAAAAATGGGAATGGGTGGGTAGGGGAGTGGGGGGGGGGGGACTTTTGGGATAGCATTGGAAATGTAATTGAAGAAAATACGTAATAAAAAAAAAAGTGAGCAGGTAACAGAGGGAGGGGCTGGGAGGTGTGTTCAGGTAGGTAAAGTTCCTGATGTACAAAATTCAGAGCTCAGAATCCTAGCGCCTATGTGAAAAGCAGGCATGGCACTGCACAACGCTCATGTCTGTGTCCCCAGTGCGTGGGGACAGAGACAGGCAGATCTCAAAGGCATCTGTGGGCCGGTAGGTTAGCCTAGATAGCGAATTCCAGCTTCCGTAAGAAACCTTGTCTGGAAAAATGAGGAGGAGAGCAATGAAGAATGACTTCTTTCGTGGTGTAATCTCAGACCTTCACCCATTCCCACAAATGTACCCACACATACATGTGCGTACACACACAAAGAAGAGGAGAGGGATAATTGCTCTCGGAAAGGGCGAGAGTGGGAAATGGGAAGAATGTCATCAAAACACACTGCATAAATGTATGAAAATATTATAATAAACCCACTATGCATAATCAAAAAAAAGCCAGCAGGAAACAGAATTGGACATGGGGGTACCTACGTGAAAAAAAAAAAGGAAAGAAAGAAGGAGGGAGGGAGGGAGGGAAGGAGGGAGAAAGGAAGGAGGGAAGGAAGAAAGGAAGGAAGGAAGGAAGGAAGGAAGGAAGGAAGGAAGGAAGGAAGGAAGGGGGAGGGAGGGAGGGGAAAGGGAGGGAGGGAGGGGGAAGGGAGGGAGGGAGGAAGGAAGGAAGGAAGGAAGGAAGGAAGGAAGGAAGGAAGGAAGGAAGGAAGATCTTTAAAATCTCAAAAACACTATTCCATTTACATGATGCATCACTCCCAGCTCCTATGGCTCGTGAGATGGACATTGTCTTCCAGAAGCCTTCTCTACAAAGTACTCTATCAGGTAACTTTCCACACTAGCTGTTTCCCACTGTCAACCTAATTTTATAGTATCTCTGAAGCTAGGGCAAAGATATGGAATTCAGTTGTGACTTCTTTTAACAGGGACTGATGTGTGAAGGGCAGCACTACTTGTGGGTAGAAAAGGCAGAGTGGGTAATCAGAAGCATTTATCTGGGGCAGCCGTTATTGAGGCTGAAGCAGACACTTACGCTCAGTAACCTGTGTGGAGACCACGTGGAGATGCTCACAGCAGTCTCCTCTAGACGGATCTGATGTATGATGTGAATGGGGTTCCTGATTGCTCATCTGCAACTTACCTGCTCATCTTCTTGAGCCCTGTAGATGCCTCAGCTTCATTTATAAATGTGGTTTTTCCTTCAGGGAGATCACAAGGGCGCTCTTCTTTGAAACTAGGAATGCTTATCTTTAAAAGTGTATACTGCAGTTATTTCCTTTTAAAAATATATCAGCATAAGGATAATAAGAACCACTTCTCTTTTTTTCAGAACACTAACTTTACCTATGGTAATTTCTTCTTATCAAACTTCTGGAAACACGGTTGGATTTTTAGCTCTGCTAGTTTCAAGCATTTGTTTTTTTTTCATTGAACTTTGATGCAAAGAACCTTTATAAGCTTACTGAATTGATGGAGAGTCTAATCCATCATGATGCTAGAAACTCTGCCAATGACTTAATATACTTCCAAAGCTAGTGGTGTGAGGGAACTAGAAAGCATATGACACATATGATAGATACAAAGGCATTAAATAATCCATATTGACAAAGGTGAGTACAAGGTACAAAAACAACATATGGCATAGTGCTCTACTTAACCCTGACTTGGCAAGTGGGAAAGTCAAGATAGTCTAAGTAAAGACATCTTTAGAGTTTAAAATTAACAACTAAGAAGCTGGGCGGTGATGGATCACACCTTTAATCCCAGCATTTGGGAGGCAGAGGCAGGCAGATTTCTGAGTTCGAGGCCAGTCTGGTCTACAAAGTGAGTTCCAGGACAGCCAGGGCTACACAGAGAAACCCTGTCTCAAAAAAACCAAAAACAAACAAATAAACAAACAAAAAATAAAACTAAGAAAGAGGACATGTGGAAGACAGGCTTCATGTATGGTATTAATCCCAAGAAAAAAATCAATTACAAATGCAGTATTTGAGTTATAAATGTTATACAATTATGAGAAGAAATGAAGCTAACTTTAGAGAAATATATCACATCACACAGCAAGGAACTGGTGAGTCATAAAAGCACTGATGACTGGGGCTTCTAGACCTGAGACAGCTAAGAGGAACACAAGCGGATGCTGTGATGAACTGTAAAAAAAAAAAAAAAAAAAAAAAAGACAGTTTTCTTTCCTTAGCAAGACATACTGTTTCTTCTGTAGTGTGCAAAACAATTAGGATGTATAAAAGTACCTATATTTAGGGACCTCATATGTTTTGTTAGAGCTGAATTAAACATGAACATTAGATGCTGAACAGGCTAGCTTTCACCTTAGACATTTACATTTTTCTAAAAGTCATACTTCAGCATCTTGCCTTTTTAGATGACAAGCCCTTGCATGTAGCAATTATTAGAGGTAAACAGAGTCATACCTGAAGGTGACACCATTACTACTAAGCAACTCTCCTGCCATTTTAAGCTAAAAATGCAAACAAATTTGTATGCTATATCTTTTTTCCTTTTATTCTATAATCTACCCTCATCTGAATAAAAGGCGATTTTAATTTTGGCCCCAATATCAAAGGAGGAAAATTTTTACTTCATCCAATTCTACAATGATCACATCACTTTTTTTGTGGGAGGAGGCTCCATTTGTCACTCTGTTCTCTCAGGTGACTCCAAACCGTGTTTGTTCCCAAGGTGAGTCCTGCCTGTGCAAACTTTCCTCTACCAGTTCCTAAGTCTCAACATTCCTGAAGCAATAAGTAAATACCTCTTACTTAATCTGTAGGAAGTGTAGATCTCCCCAATACTTGCTCACTAGGTATTCATTGGCAGTGGCATCCGATGAACATTGTGCTAGCGCTGAATTGGAAGACAGCCATAGCTCTGTCTTCAGGGAATTAGAGAGCAGCATTTTCATAATCTGGAATCCCTGGGAGTCAGAATCTCCACAACACTAGTTACTATTCAGTAGGAAACATAACACTGTGCTCCACTGTCTGCCAAATAATTTGAGAGTCATTGTGAAGCAGTTAAAGGTATATAATACTACTTAGGTGCCCAGAATTTTACAGCCTATAAACTTGATGCTTGTATTATCATTGGCATGTGAGTTGAAAAGGAACTTTCAAAGTTCATTTAAGTACTGGTCATTACTTTGTGTTCTCTATCAACCTAGTCCCCCTGTCTGGAAATGAGTTATAACCCAGGGAACTGTAACCAGTGTGGAAAAGGAGAAATGAAAAAAAAAAAAAATAGTCCAGCTTCTTCTCACTTCAAGCCTTGGCTCCTCTGTAACCAATGATGCTCAATGGCTAGTCCCCAGAGCAGCAGCACAGAATCACCTGGGAAGTTATTACAATGCCAATTATAGGGGTTCATCCCAAATACAATGAGTAAGAAACTCTGTAAATGAGAGACCAGAATTCTGAGTTATAACAAGGCAGAATCCAGGGATTCTGATATATATTTCAGCCTGAGACTTGAGATGATAAATACCACACCACAACCCTGAAGAGCAAAGACCTCAAAAAAACGATTCAGTCACAGAGAAGAATATTGCTTCATTAAATATTAAAAACCACCTGATGAACAAATATACAAAAATACATTATCCTACATGTATTACAATAGCAATGTATCTTCAAAATCTTAATGTGTTGGTGATGTTTTATAGAAATAGGCAATGGGGGTGAAGTATAGATGTATTAATAATAATGATCACATAACAACCAAAAAATCTGATGTACCTAAATTCTCAAAACGAAAAATTGAATTTTGGCTGCAGAAAGTTGATAAGATAAAGAAATGTATCTTTCTTAAAGTCGGACAAACCTGGGCTGTTAAGTGACTGACAATTATCAGCTGAAGGACCTTGACTGGCATTCTTTAAATTATCAAAGTTCAGTCTTCTCTTGCTAGTGTTAACTACAAATACCACCTGAATATTTACACAGATTACATGGAGTAAGACATAAAAACAACCAATTATATTTATAGTGTAGATTCATTGTCCTCAACTTGCAGGCTGCTCACCCTTTAGGTTCTGAGTGATCCCTTACATGAGTCACTTAAGGCCATTGGAAATCACAAATATTTACATTATGATTCATAACAGTAGCAAAATGACAGTTGTGAAGTAGCAACAAAAATAATTTTATAGTTGGTGGTGACCACAACATGAGGAATTGCATTATAGGATGGTAGATTTAGGAAGGTTTAGAACAACTGGAGTAGATATGTCTGATATATCAAATTGTAGTAGTAATAATAATAATAATATTATTATTATTACTATTATTATTATTATTATTATCATGGCAAGCTAGATGGGCCAGATTGTAAAGGCATCTGCCACCAAACCAGAAGACCTGAATTCTATTCTCAGGGTTCACAGCTAAAAGAGTTAACTGATTTCAATTAGTTGTCCTGTTGCCTCTACACATAGGGGTTATGACACATGTGTTCCCATACATAAGCAAAAATATATAAAATGTGAAAACAAAATAAAGTATTATGCAGGCTGAAAGTACAACTTGGTGTTCCTGATTCACAGACATAACAACTCTCTGTACACTCAAGGTAAAGGTCATCGTCGCCTAGAGATTTAATCACTATCAGGTACTACTAATCTAGCTTACCATCATCTAAAAGATTTTACAATAAAAAGCACTGAGAAGCAAGTTCACCAGTTAAAACTGAGGCTAGCAGTTCTGTAAGACTCAAAAAAGTTGTTATTCATGAAAACTTCATAATATGCAGATCAGTGTGCTGAAATACAATCTTGGGAAGCTACAGATCTAGAAATACCCCTGAGTAATCAAAGACATTCAATATCCTGGGCTTGAATAAACCCAAATTAACTAGAAAACCTGATTTGTTAAAACATTTGAGTGTCTCATTTCTGCTGCACTATAAGAAAATAGTTGCTTATACATGTATCCAAAAAATTCCTCTGATAATAGAACGAAATAGAGAGTGAAAGTTGGGCTGCTGACTCGGGAACAGAAAGAAACCCATATGCTATCAATTTGTTACTAATAAAATGTAAACATCCTGGAATGTTAAATTGCATTTGATTCAGGCACCAAAAATAAATTCATCATTTTTAAAACTGTAAAGTTATCTCCTATGCCAATAAAATCGAGTGGCTTATAATTATGCCCCCAAAGGGTATGTGACACAGCTTAAAACATAAAACTTGAAGCAGAGGAGTGATACTTACTATTCGCCTCATCGTCCCCCTCGTTTAGAAATGGTGGCTGCATGCAAATGCTGAAGAAGACAGCGTTGTGACAGGGGCTGTCTTCACTATCACAGTGACAGGATGGTGAATGCTCCTGAATGATCGAGTCATTCTGGTTGTCTTAATGACAGATGGAGATAGCTCCCTGATCAATCCTGCCTGCTCTTGTGATGTGTATTGACCTACAAGGCAGCTAGAAATGACAGAGTCGTAGATGAATTCACTTGCTACATAAATATCTGACTGAAGTTGAGGTTGTCCAGGAAAGCGATGAGATCCTTTAATGGTGGATCTCTCTGAAAGGAGTCCAGGGAATGGTATTGCTTGACTTGGGTTAGAGGTAACTAGATTGAGTATAAAAGAGAAATTCCAGACATGGGGAAGATGCTGTGAACAAGTGTTATGGGAGCCAATAAATAAAAAGTAACAGAGTTTTGTTAAAAGAATAAAATGAGTAAATATGTGATTAAATTAGTGAATAAGTAGATGATACATATATACATATGTTCATAAATACACACATACACACATAGATGATAGATCATTTTGCCCAGTTTATGAGGTTCAAGAAGTAAGTAGCATGGTCCACTACAAGAGAATTCTGAGGTTTTATTAGTAGGGGAATAGGTCCCAATTGGATAGGCAGAGATATAATCACAGAGAGCATAGAAAACATGCTGGAGGAAGAATGAGCTGGAGAGGAAGAGGTTGAAAACTCATCAAAGGCTCAGTGCACAGAGGTAAGGAAAAGCTCAGTGGAAGCACATGTGTCAAGAATTCAGTGTCTATGGTGAAATTAAGTCCTGCAGAGCAATGCTGAATAATACATAGTGTGAACCTGGTGAGAATATTATGAGAAGAGAGAAAAAGAAAAACCTGGAAAGGCTCAATGTTGACAAAGTACAGTGAAGGGGATTTGTACAAAATGGTAAGAATACAGCACAGAATAGCTTGTGTTAAAGCTTAGTGACAAATATCTGGAGAAAATTTTACCAAGAAAACAAAACAAAACAAAACATCTTGACAACACATAAAAAGGACAAGCAACAATATAGGTATAGAGTTGACATTTAGCTTCTGCAAAAATTAGATGGATGTAAGTGAGAAATTAAAATGCAGTACTGTATCTCATAAAGCCAGGATGGTAGTGTTAGAAATGCTAATAAAATTAGCCTAGCATCATAGTACATAGTAGCAAAGGTTGGAAAGGTCGTGCAGATAGCCAGAGTGAAGAGTGTCTTGGATTGGACCTACCAAGGCAAGGTTATCCAGCTGGTCAGATGTTGACAATGGGTCAGCTTAGCCAACTGTGTGGCACTTTCACAAGGGAAAAGACAATGTAGTACTACCTCCTGGTAAATACTCTTGTGCTCATTCTCTTACCTAATGATCAGTTGTCTGATGCAGGATGAAACTTGTCTGCCTGAAATAAACAGTGGTGTAAGCTTAACCATCTGGGCTGCTTTGTTGTTGTTGATGATGATGATGATGGTGGTGATGATGATGATGATGATGGTAATGATGCTGTTGTTGTTGCAAAGATTAAGTATATTGAAAATACTTTTTCTTTGTCAAAATTTACCCAACACATTAGAGAAAAGACATCCTCCCCGAGAAATGCTACTGGGAAATGGATATGTACATACAGAAGAATAAGATTTAATACTTATCTCTTCATGCTACATAAAAATCAATTCCAAATGAATTGAAGACTCTGATGTTCGACCTGAAATTCTGTAAGTGCTCAAGGATGAAGTGGGAAGTACAATTCAAAATATTGACAGAGTGAAGGATCTTTACCCCAGGATCCCACCTCTTCACTTCTGAGAGGGTGAGCCCTGCTACTGGGCATCTCCCTTTTCTGGGGCATCAAATCTCTGCAGGATTAGTTGCTTTCTCTCCCACTGGCGGTCCTAGAAATTACTTGTTTTATTTACCTTTGAAATGAGTCCCTTTATCACTTATTTGTAAGGGATTGTCATAATATGCCACTACAGTTTTAAGATTCTGAACAGCATTCTTTTGGGTAGTGTGGAAGAAGAACATGCAATAAAATACCAAGAATAAGTATTGACTGGCACATAGATTTGCTGATAGCTTACATATCGAGCCAAAGGACCCACATGTCAGCATGTGAGATCTATTCTCAGAAATTCTCCCCATTGGCTAGGACCTTTATAATGCCTCTGCTTATGCTCATAGAGTGGAAAACTTGAGGATAGCAATTTTATAATATCAATGATGTTCCTTTAAACAATTTTGGATTAGAAAGATTGGCCTCTGCTTCAGTACCCATTGAAGCTCAGACAAGTACAGATGACCCATGTTGCCAACAGTTTGTCATCATATCAAAGGTCATAAAACTTTTACTGGTCACTTTAATTTCTGGAATTTGGTTTTCCCTTCATGAAAGCAAGTCAGCAAACAAAGAATAAAGGGTTGTCAGAGCTGTTGGACCACATGGGACCTCAGGGGAAGCATCAGTCAGGGCCTTTGACTCAGACAAAGGATGTTTTCTGTATATGCAATCCCATGTCTTTACACATATGATAGGTTGTTTATCTCTGTACAGGTTGTCCTTCCATTTATTTAATCAAATGCCATTCTTCTTATCTTTAAAAGAGTAGTGGGGGGCTGGTGAGATGGCTCAGTGGTTAAGAGCACCGACTGCTCTTCCGAAGGTCCTGAGTTCAAATCCCAGCAACCACATGGTGGCTCACAACAAGATCTGACGCCCTCTTCTGGAGTGTCTGAAGACAGCTACAGTGTACTTTCATATAATAAAATAAAATAAATAAATCTTAAAAAAAAAGAGTAGTGGATCTATCTATCTATCTGTCTGTCTGTCTATCTATCTATCTATCTATCTATCTATCATCTATCTATCTATTATCTATCTATCTATCTATTATCTATCTATTTATTTATTTCCTTTCCCTTCCCCTCCCCTCCCCTCTCCATCTCTATCTCTATCCCCTTCCCCATCTTTATCTCTATCTCTTAGACACAACTTCTCCTCTCATAATGCTTGAGGGTGGGGATTGGAGACCCCTTGCTCTAGTTGTCTGCACATAGCTAGAAAGGGGAATTGATAGTATAAGTTTTTCATAATTAATATTCCATCTCTCATACCCTCACAGGTTCAGTATCATGCCAGATAATACCACCACAGGTATCAAGAATCTATTTTAGGACTACCACAATTTTACTATGAAATTACTTTACAGTGGTATTCCCCTTCATTTTCCTATAATTATAATGAGCTACACAGACTCCAGCAATCTCAACAATATTATGATAAGTTTGTACTTGTTCACTGAGAATACTTATCTGACACTGTAACACTGCCTGGTGTCTCTATGAGTCTTCTACTTTATTTTCCAATTGAACTCTCTCTCTCTCTCTCTCTCTCTCTCTCTCTCTCTCTCTCTCTCTCTCTCTCTCTCTCTCTCTCTCTCTCTCTTTAATTTTTGGTCTTACCCAATCTCAATAGCTTTTAAGCAATTGGTTATGAAACAACAGTTTTGCCAAGCCAAAAAGGTTACATCAATTCTCACAGTAAAGTTTGTAAAGTCTGAACCTAAAACCTTTCATCTTGTTGAATCACTTTCACAAAGACCAGCCTTCTGCTCGTTCCTGAACTGATACAAAGGGGAGAACTGAGTTCTTCTCAGGTCGGGATATCTTCAGAAAACTTGGAACATCTTCTCCTTCAAGATAATAATGACTTCAAGCCAACTACACCAATAATTAGCCATACAGAGGATAACCTCCTATAACAAGACCTTCGTTTTCAGATGAGTGAGTCGTTGTACATATAGTGAGAAAAAGCAAAAGAAGACAGCAAGCATCAGATGAAGAGTGCTTTATCTGGAAGTGAAATAATCACATCCTCCAAAGATGAGTACCACACAAGGCAGATGAGATGTCAACTGACAAAAAGGCCCCAGCAAAAACGCCTTCTCCTCAAATGTCTTCCAATGAGCTGTTCCCACTAGGGATATTTTTATGGTGTTGTAGCTGAGTCTTACTTTTGAGAAGGCCTCAGACTGTGTTGGGTTTACCTTCTAGTTCTTCAATAATACAGTGTTTTTACTCAAATCTTGAACTGTT
Source organism: Mus musculus (assembly GCF_000001635.26). Lineage (NCBI taxonomy): Eukaryota > Metazoa > Chordata > Mammalia > Rodentia > Muridae > Mus > Mus musculus. The sequence goes on along the minus strand of NC_000080.6, from coordinate 80,791,492 downwards.
TTGTTAATCCCCTCTTCTTGTTATCTATCTCTTTGTAGTCCATCATCAAACAAAGGGTCTTGGAAGACACCTCGAGACCGAGGAACAAACATAGCATTTACTAGTACATTTAAATAGCACATAGCAATTTACTTAAGTAGCATATATTACACTAGTCTGTAAACCTACTGTAGAACCCACTGGCAACACCAGACAATAGTAGACAAAGAAAATAAAAAACTTGAGGGAGGCAATCTATAATGAAATCTGAGGGTAATTCTTACAACATTCAGAAAAGCTACTACAAAAATTAGCTGTGCAGAAAACAGCCAAAATACATTACACTTTTTGTCTCTTCCTTTGTCCCTGCTAAGTATATATTTGAGACAGGATCTCACTTTGTGGCACCAGCTGACCTTGAATTCATGATAGTATGCTATTTGCTTCCTGAGTCCTGTCTCAGCATGCCTGGTTAGCTTCTTCATCCTTAATAAGAGAAGAACTGTTTAATGGAGAAAAAATACCACCTGTGCAGTTTAGTGAAAAGATCCAGCCAAGAACATACTATGTACAAACTCCAATAAAAAGAATGGTTTTGGGAAGAGAAATTCTTTACATATGGAACACAGGACAGAACTACATTTTTTTTTTAAAAAAATCTATGATAGAATTGTTCTAATGGTCTTGTAGGCTTATTTTCTATCTGCATTAAATTGATTAAAGGCTCCATCTCCCAGGCTATCACCAAATTCATTTCTCAACTAATAAAATATTAAGATGATGCATACTTAAGACTGGCACAGAAGAATTCATTGATAAGGTTCAGCTCAGAATGAAATGTTCTACCAGGACTATTTGGGACTAATGAGAGTAAAGACCTGCTATAGAGAAAGAAACAGACTCCTATACTTTCCAGGGTAAACTGGATTAAGTGGTATTGTGACACACAGCAACATTGCCTCACAGAATAGCCAAACTTTGGTGTGCTTGCTCTATTTGTTTCAGTTTTCGTTGTCTCTATAATACATGACTTGTATAAAATATATCTTTATATATCAAGGAATGTGTGGTCTCTAGGTTTCAGACTCTTGTCCACTTGACTACGACAACATAACAGCTGCATTTGATCTTTAAGAAAGTTATTTTATTTCCTTGTCCTCTGCCACTCTGCTCTCTTGTGTTTACTGTCCTCTCCTGTATGTGTCAAGTAGATAATTATAGGTGTCAATGTTTGGGAAGCATTTTTTGTATGGTGACTCTTTTTGACTAAACTTATGTAAAGGTTGAAAGCTCTCTGGTCAGTGATGTGATTCATTTGTTTGTTTGTTTTGTTTGACTATTTGCATCTTTATATTAACTTTAATTTTTCCACTAAATATTTTTATTCTTCTCTCATATAATATGCTCTGACTACAGCCTTCCCTTCCTTTCTTCCTCCTAACCCCCTACTTCTATCTCCTTTCCCTGCTTCTCCATTTCACTTCAGAAAAAGTAGGTCTCCCAGTGATGTGATTTCGAAGAAAAAATTAAAACTTTTGTTCATATTAAAAAAAACCCATTATCTAGATTGATGCATCAGTAAACAAGGAATGGCTAATAATCTTCAAAGATTTAGGACAAATTATATTTTAACAAAATAGTATAAACTATTAATGTTTACTATTAACTTTGTAATAAAAGATTAACTGATAATACTGTTTATTTTCAGAAAGAGATGCCATGATTCCAGTTGCAATAAAAAGGCATTAGAGATAATACAGTGGTCCTTGTCTTTTGACCTGTTAGCTTACATTTCAGTTTCACTGATGTTTTAAAGTGATAAACTAGAGGTGTCTCCATTAAGAGGAAATCATCTTGTATCTTTAATTAATAAAATGATGGATTTGGACTTATCCTATATTACTTACAAATAGGATGAAACTGGCTGCAAACTGAACAATTAAATCACATGGAATACACAGTATTTTCTAGTATTTAAGAGTAGCTTAAAACACAACTAATATTTTATTTATTCTTGAATAAATTTTATGAACTTATAACTTGAAAAGAAATTCTAGAGCTGAATGGATGCCTTTTCCTATAGAACCATAATGACAGAATATTCTTTCCCACCAGAAATTAACTGAGAAAGCATCTTGTCACTACTTCCTACGCACTAGGAATAAAAATGGCAACCATGTGCCTTGGCAGCTTGGGCTTTACAGTGTTTTACACCAGAATCCCACACAATCATGAACATGCTTCTTCTGGCCAGTTTCTCTAAGGTCTGAGGTAAAAGCAACCAAGAAGCCACAATTAGGAGGTAAATACTTCACTGATATATAGAAGAAACACCATGACTAAACTTTATTTTTTTGCTTATTTTGGTAAATCATATTTTTATCTGGCTCTTGAAATGAGGAAATGGAAACTTGATTCATCTCAAAATCAACACAGTACGAAGGATGCACAGATAACAGCTCAATACCCATTACCTATTCTACATCTGCTTAAAGGATGCACTCACACACTTTGATGATGCAAACAAAAAACTTCTTATCTTAAGCCTAACAATTGCATAAGCAGAACAATAGAAAGAATACATCTATACTTTTTTTCATGCAAAATATGAAATACCAAGATATCCCATCATCCTGTTAATATCCACCATAGATTGTCACTAAAGTGCTCTCCGAGTGCTGAAGTGGAGAAAAAGAAAGTCACATCACAGAACAGCATTCATCTAATGGAAGGCTTTCTGAGCTGCTCCTATGAACTATATGAACTCTTGAAATGCAGAGTCACTTCAGACATGCAAATGAAACAAAATCAAGTGTAATCAAAAGAAAAGGAAAAAGTGTGCAACTGCAAATTCAACAGCATTCCTATAAGAGAAGAGCATTGTTCATATTATACATAGCAGTGTCCATATCTCCACCATGAAGGAAATCGTGTTTTAACCTGTTTAAACAAGGAACATTGTTTTCCTGCTCATATAAATGCATGTGCTGAGTTGGTGCATATGTAATTCAATAGAAGCCAGGAGTTTATTATCCACCCTGCTGTCATAAGAATTGTCTGGACTCTCTCATTTGTTATTCTGATGACTATGTTACTGACGATAACATAAATAAACACTTATCATTTCACCAAAAAAAAAGAAAAAATATAGCTCTGAGGGCAAAAATCACATTGTTACACATGGATTCCTCAAATGAAAATGTTTAAATTGTTCATGCCTTATGAGTGTTTCTAGAACCCTGGTAGAGAGCCCTATTATCCATTTGCTAAAGGATTCATGACTATGCCAGCTACCAGGCTTGATGTGAAAACCGTTGTGTTGGTAAAATGATGGGTTGGTAAAATGAAATACAGTCTGAAATGAAGTTGTGCCAAGAAATTATGGAACTGAGCTCAGACACAAAGCCTCATGATTATGATAAAATGCATGGTTTCCCAAATAAAATTCTCTGTTGGTGACATGGACAGCAACCAACAAATAGGAACTAACAAGAACAGTGGTATGGTCGGTTAGTAGTTGGCCATTCCCTCTGTTTCTGCATTTTCTGTCCTTACATTTCTAATTTTGTGGGTGGTATTGGTGTCCCTATGTCTCCATTGTGGTTCCTGCCTAGCTACAGGAGGTGGACTCTTCAGGCTCCATATCCCCAACTGTGAGCTACACCTAAGCCCATCCCCATTGATTCTTGAGCACCTCTCTTATCCCAGGTCTCTGTGATATCCTGAAGATGCCCCCTACTGCCCCACCCCATCAGTTGCAGATTTCTATCCATTCCCATGGCCATCTGGTTATCCCTTCAATCATTCCTAACACCTGATCCTGAACTCCCCAATCTCCTCCCCATCTCTTCTCCCTCCCAGTTCCCTCTCTCCATTTGCCTCTCATGACTATTTTATTCCCCCTTCTAAGTGAGATTCAAGCATTTTAGCTTGTGCCTTCCTTCTTGTTTAGCTTCTTTGGGTCTGTGGAGTGTAGCACGGATATCCTGTATTTTATGGCTAATATTCACTTATAAGTGAGTACATAACATGCATATCCTTCTAGAACTACATTACATCACTAAAGATCCATCCATTGGTCTGCAAAATTCCCAATGTTTTTGTTTTTATTACAGCCCCATCCCATGGGTAAGCACCAATCCCTGACACTATTAACACTATAAAATCTGTTATGCTTCCACACAGGAGTCAAGCATGGCTGTCTTCTGAAAGGCTCCACCCAGTATCTGACTCAGACAGATGCAGACATTCATAGCCAAACAGTGGATGGAGCTTGGGGACATGGAAGAATAGGAGGAAATATTGTAAGCTTTGGAAGGGATAGAAACTCCACAGGAAGACCAACAGTCAACTAAACTGTACCCATGGGGATCTCAGACACTGAACCTCCAACCAAAGAACATACATGGACTGGACCTAGGCCTTCTCACACATATGTAGCAGATGTGCATCTTGGTCTTCATGTGGGTCCTGAATAACTGGAGTAAGAGGGCTATCCCAAAATATGTTGCTTGTAAGTGGGATATGTTCTAACTCAGGTCTGGCCTCAGTGGGAAAGGAAGTGCCAAACCTTGGAGAGACTTGATGTGCCAGGGTAGGGGGATACCCAGGGAGAACCTGGTCAGAGGAGAAGTGGAGGAGGTATAGGGGAAGAATTTGGGAGGGGGTAACTGGGAGGGGCAGTAAGTGGGATATAAAGTGAATAAGTGAAAAAATAATAATTTTTGAAAAGAGAACAGTGATGTGGATTTAAGGACTCTGACTCCGGAAGATTACTAAAATTCATATGGATCACTGTTTGTTTCCTTGTTTGACAGAGTTTTGTCTATTCCACACAGCAGGTATTCTGGTCTTTCCTGTAAACACTGTTTGGCCAGAAACCATTACAACTTTCAGAAACAAGAAAAGCATGAGTCATTTTTGTGTTTGGTTATATTACTCTTACTTCATTATTTCACAGAAAAATTATGTAAAGAAATATATATCCGGGCAGTGGTGGTACACGCCTTTAATCCCAGCACTTGGGAGGAAGAGGCAGGCAGATTTCTGAGTTCGAGGCCAGCCTGGTCCACAGAGTGAGTTCCAGGACAGCCAGTGCTATACAGAGAAACCCTGTCTCGAAAAAGCCAAAAAACAAACAAACAAACAAAGAAACAAAACAAAACAAAAAAACCATAATATGCACTTGCTTTGGCAGTACATATACTAAAGAAATACATAATATATCAAGATATTAATATCTCTAAATTGATCATGAACACTGTAGATTATTACTGAATGTTTTTTTTTCTTTTATATCCTTCTCCATCTTTAAACAGAAGACTAACTTCTATGACAATGACAGTCCACTTATCTGAATCAATGGGTCTCCCAAGAGGGGAAAGAATGAAGAAAGAAAAAATTCAGCACAGGAGACAAGAATCTATGTAGGGTTTTTATACAAAAATTTCTACACAAAACTTCTTTCAAATCCAAGTCGAAGGGATTTGCTTATAACTAGTGAAGAGAAGGAGAGAGAGAGAGAGAGAGAGAGAGAGAGAGAGAGAGAGAGAGAGAGAGAGAGAGAGAGAGAGAGAAGAATCATTTGGAAAAATCATTGTAATGGTGGCATTTATAAGCCATGGATTGCTTAGGTGCTCAAAAAAAAAAATAGTTGATAGAATAATCTGTACTTACAAATGATTACTTAATCTGATGGTTAAATTTAAAATGGGACAAGAGATTCACTTTTTAAAAACTAGGTATGTGATTGAAGAAGAAAATGGAAGCCAGTGTTTTGTCCTGTATCTTTCAGAATTAAAATTGAGAGGATACCTTTCAAGCCTTCTCAGAGATGCACTCCTTGAATAGTGGGAGCAGAGACACATGGAGGAATGTATGGCTTTAGGCAATGTAAATATCATTTTTATAATAGTTCCTTCATAAATAAGTCAAGAGATACTCTCAATGGGCCATCCACTAAAACATATGTGTTCATGGCTAGGGATGGTGGTTCATGACTTTAATATCTGCACTAAATATGCAGAGGCAGGACCAGGATCTGTGAAAGTTCAAGGCCAGTGTGATCTAAAATCAGAGAGAGCCTGACTAGCCTGGGATACATAGTGTGACCTGTCCCCAAAACTCCTTAAGTAAACAAACTTATCTTGTTGTTAAATGCACATGCCTGAACTCACTCTGATCCAATGAGATGCAAGCAATGCCTGAGTCCTCAGGCTGTGGTCTAGATTGAGAGTAGCGGCTATCCAAGAAAACCTTTTCAGGTTGCCATTCCTTTTCTCACAGTGCCACTGTTTCTCCACCAAGCATCAATGCCTTCACATTTCTTCAAAACTGGGTGTCATCAGTTGTCCAGATTCCTAAGGCTGCATCTGAAAAGCACAGTTCTTTAGCCACCAAAGCCGCTCACCACTGCTTTCCCTGCATCAAGCACCACTCTAGATTTTAGGAACTCAGAAATACTTTTCTGGCTTACCTGGTGCATATTCCATCTGCCATGGGCTGTATTATGTCAGGTTCATTTAGTGATATTTCACTGTGTTTCACATGCTTCCTGACTATGTGAATTCACCATTCATATGGCCCAGTTTTAAACCTATTATTATTACTATTAATCATTATTTTTTCCTAGGCAATGATGAACTGACTTGAAACACTTTTTTCTTCAATAATCCATAAGTCACTCAAAACAAATGGTGACAAACCTCAGTCCAGGATTTCTGTTTATACTTCATTCTTAAAAATCAAATCACAGTTTCTAAAGTCTTAGTTACTAATAGTCCTAAACTATTCTTTAATTTATTATGAGTTCACATTTTTTGAAACATTTCCATGTCTATTAGTAAGATATTAAAGCCATTTAATGTAGCTTGGTGTTCTTGTGGGAATCCTGATAGTGGGGTCAACTGTGTCTCTGACTCTTATGCTTTTTGTGGGACACTTTTCTCATACTGATGCCTTGATGTGACTGCATGTGCCTGGTCTTATTGTAGCTTGAGATGTCATGTCTAACTGATCTTCCTGGGAGAGCTGTTCTTTTCTTGGGAGCAACAGAGCAGGGAATGGTCATAGGGGAGAGAGGAGATAGTCAGGAGAAGCTGGAAAGGCTGAGGGGAGGGGAAGGAGGGGAAATTGCCCATCAAAATGTAATATATAAAAGAATATAAATTTGAAAAGAGAAAAAAAAGGTGAAAACTGAATACAGTGAAACTGTATTGTTTTTATAACTGAGCTTTTAACAATTTCTAACTGTGAAACTTTGAAATTATTGATTAATCATCTAAATCCTTTCATGAAATGGATATTATCCCTATAATTACATCACTTAAAGTAGGAAAAACAGTATTTTAAATCAATGAACCTGAGCATAACCTATTTTGAGGAAGATTTAATTCACCAACAGTGAAAGGGTTTTAATATATGGATTTGGTACTGAAAGCATAATTTTTTAGTATAGACCTTGACACGGGTCATTCCATGAGTCTCCTTAGGAAATGAAGAACATGAGATATATTTCAATACTAACATTCAAGAGAAAAATGTTGAATGCCAATTCTCAACACTATTGTCTTCCATAAGAGTCTGTGGGATTGATTTAAAGACTAGAATTCTTCCTATTAATCAGGCTACATGTGGGTGGGCAAAACAAGTGCACAGAACATATTTAGATTGTGGCATGGAAAATGCTTAGTGTGAAAATCTGTATTAATATTCCAATTATTTTCTCTCAAGTCTCTGAAGCCTAAGTGGATAAAATATCTTTTGCATTTCTTCCACTGCTTTGTACAGAAGACCGTATATGGGCCTCCTAGGTGAGCTTGGTGCTGGGCCAGCTTCCTTTGTTCTCAGAACTATTCATAGAAGTTTTGCATGTTTAATTATGTAATTAAATAAAAGTTAAGCTGGTGAAACAACAGTCTAAAATAGAAATGTCTTGCTTTGTGAGAATTATTATGAATTTTTAGGAAAATCACGTGGAAGGTGTGCTAGAAAAAAGAAAGGAAAGAAAAAGTGGAAAGAAGTGAAGCTCTTAAATTAGTTGTGAGTGAATTACAAGAAGAGACAAGCTATGGAAGGCGTTTCTTTGGGTGTCATCTTCACAAGTTCCCGTGTCTCCCAGGAGTGAAAAAACAAAAACAAAACAACAAAACAAAATCCTCCAATAATATTATTGGATGCTAGGCAAGCACTGCCTGTGCAAGCAAAGTAAAACCAAAAAAGAGAAAGTTCTCATCTCTTCACTGAAATGTAAGTGAATACCACAGGCACACACATACACATGCACATACACATACATACATACACATACATGTACATACAAAAAACACTCATATGCACATACACAAACATACCATACTTCTCTTCACTCAAATGGAAGTGAATACCACAGGCACATACACATGCACATACATGCACACACACACATACATACACATGGATGTACACACAAAAAACACACTTATAGACATACACAAACAGACCATACACACATACACACACCACCACCACCACCACTACCGCCACCACCCCAGTCTCAATATTATTATACAATTGAGTTTTATTTATGTAACAATTTTAAAAATTTGAAAGACAGCAAGGAGAAGCACATGGGAGAATTAGAAGGTAGGGAATGGGCTAGAAAATGGTATAATTATATTACAATCTCAAAAAAGAAAATAACCATAAAAGCAAAACACAAAATAAGGAATTTCTGAATAGAATTCCTGTTGCTAATAAGGGCAACTATTGACATATGTGACCAAATAAAATTTAAGTCTTCTATTTGGCAAATCAAACTGTTAACAGTGTACAGAGAGAATCTGAAGAATAGAAGAACACTCTTTCCCAGACATGTAATAATGAAAGAGTTGTCAAGAGCATACCAAGAATCAAAAAACCCAACCAACCAATAAAAAAAAAGAAAATATGTGAATCAGGAACTCTGTGCGACTAACGAGATCTCCAAAGAAGAAACACAAATGATTAATAACGTTTTCCATTAATTAATTTATTTATTCATTTTTACATCCCGAGCACTGCCCCTCCTATCGCTGTCCCCACCTCACACAGTCCTTCCCCTGTCAAGGCTCTCCTTCTTCTCTGAGTGGGTGGATCCCCTCGGGTATCCCCCCACCATGGCTCATCACTATTCTGCATTATTATTAACATCCTTTCCCACCGAGTCCAGACAAGGCAGCCCAGTTAGCAGAATGGATTCCAGAGGCTGGCAACATCTTTAAGGACAACCCATGGTACAATTTTTGGGAGACACACAGGAAGACTGAACTGCAAATCTGCTACATATGTGCCAGGGCCTCTATCCAGCCCATATACGCTCTTTGGTTTGTGGCTTAGTCTCTGAGAGCTCACAAGGGTCCAGTTTAGTTTATTCTGTTGTTCTTTGTGTGGAGTTCCTATCCCCTCCAGGATCCTCAATCCTGCCCCCAACTCTTCCATAAGAATGCTCAAGCTCTGTCCAATGTTTGGCTGTGGATCTCTATGTCTGTTTCAGTCAGCTTATGGGTGGAGCCTCTCAGAGTACAGATATGCTAGACTCCTGTCTGCAAGGATAATAGAGTATATTAGTAGTGTAATTGTGAAGGAATGTTTGGGTCAGTAATCTATTTCACGCCTTTCATCTACCTTACATTAAACCCAGCTCATAATGTGTTAGTTGACTGAAGGCACATAGCAGGAGTAATGCGGCTCTCAAATATTAAAATGTGGTAGAGTCCCCTGGTTGTGAGGCAGGGAATCTTGGTACCATTTTGACTCTTGGTTCTCCTTAGTACAGCTGACACAAAATTGAGCTTTGTGCAGGTTTTCAGGTGACTAATGTCAGTGGTCTGTAAGCCATTTACCTAAAGATTGACTTAATTTTATTTATCACAGTTTAAGAAGGTAAAAACTTTAATTTACAGCAACCATCTAGGGGGATCTTTGGAAAAGGGACATTCTCAGTGGGCAAGTCTAGGGGGAAGTTTGCCATTCTACATTCTAAATTGTAGCACTCTGAATCCCGAATCTACATTCTATGTCGTAAACTTTAGAATCTAAATTCTAAATCCACAATGTCCTCTAAATCCACATTGTCCAATGTACATTCTACATTCTAAATTGTAAAATTCTACATTCTAAGTCCGTACTCTACATCATAATAAGCCCCCAGTTGACAGTGGCATAAAAATTGCCAGGGTAAAAATAAATCACTTGGGAGCAGTCAAATTGCAAGTCAAGTGTCCAAACATGTTCATGCTACCTAAATTAACATAACATATATTCTTCCCAGAATCCCCCTTCCAAGAAAGATAACTGTGAGACTGATTTCTTAACTTGATCATGATAATAATTTGGTAGCATATGCAATCATGAAGTTGCCACATTATGTACCTTAAATATATGTAATTTATCAATTATTCTTTAATAAGGCTTTTTAATCAGCCATGTTGTATTAACACACTGGTTGTCTTCGTCTTCTATATACCACATGTTAGAATGTGCTGTGTCACTAGTGAGTTAGACATTGTCTCTAAGATGTATTAGGTTTATTTAAAAAAAGACAAAAAAAAAAAAAACCATAAAATTAAATGTGTGTTGAAAGCATAATGAAGTGGGGCCACGAAAGCACTCATAGTGAACCAGTTAAATGAGAAGAGGATGGCTCTCTGAGCAATATGGGGGTCTTTCCCTAAAGAAATGGAGATATGATTTGTTTTAAAGATGTGAGGAAATTTAAACCTGAAGTACTGCATGAGCACGAAGAACCTCCTTGAATAAACACAGGAGCCCGAAGTGACAAGTAAACAAATGGCAGTTTTAATAGACTAAACAACCAACAGCTCTCCTACTTAAAGGGCCTGAATGTAGTTAACCAAACAAAAAGACACGCTATGACCCACTTAGAAAAGTATGCAAATAAAATGGATCTCCAGAAATTCAGGTAAGGTAAACAATGCTCTAGATAATTATTTAAAGTCCCAATGAATATATGCAAATGCCCCAAAAGCTAAAGCAAACAATGACCAACCAGCTTACCTCTAGGTTCCAGAAAAGAAAGGCCAGCTGGACAAAGTGACCATAGTGAAATGCTTACCAGAATGCCAGTTGGCCAGGAGTTTCTTATGGTCTGATAAGAGACTTGTATCAATAAAAATATCATAAAGAAGAATTGTCTTCTGAAACAAGAGAAGTCTAAATGTATGTGCTTTCTGCCATTTGTCTTTTTTGTATGAATGAACGATGATAGAAAATAAAAGGAATAAAATAATCACCATGCTTACTTTTAAAATTAGAAATGAATATTTGAAACATTTGGGTAAATAATTAGATAATTTTACCTAGTGCTTAAAAATTAAAGAACTTAATGTCATTTGTATACTAGAAAACAGCAAAAATAAGGACAATGAGTGCTCATTGGGGAATTTTTTTTAATGCTTCCTATATGGATGGGAAATAACACCTCTACTCTATACTTTCCGGGTCATCTGATTAAAAAAAAATGACCATTAACTCAAAGCTGGTGAGAATTGGCTGGAACTCTAGCTAAAGTATATCTTCACACACAATCCTATCTTTATTTTCCTGTTCATCCCCTGGCTTTAGCCTACACCCCAGGTCTCCTTATAGGAGCCAGGGATGAACAGCTAGAAAGAAACTGGAGGAATAGGGCAAAGAAACAAATGAGCCAAGATCTCAAGGTCAAGGGTCTTCTATATCTTCAGTTGGAGAGGTTACTATGAAGGAGACATGGGCTCACTATCTGAAAATAAGCTTAGCAGATGGCTCTTGTGACCTAGAACGAGCATATTCTTGGCTTCGTTTGAAATTAGCAGTGTCAACTGATGTCACTTAGTGACAAGTAGTGAATTCAATGTCAACCAGCACTCTCTTTCAAATTTTATATTCATTGTTTCCAGATATAAAACTACATACACCAGATACCAATTCAATGGCAACACTGACCTGCTTGCACTGTCATCGATATCACATCTATTAGAATACCACCAAAATTATAAAGCAATTGACGGAATAGAGGGAGCGGTATCATTGGAGTCCATGCCCTCCTGTCCTTGCATTATATTGCACCTATAATGGCTTGGCTCGCAGCTACAAGCTTGGGGCCATCACTCACTCTTTGTTTATTTGCTTCATTTTAATGAATGCCAGAACTGAAGGGGATTTTATATGCCTAGGACTGAAAGCACTGTGCCTGCTTAATGGAATCATACAAAGTCTGGAGGATTCATGACCCTGATTTTTAGATGAGTGAAACACAGAGGGGAAGAGGAACAGATACAAGTTTTTGTGCATGCATGTGGGCACCTGTTTTTTATTCTTTATTTTTTGAATGAAGCTGAATAAAATAAGAAAAGACATTAGCTTTTGGTTCTCTGTGTTGCTTTGTACTTTAAATACCTGTTTTGGTAGTTAACACGCAGCAGTTAAAGAGCTTGCAATAAATACAGAAAAGAAAACAAGTATGACGCATTTCTAAGCACTGTTTTTCATAGGTCTGGGCCAGTTGCTGCTCTCTTAAGTATTTGCATACAAATGCACTGACTCACAGTGTATTGAACATGTCAGAGTGTGGAGTTTTGATAAGTAAAAAAAAAAAATCTCAAATAAACCTGACGCTTAGGTATGAACAAAAATGTCATTCTCTTTGTAGCTCAATTTTAATACATTCTTTGCGGTATACACAGAGCTGTAAATCAATATTAAATCCCAGGACCCTTATGCTGAAATATTTAAAATGGTAATGTTAATGGGGGTCGTATCTAAAGAAAAAAAAGCAAATATAAAAGCTAAAGATTTCCTACAAAACCTGGAAAGAGTTACTATTTATAATCTAAAGACATCTTGTGTCTTTAAGTAACAAAACAAATCTTCTTTATCATCCTAATTTTAATAAACACGTAATAAAAATGTAACTATCTTTCAGAACTGAAATCCTGAGATGAAGGGAGACAACTTTGGAAAATTATTTTGCTTGTTTAGCAATTATCACTAATGAAATAAAGATTTCTTAAATACTAATAAATCAAGGCTGAATTGACTGACCATGCATCTGAAGTTCTCTATTATTCACACTGAAATTACTCCAAAGATTAGCTGTAAATTGCCCTCTAAATTGAATTTATGGTTTCATCTTTCATAACAGTGTTGTGACAAATGAGAGGGATCTGAGAGGATGATGACAGGGGTGGACCAAATTTCTTAGTGTTCCTTCTTTTAAGAAAGAGCCAAACCATCCCTATGATTTATTTTGGCAAACATCAAAAAAATGGTAAATGGAAATGCTGGGCAATCTACTTGTTATCTCTCTCCCAAGAGAGCTTAATGCTGAGTTTCTGTCTAAGGGAAGCTAATAAAATCATTATGTATGGATGAAGGAAGTTGGCATATGCTAGAATTTGTCAAAGTACTTATTCCTCATTTAAATCCTTATAAAAATCTCCTTTAGAGACATCATCAAATCATCATTTTAGAGAAAAGAAAATGGAGTCTACTTCTCAAAAAGTGTTACTGCTTCAACCCCTTTGCCAGGTCAGACCTGTGAACTCTGTGTTAAGCAAACTACTTATCATTCCTTTTGCATGAAAGAAAAATTCAACTGAGTACAGCACAATACCAAGGGAAGCCCAGAGCAATTCAACTAATCAGGTATCACAAACACATCTGAGTCTTTGCTATCACTGTTTTTAGACGTGAATTGAAAAGCTGATACAAAGTGAGTATTTCAGCTCAGAGAGGCAGTGAAGGTCTCCTGTACGTGAGATGGATCATGCACTGCAATACAGAGAGGAGAAGACAATTTTGTTAGCCTTTAAATTGGGTTTGTATCATCCAGGCCTCTCGGGTTAGAAATGATTGAAAACAAATATTGGGTTGGAGTTAGTGACAATTGCAGTTGATGCCTTCAGGTTTATAAGACACCAGCATGTGAACATATGCTCCGTTTGTAAGACAAATGAATTGGCAGCCACCCACAACTTTCTTATTCTAAAAGTTTAGAAAGTGTCAGTACAATCCTCCTACAGTGGCCTCAGGTGTCCCTTCTCCCATCAAAGTAGCTCAGAATAGACATATACAAATAAAATTTCAAACTGTTTCTGCTAACAAAGAATTTAAATGATCCTCTGAGATGAATGAAATAATTATTTTTACCTGTTAGGGTCAAATTGAAAAGCTATGGGTCTTTAGATAATTCTTTAACCATTCACCTTTTAGAGAATTATTTCATTAAATGATCTTATAAGGTATGAATTCTCAGAAGAAGGGACTTAATTCCCTTTTGTCCTCTGAAAAGTATTTTTAATATTTTCAATGATGTTAACATGCAGCTTTTAATGTACTTATGATGTGTGGATGACTATCTTTATCTTCCCAGGTATCCATGTGTATTTCTCCACTGTTTAATTACTTCATATGAAACTGAAAGTTCACATTTAAATTTATAATCATACACTAATCTTCATCTTAAAATGTGAAAGTGGAAACATCATTTAATGATTCCACATTGTGGATGGTCTTCTATTAAGTCTGGATGCCTAGAATAAGTAAATACTTTTTATTTTCTGTTTATCTTTAATATAGTAAGGCAATGCCCATTCTGCATAAATATTTTAATAGAGGAAGCTCATATGTTTAACTAGCTGTATGAGTGCTAGTGACCTCAAAACATTCCAGCTACTCTTCAGAATGGAAATGAGATGAAGTTGTTCTTTTACCATTGGAGTCCTTTCTCTTTGTTTGATAGTGAGAGTCCATCTCTTTTCTCAGAATGATTCACATAAAGATCTAGTTTTCACCCCTTTCTCTCTCTCTCTCTCTCTCTCTCTCTCTCTCTCTCTCTCTCTTTCTCTCTCTCTCTCTCTCTCTCTCTCTCTCTCTCTCTCTCTCTCTCTCTCTCTCTCTCTCTCTTTCTGTGTGTGTGTTTAAATGGAGGTGTAGACAGAGGGCATCCCATCTGAGGGTAGTAGTATCCTCCTCTGTCACTCTCTGCTTATCTTCAGACCAACAAAGTTTTCTCCTTTTGTATTTACCAAATTTCTGTGAAGGAGCATCATCAACCTTATCCATTTTGAAAAATAACCTGCATGTTTTGAGCCCCTCAATGAGACGTCACTTTCTGACATGGCTGTGCCTTTCTACAAGCTAACTTTTCCTTCCTCTTAAGGAAAGTTCAAGTAGATCAGCAGATTTTGCTGACTTTGCAATGGTTGTCATTGTTTACATTATTTTGTTGATTCATTGTGTTTACATTTTAATATTCTAAGTGACATCTCATTGTGCCCTGGTTTAATTTCTATATGAAACATTCCCATGATTTTCACTTGTTGGAATACCTTGTCTATTCAGTAGTTTGTATTGCTCTATTATTTGCCTTTGGGTGACTCTTTTGGTTTGAATTTTGGATAATTTTCAGTGAACACAAAGAATTACATAAAAGTCCTGTAAATGTAACTTTTAATCACCATATGTAACCATCATCTCATAGGCTTACTGCTGAATAAACTTACCCTTTCTCTTTCTGAAATATGCCTAGCCGGTTCAACTCAGGTATCCAGGTTCAATATCCTCTCCAAGCTGACTGATTTAAATTGACTTCTCTCACCTTCTAACTGAATTGTTCTTCTTGGCCTCAAACTAACTATGGCAATCTGTTCTAATCTGGCTTCTTTTTATTCTCTGGTTTGTTCTGCCTTCACCTGCAACCTGTCTCTCTAAAATTGCCCTAGTAAAACTGTTCTCTCTCTTCCTCACCCACCCCCATCTCTCTCGTTAAATGTGAGGTCCCGCATCCATTCAGGGTGATGTGGGACACACATGTTTCCCTGCTCAGGGGTGGGGAAGTACAGTCTCGAGTATGGCTCAGACATCTTGGAACTCCTGGACCTGCATGGAGGCCAAGGACTTCACTTTCTCAAGATCCTTGGGCACCACAGACGCTGCTGGGTGCTGCGGAAGAGCTGAGAATGGAGTGGGGGCCGTGGGCTGGAACCTAGCTAACCAGAAACCAGTTTGCTTCTCACGGTCCCACACTTTGTGTGTGTGTGTGTGTGTGTGTGTGTGTGTGTGTGTGTGTGTGTGTGTCTTTCCTGTTTGCTCTTGTGTGAGAATTGGGCATATCCTATCTATGACACATTCTGTCAAATATTTTCTGATATATCATTTGGTTTGCTCCTCAATGAGATTTTACTTTCAAACAAGGCTGTGTCCTTCTACAAATTAACTTTTCAATGTTAGGGAATAAAGGTATGTACTGAAGGCATGTGTATATTCCATCCAGAGTGATTAAAGGTAGGCCATTCCAGTTTCATCATATAGATCTAGAAGGTGTTCGGATGTGATCTCTTGACAGAGCAGTCGTGTTGCTGGCAACCTATTAAAATTTATCTTCCAAACCCATCTGTTTTAGCAAGAAGGTTTCAAGGTGGGGATCATAGACATCCCTGGAAAATAGAATATATTTCAAGGTTGGAATAGGGGCAAGTGGGGATGGGCACAGGAGAGATTAGGTAGGCAGTTGGTGGAGAGAGTACAGGATAAGACACTGGAATTAGGAGACATTTCTAAGGTAAAGGAAAAACCTAGGGCAATAGAAAATTCCAAGAATCTATGAGGGTGACTCTAGTGAAGATTCCTAGCAATGGAGGCTGTGGAGCCTGAATGGACCATCTTCTGTAAACAGGTAAGACTTCCAAAAAAGAGATTGTGATATCAACCCAGCCACAAAAATTCTGACCTACAATTTGTCCTGCCTGCTTGGAATTCTTAGCGTTTTCTGAATCTGAGTAAAAATACACTCTTTTAGCTATTCTCTTCAAACTACTTTTTCAACTTTATATCTGTCTCCTTACCTATTGCTCATCTAAGAACTCAGATTATGTTTTTGTTAGATATCCTATTCTCTCCTCCACAAATCTGTAGTCTTTGTAGTTTAACCCCTCCATGTCACTGAGCTGTGTGCTTAGTGGTTTCAACAGTCTGTTTTTCGATTCATTAATTCACTCTCCAGCACCCACAATATTTTGTTTTATTTAATTCTTTTTCTAACCTAAATTTCAATGTCAACTCTTTCAAGTTTTAAACATGATTCTTTTGCTTACAATTTTTGGTTCTAGTTATATGTTTTATCCCTATAATCATATCTTTGATCATTTTTTCTTTTTAGTTGCAAATGTGTATATTGGAAATTCAACTTCCAAAACATTTTCAGTATAGAGCAATAATGCTAACATTGATATATTATAAAAGATATCACCAGAAATTTCTATTCTTGAAAAACTAACACTTTATATGCAGAGGTCACTCTTCTCACTGTTATCCTAGCTTCTAGCAACTATGTGCTACTTTTTGTATTTAAGTGTTTGACTACTTTAGAGACCACATATAAATGGATTGTATTTTTTTCCTCTTGTGAACACTTTCTATTGTTGTTGTTTTGCAGTTGTCTGTTATTTCCCAAAAACAGTATAACAGAGATGTGGCTGCTTAGTCACTGATAGTGACTTGAGCAATGAAATTTTTGTCATTAGCACTGGGCATGGTGGTTCACACCACAATTACAGCCTTCAAGAGGCCAAGCCAAGCATAAATCTGTGAATTCAAGGTTAGCCCAGTTTCTACGTTGTGAGTTTCATGTCAGCCAAAGCTACATACATAGTAAATCTCTTTCTCAAATAATAATATTTCATCTTTGTATTATAATCTTACCTTGGCTTTTTAGTTCCTTTAAACGTTTTTGTTATTCATTTATTAAAAATGGAGAGAAAAAAAAAGAACCTTCATACGTCCTACTTTCTTTTGGATTAGGGTAGCAAATCCTCCAGGCAAGTGTGCTCAGAGCTATCTGATAGTGCTACAACCATTCCTTTTTTTTTTTTTTTTAATTTTTTTAATTAGGTATTTTCTTCATTTACATTTCAAATGCTATCCCAAAAGAGCCCCAGACCCTTCACCCCTCCCTACTCCCCTACCCACCCACTCCCACTTCTTGGCCCTGGTGTTCCCCCATACTGAGGCATATAAAGCTTGCAAGACCAAGGGGCTTCTCTTCCCAATGAAGGCCAACTAGGCCATCTTCTGATACATATGCAGCTAGAGACACAAACTGCAGGGGTACTGGTTAGTTCATATTGTTGTTCCACCTATAGGGTTGCAGACCCCTTTAGCTCCTTGAGTACTTTCTCTAGCTCCTCCATTTCGGGCCCTGTGTCCATCCAATAGCTGATTGTGAGCATCCACTTCTGTGTTTCCCAGGCCCCTGAATAGCCTCACAAGACACAGCTATATAAGGGTGCTTTCAGCAAAATCTTGCTGATGTATGCAATGGTGTCAGCATTTGGAGGCTGATTATGGGATGGATCCCCAGGTATGGCAGTCTCTAAATGATCCATCCTTTTGTCTCAGCGCCAAACTTTCTCTCTGTAAGTCCTTTGATAGTGTTTTGTTCCCAATTCTAAGAAGGGGCAAAGTGTCCACACTTTGGTCTTCATTCTTCTTGAGTTTCATGTGTTTTACAAATTGTATCTTGTATCTTGGTATTCTAAGTTTCTGGGCTAATATCCACTTATCAGTGAGTACATATCATGTGAGTTCTTTTGTAATTAGGTTACCTCATTCAGGATGATGCCCTCCAGGTCCATCCATTTGCCTAGGAATTTTATAAATGCATTCTTTTTAATAGCTGAGTAGTACTCCATTGTGTAAATGTATCACATTTTCTGTATCCATTCCTCTGTTGAGGGACATCTGGGTCCTTTCTAGCTTCTGACTATTATAAATAAGGCTGCTATGAACATAGTGGAGGATAGCATAGTGGAGTGAAGGTGTCCTTCTTACTAGTTGGAACTTCTTCTGGATATATGCCCAGGAAAGGTATTATGGAATCCTCCTGTAGAACTATGTCCAATTTTCTGAGGAACCACCAGATTGATTTCCAGAGTGGTTTTAAAAGCTTGCAATCCCACCAACAATGGAGGAGTGTTCCTCTTTCTCCACATCCTCACCAGCATCTGCTGTAACCTGAATTTTTTATCTTGGCCATTCTGACTGGTGTGAGGTGGAATCTCAGGGTTGTTTTGATTTGCATTTTGCTGATGATTTAGGATGCTGAACATTTTTTCAGGTGCTTCTCAGCCATTTGGTATTCCTCAGGTGAGAATTCTTTGTTTAGCTCTGAGCCCCATTTTTAATGGGGTTATTTGATTTTCTGGAGTCCTCCTTCTTGAGTTCTCTATATATATTGGATATTAGTCCCCTATCTGACTTAGGATAGGTAAGGATCCTTTCCCAATCTGTTGGTGGCCTTTTTGTCTTACTGACTGTGTCTTTTGCCTTACAGAAGCTTTGTAATTTTATGAGGTCCCATTTGTCGATTCTCGATCTTACAGCACAAGCCATTGCTGTTCTGTTCAGGAATTTTTCTCCTGTGCCCATATCTCAAGGCTTTTCCCCACTTCCTCCTCTATAAGTTTCATTGTCTCTGGTTTTATGTGAAGTTCCTTGATCCAGTTAGACTTGACCTTAGTACAAGGAGATAGGAATGAATCAATTCACATTTTTCTACATGATAACAGCCAGTTGTGCCAGCACCATTTGTTGAAAATGCTCTCTTTTTTCCACTGGATGGTTTTAGCTCCCTTGTTAAAGATCAAGTGACCATAGGTGTGATGGTTCATTTCTGGGTCTTCAATTCTATTCCACTGGTCTACTTGTCTGTCTCTATACCAGATCCATGCAGTTTTTATCACAATTGCTCTGTAGTACAGCTTTAGGTCAGGCATGGTGATTTCACCAGAGGTTCTTTTATCCTTGAGAAGAGTTTTTGCTACCATAGGTTTGTTTGTTTGTTTTGTTTTGTTTTGTTGGTGTTGTTGTTATTCCAGATGAATTTGCAAATTTCCCTTTCGAATTCAGTGAAGAATTGAGTTGGAATTTTGATGGGGATTGCATTAAATCTGTAGATTGCTTTTGGCAAGATAGCCATTTTTACAATGTTGATCCTGCCAATCCATGAGCATGGGAGATCTTTCCATCTTCTGAGATCTTCTTTAATTTCTTTCTTCAGAGACTTGACATTCTTATCATACAGGTCTTCTACTCACTTAGTTAGAGTCATGCCAAGGTATTTTATATTTTTGTGACTATTGTGAAGGGTGTTGTTTCCCTAATTTCGTTCTCAGCCTGTTTATCATTTGTGTAGAGAAAGGCCATTGAATGTGTGAGTTAATTTTATATCCAGCTACTTCATTGAAGCTGTTTATCAGGTTTAGGAGTTCTCTGGTGGAATTTTTAGGGTCACTTATATATACTATCATATCATCTACAAAAAGTGATATTTTGGCTTCTTCCTTTCCAATTTCTATCCCCTTAATCTCCTTTTGTTTTTCAACTGCTCTGGATAGGACTTCCAGTACTATGTTGAATAGGTAGGGAGAAAGTGGGCAGCCTTGTCTAGTCCCTGATTTTAGTGGGATTGCTTCTAGCATCTCACCATTTATTTTGATGTTGGCTACTGGTTTGCTGTAGATTCCTTTTATCATGTTGAGGTATGGGCCTCTAATTCCTGATCTTTCCAACACTTTTATCATGAATGGGTGTTGGATTTTGTCAAATGCTTTCTCTGCATCTAACTAGATGATCATGTGGTTTTTGTATTTGAGTTTGTTTATATAGTGGATTATGTTGATGGATTTCCCTATATATGAAACCATCCCTGCATCCCTGGAATGAAACCTACTTGGTCAGGATGGATGATTGTTTTCATGTGTGCTTGAATTCGGTTAATGAGAATTTTATTGAGTATTTTTACATCGATATTCATAAAGGAAATTGGTCTGAAGTTCTCTATCTTTGTTGGGTCTTTCTGTGGTTTAGGTATCAGAGTAATTGTGGCTTCATAGAATGAATTGGGTAAAGTACCTTCTGTTTCTATTTTGTGGAATAGTTTGTGAAGAACTGGAATTAGATCTTTGAAGGTCTGATAGAACTCTGCACTAAACCCATCTGGTCCTTGGCTTTTTTTGGTTGGGAGACTATTAATGACTGCTTCTATTTCTTTAGGGGATATAGGGCTGTTTAGATCATTAACCTGATCCTGACTTAACTTTGGTACCTGGTATCTATCTAGAAATTTGTCCATTTCATCCAGGTTCTCCAGTTTTGTTGAGTATATCCTTTTGTAGAAGGATCTGATGGTGTTTTGGATTTCTTCAGGATCTGTTGTTATGTCTCCCTTTTAATTTCTGATTTTGTTAAATAGGATGCTGCCCCTGTGCCCTCAAGTGAGTCTGTCTAAGGGCTTATCTATCTTGTTGTGCTTCTCAAAGAACCAGCTCCTCATTTGGTTGATTCTTTGAATAATTCTTCTTGTTTCCACTTGGTTGATTTCAACCCTGAGTTTGATTATTTCCTGTCATCTACTCCTCTTGGGTGAATTTGCTTCCTTTTGTTCTAGAGCTTTTTGGTGTGTTGTCAAACTGCTAGTGTATGCTCTCTCTATTTTCTTTTTGGAGGCTCTCAGAGATATGAGTTTTCTTCTTAAAATTGCTTTCATTTTGTCCTATAAGTTTGGGTATGTTGTGGCTTCATTTTCATTAAACTCAAACAGTCTTTAATTTCTTTCTTTATTCCTTCCTTGACCAAGGTATCATTGAGTAGAGTGTTGTTCACTTTCCACATGAATGCTGGCTTTCTATTATTTATGTTGTTATTGAAGATTAACCTTAATCCATGGTGCTCTGATAGGATGCATGGGACAATTTCAATATTTTTGTATTTGTTGAGGCCTGTTTTGGGACCAATTATATGGTCAATTTTGGAGAAGGTACCATGAGGTCCTGAGAAGAAGGTATATCCTTTTGTTTTAGGATAAAATGTTCTGTAGATATCTGTTAAATCAATTTGTTTCATCATTTCTGTTAGTTTCACTGTTTTCATGTTTAGTTTCTGTTTCCACAATCTGTCCATTGATGAAAGTGGTGTGTTGAAGTCTCCCACTATTATTGTGTGAGGTGCAATGTGTACTTTGAGCTTTACTGAAGTTCCTTTAATGAATGTGGCTGCCCTTGCATTTGGAGCATAGATATTCAGAATTGAGAGTTCCTCTTGGAAGATTTTACCTTTGATGAGTATGAAGTGTCCCTCCTTGTCTTTTTTGATATCTTTGGGTTGGAAATCTATTTTATTCGATATTCAAATGGCTACTCCAGCTTGTTTCTTTGGACCATTTTCTTGAAAAATTGCTTTCCAGACTTTCACTATGAGGTAGTGTCTGTCTTTTTCCCTGAGATGGGTTTCCTGTAAGCAGCAAAATTTTGGGTCCTGTTTGTGTAGCCAGTCTGTTAGTCTATGTCTTTTTACTGGGGGAATTGAGTCCATTGATATTAAGAGATATTAAGGAAAAGTAATTGTTGCTTCCTATTATTTTTGTTGTTAGAGTTGGCATTCTGTTCTTGTGGCTGTCTTCTTTTAGGTTTGTTGAAGGATCACTTTCTTGCTTTTTCTAGGGCGTAGTTTCTATCCCTGTATTATTTTTTTCCTGTTATTACCCTTTGAATTGCTGGATTCGTGGAAAGATATTGTGTGAATTTGGTTTCGTCATGAAATACTTTGGTTTCTCCATCTATGGTAATTGAAAGTTTGGCTGGGTATAGTAGCCAGGGCTGGCATTTGTGTTCTCTTAGTGTCTGTATAACATCTGTCCAGGCTCTTCTGGCTTTCATAGTCTCTGGTGAAAAGCCTGGTGTAATTCTAATAGGCTTGCCTTTATATGTTAATTTACCTTTTTCCCTTACTGCTTTTGATATTCTATTTTTATTTAGTGCATTTGTTGTTCTGATTATTATGTGCCGGGAGAAATTTCTTTTCTTATCCATCTATTTGGAGTTCTGTAAGCTTCTTATATATTCATGGGCATCTCTTTCTTTAGGTATGGGAAGTTTTCTTCTATAATTTTGTTGAAGATATTTGCTGGCCCTTTAAGTTAAAAATCTTCATTCTCATCTACTCCTATTATCTGTAGGTTTGGTCTTCTCATTGTGTCCTTGATTTCCTGGATGTTTTGAGTTAGGATCTTTTTGCATTTTCCATTTTCTTTGATTGTTGTGCCCATGTTCTCTATGGAATCTTCTGCACTTGAGATTCTCTCTTCCATCTCTTGTATTCTGTTTCTGATGCTTGCATCTATGGTTCCAGATTTCTTTCCTAGGATTTCTATCTCCAGTGTTGCCTCACTTTGCATTTTCTTTATTATGTCTGCTTCCCTTTTTAGGTCTTGTATGGTTTTGTTCAATTCCATCACCTGTTTGGTTGTGTTTTCCTGTTTTTCTTTAAGAACTTCTACCTGTTTGGTTGTGTTTTACTGTTTTTCTTTAAGGACTTGTACCTCTTTAGCAGTGTTCTCCTGTATTTCTTTAAGTGAGTTATTAAAGTCCTTCTTGAGGTCCTCTACCATCATCATGAGATATGCTTTTAAATCCTGGTCTAGCTTTTTGCGAGTGTTGGGGAATCCAGGACTTGCTGAGGTGGGAGTGCTGGGTGCTGCTGCTGCTGAGTGCTCTTGGATTCTGTTAGTAAGATTCTTACGTTTGCCTTTAGCCATCTGGTAATCTCTTGAGTTGGTTGTTATAGTTGTCTCTGGTTAGAGCTTGTTCCTCCTGTGAGTCTGTTAGCCTCTATCAGCAGATCTGGGTAACTAGATCTCTCCTGAGTTCCATTGGTCAGTGTACTCTCTGCAGGCAAGTTCTCCTCTTTCAGGGAAGGTGTACAGATATCTGGCATTCGGACCTGCCTCCTGGCAGAAGATGAAGGCCTGAAACAGGGCCTGTCCCAGAAGCTGTGTAGCTTCTGTAGTCAGAACTCTCACCTACACAGTCTAGTCTCTGAGAGATCATGGACCAGAGATGGCTCCCCCAGGTGCTCTAGCAAAGCCTTCCTGGGTGGGGCAGATACTTCTCCCCTGGCAGGGAAGGTGCCCAGATGTCTCGAGCCTGAAATGGGTTCTGCCCCAGAAGCTGTGTAGCTTCTGCACACTCTCACCTGTGCAGACTAGTCTCTGAGGGATCTGGGAACGCTGCACCCATTCCTAACACACTTGGTTTCTTATTCCTGTGAAGAATGGCTCAAACCTACCTTAAGCTGGTGATGGCCATAGTGACCCAGGTTCCTGAAGCCACCAGAAATGTGTGCAGCTGTTTTGATTTGGTTAAAATACCTTGTATACTAAGTGAGTGTAATGTCTGGATGACACTGATTATAACATACCTAAAGCACCTATGTTAGCTTACATAGATCACATGATATAAGCACTTCCAAAATGACAGAGCCTTCCACTTTACAGATCCCAGAAGGAAAATAGTGTTGCCCACTGAGAGCTGAATATCAGCCTATAACACGAGGCTAGTCCCACAGACTCATAAAAGTTACATGGTATTATTATTAGACTTTCAGCCTACTTCCTATCAATCAAGAAATTTAATCATCGGGGATATTAGTTCAATGAGCTAGAATACAGTCCATTACAAAGAAGACACACCTCAACAGGATTCTACCTCAGGAAAGGCATGTATGTTCATATCAGGAGGGGACCAGATAGGCCTATTAGGAGCCACTGTGACAAGTAGAAACAGGTGTTATCAAGATGTACATCTGGCTCCAATGCTGGGAGGCTAGACATCTTTTTGCTATTTTCTTTCCCAGAGCCCTGACAAAACCAAGTGTCACCTATAGAGCTAGCAGTAAAGTCTTGCAGTACTCCTGAAATCCAAGCATCTTTGCTCCCATTCTCACTGGGTTTTGAATGCTTTATTTCCTCTTTACTTCCCTTAAGATCCATCTATGATTTAGCATTTGACAGGGTTTCTTTTTTATGCCTTAATATCACTGTATGTGCATAAAATGATTTCTTCATCCATTTAGCTGTCAATAGGTATTCAGATGCTTCTGCCTCTTGACTACTGTGAAAAAATATTGCAATAACCATATGTGTAAAACAATCTCTTTGACCTGAATTTTGTTTGTTTTGTAACTATACACAGAGATAAAGTTATTAGTTCATAAGCAGATTCTGGATTTTATGTTTTTCTATGCTTTAGGATCGATCATTCCTATCACTTCTCATTAGAGCTGCAACATGATAAAAATATCTATTGATCACCAGCAATGTGCCTGAACTCTAATTTCCCAATATTCCTTGCCAACTCTTGAAATTTTCTTTCCTTATGGTATGTATTCAATTAATAAATTATAAATACTAGCAGATATTATAAAATAATAAGCAGGTATAATTTTTATTTTTATTTCTTTAATTATTGGTGTTTTTAAATATCTTTCCTTATACTCACTGTATATTCATATATTTTCTATCAGGAATGTCCATGTTTCCACTTTGCCTGTTTTTAATTAAATGGCATTGGCAGTGGTGGCAGTCATGATAGAGATGATGAAAATGAAGGCATCAACATAGTCTGAGTCCTAACCCTTTACCTCACAAAAGATTTACACATACCTTCTCCATTCTATGGGTGACTTTTTACTCTTTGATTTTCTCTGTCAGACAAGTCTTTGAGTATGTCAAAGTCTCATCTATTTTTGCTTTATCTGTGCTTTTAGTTTAAAATCCAATATCATGAAACATCTATTTTCTCCTAGTTTTAGAGCTTGGGGTCTTTTCAGGATTTTACTTTGAATAAATATGAATATGGATAAGACATTTCATCTTCATGCATTTGCATTGGATACACAGGTTTCCAAAGGTCAGTTAACTTGGGGGGAGGGGATGTTGGGGTTTTTTTGTTTGTTTGTTTTCCTCATTGGTTACTTTGAGAGAGAGAGAGAGAGAGAGAGAGAGAGAGAGAGAGAGAGAGAGAGAGAGAGATCGAGTGTGTGTGTGTGTGTGTGCGCGTGGGCGCGTGTGTTTGTGAATGTACATGTGTTCCACAGTACATAAATGGGTGTCAGTGGACAACATGTGAGAGTTTGTTTCATTGTTTCCTTCTGTCTAATGGGTACCAAAGACCAAAATCATCATCAGGTTCAGTGGTAAGAACCTTTGTCTCCTGAGTCATCTTGCTGGCCCCAGTTTTTGAAAGACTCTTTCCTTTTCACACTGTGTAGCCTTGACTCCATATTAAAGATCATTTAGTGGCATGCATGATGCTCGTATTTTGGGCTCCTTTATTTTGTTCCATTTGTCCACATACCTCCCTTACGGCAGTGCCAGGCCTTTTGTATTACTGTGGCTTTATAATGTGCTCTGAAGCCAGGGTTAATCAAGAATAAAGGTTTTGCTTCCTTTGTTTAGATTGATTTAGGTATTTGGATTTCTATGGCATTCCACATGAGTTTTAAGGTAGTTTCTCTCACTTGTGCAATACTATTCATTGGAATTAGAATGACAGTTGCACTGATCTGTAGACTGCTTTGTGTGAGGCTATGGTTCTTTAAATAATTGACTCTATTCTTCAAGGATCTCTGTTCTGAATGAAAGTTTGGCCCCAGATGTTGGAGTATGAGAAGTAGTTAAACTTTTAAGAACCAGGATAGTGAAAGATAATTAAACCACTAGGTCAGGGAGTACTACCCTGACCAGTAATGCTGGCCCATTGGTACAAGTTCCCATGATAGCTGTTACAAATTGATAACTGGACTCTCCCTGCCCTCTGGCTTTCTGTAGCACCATCTGATCCCTTTCTCTCCTGTGCATCCATGCCATGCTGCCATCTGCCACATTGTGGCACGTGTGTCCATGTAACCAGAGCTCAGCACAAAAAAAGTAGTTTGCTCTTAAGTCTCCAAAATGGTAGACCTAACTAAATAAATCTCTTCTTCTTTTACCCATTCTTGAATATTCTGTTATAGACAAACACACACACCAAAAAAGCCACCAAAAATTATACAGATAACATGAGCAACTATGAGCATTTAGCCCATGTTAAATCTCAGTTAAGTATAAAGTGTTTTACCATGTCTGTGTTTTCTTTTAGGCATGTCTTTGCAGCTTTCACCACACAAATCTTGACTAAGACCCTTCTTTCTTCTAGTTTCTCCTTTGGGAGTAATTTCAAAGGATTCTATATTCTTACTCTTCTGTTTTTCAGATTGTCTACTGGTAGGGTGGAAAGAGAAAATTCATGATTAATATTTTACTTATTATGTTGTTGAGTCACACCTTGATTTTTACATATGATTTCCAGTTAATATTTTGAAGTCACATGAATGGTATGACTTTAATTTTAGGAAGTTTCTAATTCAGTTTAGTAATTTCTCTGTATAGCATATCTTTCATTATTTGTCCTTTTTATTAATAAAAAAAGAGACATCTCTCCCAATCTTCTTTTGATAATTCCTATGAAGGAAAGACTTCATCAGTTATTCTGCCTACAGTTTTGGTTGTAACTGACATTTTCTAGGAATCATGCTAAACTTGACAATGTTTTGCATCCCAGCATGAGTGATTCAATTTCTTTTTCATAAATTACAAACTTTTCATTCCTAAAAGATTAATTGTGTTAGTCCGGGCTTTCATGACACAGACCACTGAGCTGTTTTGCTCTGAAGTCTCCAGGCCCCCTAAAAGTTCTGACTCTATCCCCAGTCTTGATCAGGCAAAAAGAGACTCCAGCAAAGAGCTCTCCAAAAGCCAGAGGCCTGAGTTCATTTCTCTGCACTCTCTTTTTCTCCTAAGGAAAGAGCACCAGTCAAGAGTCATTGACTGCTTCTGTTTGTGGCAGTACAGGTTGTCCGTGACTGCAATACCCTGGGCTGCTTTTGTTCTCGAAGCCCTTCCACAACTAAAGCATGCTGGTCTCTCATAAGCAATACAAGTTAGGCAGGATAGAAAACAGTCTTCAATGGAACCAGGCATATGGTGTAACATTAGGCATGTGTCTCCATCTTCTCCTTCCACCCTAAAGAAGGTGTGAGCTGGGTTTCTCTCTCCACTTGTGATCCACTGTTCTAGCTATGTGGGGTGGGGATGGGAACAGATATGATTGAGGTAAAACATCTTCTCATACACATTTGAACTTTACTGCTCTTGTGTACAGAGAATCTTTTGTGTACTGTACAGATATATCACCTATGGCCTACAGGAAAAGGTAGAATAGAAGGTCGGACAACCAGTAAGCAGAAAGGATTCTGGGATAGAGCCAGGTGTGGGTAGAATTGTCTGGAACATGAAGGAGAACAGAAGCATAAAAGAGATAATCAGCCATGTGGCAGAATTTAGATTACAATAAATGGAATATTAAGTGTGAGCTAGTCTGCGAATGATCCAAAGCTTATAGCCAGGGTGTTTGTTAATATAATAAATCCCCAGAGCTGTTACTTCTAGGAGCAGTAGTACATATTACACTAAAGACCCCACAACACTCTTGGTCATAGGTTTTCCAAAAGTATTATAACCTTCCCAGACAACTCGTTTATTAACTGGTCTTATTATCACCAGTAAGTATCTGCGATAACTTTTTAGTGTTCTACTCTAATAAGTTCATGTGATGTTTAGGATAACCTGTTTGTTTTTTCTGCATATTGCAGAAGTCTTTTCTGTATATTTTAAATTAGGATTGTGTGTTAGCCATCTCTGAGTGAGACTATGTATAATTTATCAGACGTGTTCATTATAATACTATGAGCAATAGATATATTAATCTATGAATATTCAGAAAAATAATGGAAAAGAGAATTAATGAACACATCAACTTATTGAAACTATACATTAAAACTACTATGCAATCCTAAGTATTCCTCTTGCTATAGCAAGTTAATACACATTGCTGTTTCCTGGACTTGAGAAAAGAGTGTTCACATGGTTAATCAGCACTTGGCTATCTGTTCATCATTAAGTTAGAAACTAGCTAATTAAACTAACTGTAAAACAAACTTGTTCTACTTTTCCTTATGGGAAGTTCCTGCTGAATCCAATTTACCAGCACAGTCCTATATAATAAGTGTTGTTTTTCCCATTTTCATAGTGAACCAAAGTAACCTATTGTGAAGATTAGAATGCAACAATCCATACATTGCTGTTTTATTCGTAGGGTTTTCTATTCTGGAACCCATTCAGGCATATCCAGCCCCAAATCTTTTAATCAAATTTAATTCTACATTAACAAGTTATTACATAAACGATCACAACTTTTAACCTAACTTCGTAACATGTATTCTCACGACTAGAAGAGAATGGTAGCCATTACCTTTATTTCTATATATTACGTAGGGAAAATGAAATTCCCTTTTTAATATGATCAGGGTTGAATTGTTATAGAATGGAAATTAATTGAAGCCAATACTCAATAAAAGTCACTCTTCTTTGGAGCTTATAAAAAAATAGATGTGATGGATCAGTTAAAATGAGGAGGTGATGTATCAAATTGGACTTAGGTAAACAGACTTTCTATGAAGGGGAAAAATGTCCTTCTTTTATGTTTTTACAATTATATATTTATACTTTATATGAATTTATATTTAGAGTTAACAATCATTTTGAATTTAGAGGTGAAATCAGCACCTGATATTTTCCCTCCCAATGCATGCAAAGAATATTTTGACATAACTGAGTATAGCAAAGTGAGACATATTGTCATAATTAACTGAATTATTCCTGGCATGCCACGGACAATTACAGGATTAATAACCACCCCCACCAAATGGTATTATGTTGAAATAAATTGACCGACAAGGTTTCTCAGGCAGGAAATAAAGCTCAGATAGATCATCAATAACAATGCCTGTGACAAGCATATTTGTGAGAAATTTTACTCTTATATTTCAAGTTGCGGCAGTAGTATCTGTCTTTAATTATTGGAGGAATGTATTTAAAGCCACAATTGGAATACTTTGCCTTTTTTAATTGTCTGCTGAAGGTCATCATTTGATAGTCACTTGTGTATCAGACCTTCCTTTTAAAATTATTTTATTTATTTACATTCCAGCTGTTGCTTCCCCCATCCTCCCTCCCACAGTTCCTCACACCACTTCTCCTCCCCCACCAGACATCCCTCTCCCCTGGGGCCTCAAGTCTCTCCAGGATTAGGTGCCACTTCTCCCACTGAGGCCAGAACACTCAATCCTCTGCTATGTATGTGCCAGGGGCCTCAGACCAGCCAGTGTATGCTGCCTGGTTGGGGGCTCAGTCACTGGGAGCTCCCTGGGGTCTGAATTAGTTGAAACTGCTGGTAAGAGCCTTAAGTACGGAAATTATATTGTAGATGTACCTATAAAGGCTGGGTACTCTATTATCTGAAAAGAACAATATTGGCTGAAAAAGAGACATTTGATATTGAATGAAGAAATATGCAATGTCATGTGAGATTATAGAAACTCTCTTATGAATATATTTGCTAACGTGTTGAACTCCTGTAACACAAGTATTAAGAAATAGGACTTGTGTTTACATTTTTATTGTGTATAGTTTTTTAAGAATGTCTTTTAAAGTCAGAAACAAGCATGGAAATATTTAAAGCACAAATGTGAAAGGGGGAAAGTGAGATTTTAGCATGATGTTTATAGAAAATTTTTAAATCATTTTAGTGTAATTGATATCGTGATTATATGATAACTGAAATTATTTTTTACTAAGTAAAGGAGAGGTTAGCTTGTAAATTAGCTTAAACTATCCCTAAGTCTTTAATATCCAGTCATCTGGATATGAAATAAATAAATCCCATCCTTTGCTTTCATGGATGTATATTATACTATACATTAGCATAGATCTCTCACATATTTGTGTTCCCTAAGAGTACAGTCTATATGCCTCCTTATGTTTAGCCCTTGATCCAATAAGTACACAAATTCCTTATCTTCATAATATCCACCTTCCTATACTGAAGTTTCCACAACTGCTCTAAAGGCCTGCATTTCCTCACCCTCAACCTATTCCTAACAATGGGGAAAGTGTTGTCAATGAACCTAGTTCTGCTAAAACTCTCTGCAGCTCTATTATTAATAGTGTGGAATGCAAGTTATTCAACATGCAGGGCCTGTGTTTTTCTTGTCTCTTTGTGGTCATCTCTTCTCATTTCTTCTATGCTCAGAGGTTCAAGTCCTCCTGGTCCATCAAAGGCTACCTACAATGCACCAAGTCTCCCTTTAAGTCTCTTCTCTGTACATAGTTTATTTGTCCACTCAGAACTCGGTCTTTCCTCTCTATATATACTCAGTGCTGTCCTAACTCTTCCTGACACTGTAATCTAGGTTCAGTCTGTGATGCTTGCATCTTTACTAGAGTAGAGTGGTTTTCAAAATACCTGGTCAGTGGTTAACAGTGTCGATCATGTCAAACAGATTGTGACATCTCTCTTTAGGCATCTTTTTCCAAAATCAAACTCTAAAGAAGTGATGTATATTCAGGAGATTTACTGAGAAGGCTGTGAGATCAGGACCAACAATGCTGATGAAGTGGTGAGGGGCGAAGAAAACGGAAGAGACATAGGAAGACATTAGACTTTATACTGATCTAATTGCAGTAAAATCCCCAATGTTTTTATGGGAAACGCTGGAGCTAAGATGGCATTTCAGAGATCTCCAAGTTAGGAAATGGTGATACATTTTCATATCTTTGAAAAGCAAGACTGACATTGGACACCTGTCATTCTGCAGCTATGTGCAAATCCAGAGAACACTCAGCTAAGAGTGTGAATACCAACAGCAACTGGAGGAATGTTGTATTCAGTCTTGGGAGATGTTGTACAGCCAGAGCATCATGGAATCCATTGCAGTTCTCTTAGACAAAACCTTTTTCTCATTCATTTGTATGTGCCCTGCACTATCAAAGTCTCTTGAGTTATATGAGGCATTCAAAAACAAATGCTTATTAAATGAATGCATAGTATGATTTTTAGTCAAATTCATCTTTCTGAAAGCAATCTGTGCTGCAGATACCTTATGTTCAATCTGAAAATAAGGACCAAAGAAAAAACAAAGTACAGAATAAATAGCTTTTAATCTAACTGCAATCCTTTGGCTTCTTGCAAGGCTCATAATGATCCCCTGTCTTTAATCTCTCCAGCAGAATGAAAAGTTATAAAAGAGAGTAGCCAGGGCTAAACTGTAGAAGAAAAGGCTTTGTATTAAAAGGCCATTTATAAAGTTTTCCATCTGAAGAAAATGTAAGACTGCAGCATTGCCAGCAGAGTTTTAAATCCTAACATTCTCTTCTTATTTACATTTGCTAAAGCAAGATGTGATGGTCTAGTTTGGGCTCCGATGATCATATGAAGAGCTTTCAAAATATCCAATAGGAGGATCAAATATGAAATACCATTGTTAAAACTACAGAGCACGTATTCTTTCTTAGATTTCCCCTGAGGAGTATAAAAATAAAAGCTACAAAATATACATAGACTGACTAATACAGAGAAAAGATCTATGATTAAAATCAGAAAAAAAAAAAAAAAAAAAAAAAAAAAACGAGAAACAGAGCTGATTTGGGAGTGCCTTCGAGGAAAAGGGTATAAAGTGAAAATAATAAAGGAAGATCCAGCACTCACTGAGGCTGGAGAGCTGGGTCCTCCTGAATAGGAGTGAATAAGAAATGAGAGATGCTGTGGTGCATCAGGCTAAGGGGAAGGCATGTAAATCAACATTGGAGCAAGAAATTATGCAGGGAAGAAATGGAGAAACTATTCTCCCTCCCATATCTCTTCTTAGCAAATGAAAGAAAATCTGAAACTAGCAGATCTGCCTCGTAGAGGCTGCCAGAAAGAGCACATGAGACTGTCAGAGGAGGTCTAAAATCCTCAGAGTCTTATTACTTGAAATTGTGTTAGAATCATGCAGTAATGTATTATTTTAAAATGTGTACCTTTATTCCAACTCTTCTGGCATAATGCAAATTTAGCTTTTGTTTCTGTGTGACTTCATCTGAAAACACAGGTGAATCCAGACTGCTGCATCACTGAGCAGGGCTACAAAGTGTGAACAAACACACACTTGAAGTTTCTACCAGCTACCTCACTTCACCAAACACCCACGACTTTTATTACAGCTTTCCCCTCAATTTCAGATAATTCTAACTACCCTACTTATAACACAATATGTAATCCTCCTGCTGTCTGCTTCTATGAATCAATTTTTTTAGATTAAAGGTAATTTCTATTATAACATGTAAGGTGTGTGTGTGTGTGTGTGTGTGTGCACGCTTGCGTGCATGTACATGCAGATCAAGCTGAGATGTTGT
The DNA here is from genome assembly GCF_000001635.26 of Mus musculus. Taxonomy (NCBI): domain Eukaryota; kingdom Metazoa; phylum Chordata; class Mammalia; order Rodentia; family Muridae; genus Mus; species Mus musculus. The sequence continues at coordinate 80,758,329 of NC_000080.6, read as the reverse complement.
TCTTCGGGGACCATCATCCTTGCTTTGAAACAGTCTCTCATGAAACTGGAGCTTATATGTTACTTTGGGCTGGCTGGCCAGCAAGCCCCAGTGAACCCCTACCCATGTCTCCCCCGCACAGATTGTGCTACCACTCCTAACTTTTTGTATGGTTGAGACAAACTGAACTCAAGTCCTCATTGCAAGTACAGAAAACACAATATTATTTGAAGCATCTCCCCAACCAATATTTATAGATTTGTTGATCTTCTATGAAATACCAAGCAATGCCTTTGCTAGCTTCATATATTTTGTCATGCAAACTTAAGGGGGCTTTTGAGATCTGGGATTCCAACTTCATTTTTTATAGGATATAGTTTTTATTGTGTGATTTGTACAGCTCAGAGACTTAAAGGAGCATTCAACACTTGTTGCTACAGAACAGTGGGTATTTTTAAATCCCTTAAGACTCTAAATCAATAGGTTCATAGTGACTTCTGTAGACTGGATTGCTTTCTTTCTTCTCTTGTGTTCCACCAGTTTTCAAATGTCTTTCCTGCTTTGGAAAAGTAACCCATTGTATGAAAATTAAATATATATATATATATATATATATATATATATATATATATATATATAAAATTAAAACACACGTTCTTAGCCAATGGATATCCCCACTGGAGACAAAACTGGAGTAATTCAGGTATGATTCTATAAAAAGGTGATAGCACATGTTGGTGAGGATATGGAGAAAGAGGAACACTCCTCCATTGCTGGAGGGATTGCAAGCTGGAAGAACCACTCTGGAAATCAATCTGGAGGTTCCTCAGAAAATTAGAAATAGATCTACCTGAAGACTCAGCTATACCACTCTTGGTAATATACCCAAAAGATGGCCCACCATGTCACAGGGGCACATGTCCTACTATGTTCATAGTAGCCTTGTTTGTGACAGCCAGAAGCTGAAAACAATCCAGATGTCCCTTAACAGAAGAATGGATAAAAAAAAAATGTGGTTCATTTACATAATGGAAAAAATAATGTGGTTCATTTGCATAATGGAAAACTACTCAGCTATTAAGAAAAAGGACATCCTGAGCTTTACAAATGGAAGGAAGTAGAAAATATCATCCTGAGTGAGGTAACTCAGACCCAAAAGGACATGCATGGTATGTACTCACTAATAAGTGGATATTAGCCAAAAAAGTACAGAATACCCAGGATACAATCCAAAGAACTCAAGAAGATTAACAAGCCAAAGGGCCTAAGTGAGGATTCTTCAATCCCACTCATGAGGGAGAAGAAAGCAATCTTGGGGAGGAGGGAGAGGGAGGGAAGGCCTGGGAGGAAAAAGAAACAAGGAGGTGAAGAGGGCAACATGATCAGGTATTAGGGGGTAACAGGACTGAAGTCCTTGAGGGCCAACAGAAAAAAAAATGCAAACCTCAGGACATAGGAGGTAGGGGGATCCTCCAGAATGTATCAGAGACCTGGGAGGTGAGAGACTCACAGGACTCAAAGGCAGGGACCTTAGATGAAATGTCCTTGTCTTAGTTAGGGTTTCTATTCCTGTACAAACATCATGACCAAGAAGCAAGTTGGGGAGAAAAGGATTTACCCAGCTTACACATTCATATTGCTGTTCATCACCAAAGGATGTCAGGCCTGGAACTCATACAAGGCAGGAAACAGGAGCTGATGCAGAGGCCATGGAGAGATGTTACTCACTGGCTTGCTTCCCCTGGCTTGCTCAGCTTGCTTTCTTATAGAGCCCAAGACTACCAGCCCAGTGATGGCACCACCCACAATGAGCCCTCCCCACTTGATCACTAATTGAGAAAATGCCTTATAGCTGGATCTTGTGCAGGCATTTCCTCAACTGAAGCTCCTTTCTCTGTGATAACTCCAGCTGGTGTCAAGTTGACACAAAAAGCAGCCTGTGCAATTGACCCCTTGTCAACTTGACACACAAACACATCACTATGAAGCCTCAATCCTTACTTTCTTATTCATCCCCAAGACCTAAATAACTTTAAAAGTCCCACAGTCTACATATTAAAAGTTCAATCCTTTTAAAATATCCAATATCTTTTAAAATTCAGTCTTTTAAAAATTCAAAGTCTCTTAACTGTGGGCACCACTAAAATACTTTCTTCCTTCAATAGGGACAAATATCAGGGCACAGTAACAATCAAAAGCAAAATCAAACTCCAACCATCCAGCATCTGGGATCCACTCATGATCTTCTGGCATCCTTCAAGGGTCACTTGGGTCACTTCTCCAGCACTGCCCTTTGTAGCACACACCTTGTCTTCTAGGGTTGAGATGCCTGTACTCCACTGCTGCTGCATTTCTTGGTGGTCATCTTATGGTACTGGCATCTCCAAAACACTGCAACTAGACTTCAACAATAGCCTCTCATAGGCTCTCTTCATGGTGCCAAGACTCAAATCCTGTGCATGACCCCTCCAGCCCTCAGCCACCAATTGCAAATGAGGCTGCACCTTCACCAATGACCTTCCATGACCTCTCAGAGTGCCAAGCCTTGGCTGATCTTCATGATGCCTTCATGCCTTCAAAACCAGTACCACCTGGGTGACTCTTACACATTACCTATTCTGGATGCAGCACAAGGTACAACCTTGGCTATCTCTAGAACACAGCTTCTTTGTGCTCTCAGAAAATACTTCCTAGAATAATTCACCTCAGTGATGCTGGTCTCTTCTTAATCACCATTAATTTCTTAGCTCCAGCTAACCAGCATTAATAGTCCCAGTAATGCATAGGTTTAGTTTAGCTCTCGTATCTTGTTAATTACAGTTGATTCTTCAGCCCCAGCTAACCAAAACCACAGAATTTTCACAATCAGAATAGCAATGGCCCTGATAAGAGTCTTTAATCTTCCCTCTGAATTTTCACAAGCCAGGCCTCCATTGTTTGCACTGCTCTCAACATTATCTTCCAAGCTCCTACACAACATTCCACAGAGCTCTTAACACTAAATGCATCTTCTAACCCAAATTTCCAAAGTCCTTCTACTCATACTCAAAATATGGTCAGGTTGTCACAGGAACCCCACTATGCTGGTACCAATTTCTGTATTTTTCAGGGTTCTCTAGAGTTACAGAACTTATGGGTAGTCTCTATATAGTAAGGGAGTTTGTTGACTCCCAACAATGGTCAGCAGTAGCTCTGAATAGAAGTCCAAGGATCTAGCATTGCTCAGTCCCACAAGGCAAGTAGGTGAAGAAGAGAGAGAGTAAATCTTCCTTTTTCCAATGTCCTCATATAGGTCTCCAGCAGAAGGTGTAGCCCAGATTAAAGGTGTGTGCCACCACACCTTTAATCCCAGATGACTTTGAACTCAGAAATCTCCCTGTCTTCATCTTCTGAAATTCATAGCCACTATGCCTCACAATATCCATGCCAAGATCCAGGTAAGAAACTTGTATCTCCCAGCCTCCAGGTTAGGATCACTAATGAGTCTTCCAATTCTGGATTGCAGTTCATTCCAGAAATAGTCAAGTTGACAACCAGAAATAGACACTACAGCCATATGGTAGGAAGAGGGAATTTGTAGAATCCACCTCCAGTACAAAGGATCATCAGTGGAGGGATGGTATTGCTATCCCACAGTCAAAACTCTGATCCAGAATTGTTCCTGCCTGAAAGAACTGCAGGCACAATAACAGAGAAGATCCTAAGGGAAAAGAGGTCCAGTGAAGGCCAAATTGAAAGGCTCTGCGGCCTGACACTATTACTGATGCTATGGTGTGCTTATAACAGGAGCCTAGCATGGCTGCCCTCTGAGAGGCCCAGCAAGCTACTGAAAGAATCAGTTCCAGATATTTACACCCAATGAATGGACAGAAGCTAGTGACTCCTGTGGATAAAATAGGAAAAAGCTGAAAGAAGCTGAGGAGGATAACAATCCTATAAGAAGGCCAGCAGTCTCAACTAACTTCGACCCTTAAGATCTCTCAGACACTGAGCCACCAACAAGGCAGCATACACCAGCTGATATGAGGTCCCAAATACATATACAGCAGAGGACTGCCTGGACTGGCTTTAGTGAGTGAAGAGACTTGAGGCTCCATGATGTGGGGAGGTCTGGTGAGGTGAGGGGGGGGGTTGGGGAGGAGATATAGTCAGAGGGTGGACCAGGAGGGGGATAAAGATTGAACTGAAAAAAAAATGATTAAAGGATAATAAATAAATAAATAAATAAATAAATAAATAAATAACAAAGATAAGGCAGACTGGAAAGACTGTTTCTTATGAAGACAGAAGCAATGGTACCCAGAGCAGTGGGGTTTGTGAAATAATCCAGCAGCCAGAGTGCCACAAGTAGATTCAATGCTCTGACGTATCTTTTCCTTGACCTTTCTTAGTCCGTGCCCATCTCTCTAACCTTTCTTGTCCTCTATGTCATTTGCCAAGTATGTGACTTTTCCGGTTAAAGACCTCTTGAACCCACTTCTCCTCAGATCTGTATTAGAACAGTCACTTCCACTTCTGTCAATGCTGACTTCAAGTATTCAGTTTGAACCTGTCCCTCTACTATAAACTACAGAACTATTTTGAAGCAGCAAAACACAAAATTACCAACCCTTTGTATTGCTACTCATTAAAGATTCTAAAATACTGTTAACTTTGCCCTTTGAATTTAAATAAAAGTCATTTTTCTTTAACATTTATGTATTTTTGCAAGTGGCAGGGTTGTTGTGTCATGCAGGTCTTTGTTGTGGTTCATATACATCCCATCTGCATAAGATAGTTGGATGTTTCTCTCTTTTGGAAGCTTTCATGGGGTTTTCTATTACCATGAAAGCTAAGTCTCAGATGCAAGATCAGGCCAGCTCCACCAGGGGCCTCTGGCGCCTGTGTCTAAAGTACACAATATCTTCAATTGGGACTTACCTGTTTTCTTCTGGCGTTCTCGTCGATTTTTGTTTGGAAATGATTTTTAAAGTAAGAAACTGGAGTTCATATGGTTGTCCTGTGGGTAAGAGCACTTACTGAGAAGCATGGGGACCTGAAATTGATCCCCAAAAGGTAGAAGGAGAGACCTGACACCTACAAGTTGTCCCCTTTCTTTACTCAAATGGGAAGGCACCTGTGTCTCCTCCTCTCCACATACAATTGAGTAAATAAAAACATGCAAGATACCCAGGGCAAGAATATATCTCCAATTCTCAACATTCCTTAGTTGCTTGAAGTTTTGTTTGTTTGGTTTGGTTTGGTTTGGTTGGTTGTTGTTGTTGTTTTGGTTTCTTTACCTATGTTCAGGTGATTTCCCTCCATTTTATTATGTCTATTGGTGTTATCCTTTTTCAGGTTTTGTATAGGCTGCCATGTTATTGAGGCTTCATGGGTAAAGCTTCTTTGGCATTTCGTGTAGACACAATCTAATGGCAAACTTCTATTCCTCTGTCTTTTAAAATCTCCCTGACCCACTATGATCTCTGAGATTTAGGTGCTGGAGTTATATTCTAGGTATATTCCCTGGAGCTGGGTATACTAGGCCATGTGGTTACTTTTAAAAAATTTCCTCAATTGGTTATCCAACACCAGCTCTAAAGTTATATACAAATAAGTAGGATTACATGTAGTGAGCAGATTACATTCACATATTTCATCATATGTGCACATAAATATAAACACATATATGGCAAAGATGAAAGAAATAGCAACCATTAATTGGAGGGAGAACAGTGGGGGGTCATATGAGGAAAGATTAGAGAGGGGAAAGGCAAGGGGAGAAAAGATACCATTATTATCATTTCAAACTAGTTTTAATTTTTTTTTTGAGACAGGGTTTCTCTGTGTACCCCTGGCTGTCCTGGAACTCACTCTGTTTGAGACCAGCCTGGCCTCAAACTCAGAAATCCACCTGCCTCTGCCTCCCAAGTGCTGGGATTAAAGGCATGTGTCACCACTGCCCGGCAAAATTTTTTGAATTGAAAAAAGGAAGAATTAGGGGAAGGATTGAAGGAGCTGTAGGGGATTGCAACCTCAATCAACAATATCAACTCACCAGGCGACTCTCTACCCACTCCCCACCACCGAGCTTCCTGGGACTAAACCACCAACCAAAGAGTACACATGGAGGGACCCATGGCCCCAGCTGCATATGTAGCAGAGGATGGCCTTGTTGGGCATCAGTGGGAGGGGAGACCCTTGGTCCTGTGGAGGCTCAATGCCCAAGTGTAGGGAGATGCTAGGTTGGTGAGGGGGGAACACCTTCATAGAGGCAGGAAGAGGGAGGTTGGGAAGGGGGGTTTGAGGAGGGAAAAACAGGAAAGGGGACAAAATGTGTAATGTAAATAAATAAAAGAAGAGAGCCATAATTTCAATAATGTTCAGGAACAGAAAGTGGAGGTTATCTAGAGGGAAGCATTCAGATAAAATTGCCTTTACCCACCCCAATCCACAAGGTATGTTAACTTCATGGAGTCTTTTCCAGAAAAGGGTCCTCAATGGAGGAACTAGAGAAAGGACCCAAGGAGCTGAAGGGGTTTGCAGTCCCATAGGAGGAACAACAATATGAACCAGTACCCCTACAGCTCCCAGGGACTAAACCACCAGCCAAAGAGTACACATGGAGGGACCCATGACTCCAGTCGCATATGTAGCAGAGGATGGCCTAGTTGGTCATCATTGGGAGGAGATGCCCTTGGTCCTGTGAAGACTCTATGCCTCAGTGTAGGGGAATGTCATGGCCAGGAAGCCAGAATGGGAAGAGTGGGTGGGTTTGTAGGCAAGGGGAGGGAGAGGGGGAGGAGGATTTGGAGAGGAAACCAGGAAAGAGGATAACACTTGAAATATAAATAAAGAAAATATCTAATAAAAAAAGAAAGAGAGAGACACTCAAAAAAATTAGTTACTATACTTCAGGAGAAATAGCTACAGAGATGATGGCTTATTATGATATCTGATCTGGAATAACCTAGAAAGCTTTTTCTAATTCTTTCTGTAGGATTATACATACACAGTGAGAGAGAAAGTCAGAGACAGACAGACACAGACAGGCAGACGGACAAACAGACAGGCAGGCAGAGAGATATACACACAAACATAAAAATACACTGACAAACAGATTCACACAGACACTAAAATACACAGGGACACAGAGATACAGACAAACACACACAGAGATATATAGAAATACAGTCACAGACAAACATAGACAACATAATCACATACAAAGACAAATAAACATATTTATACACAGAAACATGCATATAGACAAACATTAATATACACAGACATACAAATATGCCCCCATGCATACACATACACACAAGTATGCATGTGGCCTCACAAATGCTCTCTGAACTATATTACTGATCATTCTTTGTCTTACTAGTAAGATTTAAGAATTGACATTCACATAATAATCTAAGAATCATTATTTTCCAGATTCAGATTTTTAAAGCAGAATTTAAGAGCACCACATTGCCTGGAAATATCATTACTATCCAGCATACTTCAATCACTGCATTGAGAACTTCAGGGAACAAACAAAAGTCCATTTCAGCCCCAGAAGATCCCACAATCTAATCAAACAAGTAACTAGAGAGCAACGAGATAAATAAATGCTCTGGGAGAGGGTTGATCAAACTGCCAACAGACTCTTAGTCTTACATTTTTACTGCAGGGAAATAAAATTTTAAAGCAAGATTACAAAAAGAAATGGCACTGGGCTGCTCCCTTGGAGTGTATTGATAGACTCTTGGTTTCTAGGGTGGAGTTGCAGCTAATTTGTTACCAAGGCATATGGTATAAATGTCATTAATAAACAATATCCCCGAGAAATCCTTATATTCATCTCTATACATACAACCCTGTGTGGTACTAGGGATGTAAAACAGTCTGGTACATGGGAGAAAGAGAGGGAGGGAGGGAAGGAGGGAGGGAGGGAGGGAGGGAGGGAGGAACCTGGGAGGGAAAGGGGATGAGGGAGGTGGGGGAGAGGGGACATGATCTGGTATTGGGTGGGGAGGAAGGACTGAAGCCCTGAGGGCTAGCAGAAATAATGAAAACAGACAACCTTGGGAGGTAGGAGTTTGGGGGTTCCTCCAGAATATACCAGAGACCTGGGATGTGAGAGACTCTCAGAACCAACAGTGAATAATCTCAAAGGGGATCATTTCAGAAGGAAAAGCATTCAGATGTTTTGTGAGGAGGAATATTTGAAAGTGGCTACAACTTGCTCTGGTCTTTGTTTTCAAATTTGCGTAGATCATTTTAAAAACTCTTTACTGTAGTCTAGCTCTTTTAACTCTTCATTAGCATCTGTTTCTCTATGAATAATTCTACAAATAAAAATCATCTCTAACAATTTCATGGACAGATGAACAATATATTTCTTTCTTAATTGTCAGAGAAATTGTAAAATGGTCCACATTTTTTTTCTTTTGGTTTGGTCATCAAATGTGTTCTGCTTCTGCCTCTGTTGAACCTCCTCCTTGGATTCTATATTAATGTTAAAAATATAGAAGAGCAAAATTCACTTTTTAACTGGTTAAATTGATTATCTCTGTGCCTTTGAGGGAAAGGAAGGATGAAGTTTGTTCTGTTCCTAGTGTGTTTGACTGAAGTGATGTTTTACAAGTTTATATACCAAGGATCTCCCTGGTTATAATGAGACCATGCATGTAAACCACATGAATGGTGTCAATGACAGAGGAGTCTTAAACCAACAGAGGAAGTTGACTAACAATGGACTGCCTACTTAATGTGGTCAGTTTTTCAAATACTTCCTGTAACACATAACTATGAAGAGAAAAGCAGCTTCTTAAATTACCAAGTTGGAGTCACCACCAAACCACTGTGGGTTAAGATATTTAATATAAGTGGTTATGCAATACAAGACAATTACTTATCAATGTTAGCTAGAGGGGGAAGATTTATAACGATTTTATCTACACAATTCTGGAAGCAAAGTGACAAATCATCTCTCTCTCTCTCTCTCTCTCTCTCTCTCTCTCTCTCTCTCTCTGTGTGTGTGTGTGTGTGTGTGTGTGTGTGTGTGTGTGTGTGTGTGTATGTATTAGGTTTGGATTTTAAGGCAGAGTCTCATGTACTTCAAGTTAGTGTCACAGAAGCTATGTCAGAGGATGCTCTTGATATTTTGATTTTCTTGCCTCCTCCAACTGAGGCTTCATGGGCAAGATAGAGTAGACAAGACATATATAAAATGTAAATGAAATAGAAATAGTAGTAACCACTCACCATGGATAGCAGGACTTCTGATCACTGAGCATTGCCACAGAGAGGTTATTAAATATAGTTTCCAGAATGGTGATTGATTTCCTTTTACACGCACACGTGAAATGAAGCTCGGTCTGTACATTTGACACAGGTAGGGATTCATGAAAAAAAAATGATAAAATAAAACAATTATAATAATATATTTTACCAGAACTTATGTAAATGGTTTTCTCCTGTCTCCTTGGTCACCTCCTCTCTCAATATAGCTGTCACCTTTTCACCTACATGAAGGGCTTTCTAGCATCTGGTGGTGTGCCTATCCTATTTGCTACAAGCACTACTCTTGTGCTTTGGGACCATTGATTAAAATAAAGTTTACTTGAGATCAAGCACTTTATTAACTTTAAAAAAAAAAAAAAGACTTCAAAGGTGATTCTAGAAAACATTTCTGTGGAACTTAGAATTGCAATTGGGTACCCTCAATCAGGACAACCTGGGAAGAACAGAAGATGTCTATTCCCACTAAGAGGTGTTTGGGAAGTTAGTTCACAAGCTGACAAACAAAACAAAACAAAACAACAACAACAACAAAAAACAAAAAACCACCACCACCACCACCAACAACAACAAAATTAAATTGCAAGCTTCGTTTGATCGGTTGGTTACTTGCTAGTCCCAGTTGAGAGATGCCAAAAGCCAATGACTACTGACTTCATTTGTTTATTCAAATCTTTATGGGACATAATGTGGCTTAACCTTTTGCTGGTTGCTTTATAACAATTTCCTCTGCATTGAAGCATTCCTTCTAGGGAGGGAAAGGAGATCCCCACACTCACAAAGTAAGCAAACATCACATATCTGGAAACTCTGAAACTTACAAGATCTTCTACACGCGACCTGCCAATTCCCTTGCCTGTATCCTCAAGAAACACTCTCACAGATATAACTGGGATGTATAATTAAACAGAATCACCTGTTTCCTTTTTAATAGGAGCCCAGCACTCAGTGTCTGTGAAGCACTGAAAATAAATACTATTTTTCTTGCTGTATATCGTCTTCCAATAAAGCTGATAACTATCTTCAACTAAGACAGACAGTGCTTAAGGATAATTTGGAAACATTTTCTCAAAATTAGAGTAAATTATATCAGCACAGCTCCAATACTACAAAATATCAAGCAATATTAATAAATCAACAGAGACTCTCACTTGGATTTTAATTTCATGGGCAAAACCTATTCAAACAATATAAAAATTCTATATGAAACATTTCTTATGGATTAAAATATTTTATGCAATCATTTAGAAATAAACACAAAACATTTTTTTTAGATTTTGATAACATATAGCCCATTAAGTATGCTATTAAAATTGATGAATTTTGCTTCATAAAAATTAAAATACCTTATTTTTACAAAACTATATGAAATGTTAAGAAAACAGAAGAAAAAGTAGGCTCAAAGCAAATATGTTTAATTACACTTAATAATGTATATATCGCATATGTAAAGGATTTCCACTCTTTAATAAGGCTGACAGAAAAAGGGAGACTATAGAGTCTGAGTAAACTTTAAAATGGTTAAAAAGCGCATAAGAGCATGTAAACAGCCTTCGGTTTTTTACAACTATACACACACACACACGCATATATATATATACACGTGTATATATATATATATATATATATATATATATATATATGTATATATATATACACACATATATAAGATTTAATAAATTGAAATTAATTATGCTCAAGAAGCCTACATGAAAGAGAAGGAAGATTTATTTTCTTTTATTATATTTCCCTCTGGCTTATTTCATATATATATTATTATTATTATGTTTTCTTCATTTACATTTCAAATGCTATCCCCTTTCCTAGTTTTCTCCCTGAAAATCCCCTATCCCAATCCCCCTACCCCTGTTCCCCAACCCACCCAGTCCTGCTTCCTAGCCCTGGCATTCACCTATACTGGGGCATAGAATCTTTGCAAGTCTGAGAAGGGCCTCTCCTCCCTTTGATGGCCGACTAGGCCATCCTCTGCTACATATGCAGCTAGAGACACAAGCTCCAGGGTTACTGGTTAGTTCATATTGTTGTTCCTCATATAGGGCTGCAGACCCCTTCAGCTCCTTGGGTACTTTCTCTAGCTCCTTCATTGGGGACCCTATGTTCCATCCAATAGATGACTGTGAGCATCCACTTCTGGATTTGCTAGGCATTGGCATAGCCTCACAAAAGACAGCTATATCAGGGTCCTGTCAGGAAAATCTTGTTGGTATATGCAACAATATATGTGTCTGGGGTTGGTGGTTGTTTATGGCATGGATCCTGGCATGGATCCCCAGGTGGGGCAGTTTCTGGACGGTCCTTCCTTCAGTCTCGGCTCTGAACTTGGACTCTGTAACTCCTACCATGGGTATTTTGTTCCCCCTTCTAAGAAGGAACGAAGTATCCACACTTTGGTCTTCCATCTTCTTGAGTTTCATGAGTTTTACATATTCTATCTTGGGTATTCTAAATTTCTGGGCTAATATCCACTTATTAGTGAGTGCATATCATGTGAGTTCTTTTGTGGATGTGTTACTTCACTCAGGATGATATCCTCCAGATATATCCATTTGCCTAAGAATTTCATAAATTCATTGTTTTTAGTTGCTGAGTACTATTCCATTGTGTAAATATACCACATTTTCTGTAACCATTCCTCTGTTGAGGGACATTTTGGTTCTTTCTAGCTTCTGGCCATTATAAATAAGGCTGCTATGAACATAGTGGAGCATATATCTTCATTGCAAGTTGGAACATCTTCTGGGTATATTCCCAGGAGTGGTATTGCTGGATCATCCAGTAGTAGTACTATGTCCAATTTTCTGAGGAACTGCCAAACTGATTTTCAGAGTGGGTGTACCAGCTTGCAATCCTACCAGCAATGGAGGAGTGTTCCCCTTTCTCCACATCCTCACCAGCATCTGCTGTCACCTGAATTTTTAATCTTCTCTGGCTTATTTCTTAAGCCTACTGCTCTCCCTTCTGAACTTGGTCAGCAGCTTGATTTCCTTCTTAAATTGCTAATTTTCTTTTCCTCTGTTCTACTATTTACGTACTCACAAAGTCAATTCCACTGCACTTATGGCACTGACACCCATCTGACTTTCTGAACTACTAAACAGCCCTCACTCTCCCAGAAATGATCTTCAATAGCTTTTATCCTACCTCTGACTATCAAATCTTTCTCTGATTCATCACATTGTCTCCCCCTCAACTAGACACCACTGTTTGGGACTAAAGGTGTGTACTAAAGGATTCCAGCTAGAGGGATTAATGGTGAATGTTCAGGGCATGTCTGTGTTCCAGCCAGATCACAGAGACCTAGGTTGTTGAATATGATCAGAGCAGCCATGTTACTGGATTAACATTTCTCTAAATCTTTCTTCTTTCTGTTTAAGTTAAAAATTGTTTGCAGTTTAACTTTTACAACCAAACAATTATGAATCCCACAAATTTAACTGTCCAAATGTCCTTTTGAAGTTCGTTGCTGTGATAATCCATCACAACTGTAGTCCCGATCATCTGTCGTTCAGCATCCAGGTCCATTTCAGCATCATCAGTATTCCAGTCTGATGAATAATCTGTCATTTTCACCCAGGTTGTTGGGAAGTCCCCACACAGCACAGGGGGATCAGCTTTGTATTGTCTATATTGCCTTTTTTTTTTTTTTTTTGCCTCTCATCCTTCCTTGAGTCCTGTCTTCCATATGGAGGTTTCTCTTACTTGTATCTTTACAGATTCTGATGGAACTGATTGTCTTTTGTCACCTGTGGAAATATAGGTAAAGCCTCTTTCCCGGTGTAGCACATTCCCTGACTCATGCTCTGATGTTAGAAAATCTTTAAAGTATGCAGGTTAATCTAACTCAGCAGTTTTTTTCTACAATCCAGCTAATATTATTATCCCTTTCTGTTTTTTCAAGGTACAATTATGAATTCACTCATAAACAAGATATTAGGCACTCACTTTCTATGCCTGGCTCCTGACCAAGCCTGAGCTAGGCTTCTCAACCTTTTAAACATAGAAACAATCAAGCCAAGCCATATTACATAAGATGTCAATATACAGTGTCTGTTAAAATAGGTATTCATGGTCTGAGATTGAAGTAATAATAATTTGAGCTCACCATTATTGTAATAGTTTTTTTCCATAGGTTTATGGCTATCATACCTATATTACATAAGGCTATAATCTTCCTATGTGTTCTTCTTGTCCCATCTATTTGTCTTATACTTTGTTTACATGGGATAATGTTCCAATCGCAACAAAATGTGTAGATGAGTCATATAGCGCGATTAAAACGCTTCTAAAATGTCTTAATGCCTCTATTTGGTGTTTACATTTCTGTCTTTTCAATGTCGTGAAAACAAGGAAAACTCTAAGCCACATCTTTCTTTCTTTAACTTTAGTTTACTTATACATTAAATGTTTCTTTTTATTCATATCATGCTGCCCAATACTTACTAGCTGCCATAGGTAGTGTTAGTCTTCGCTGGCACCAAAATTTTGTGAGTTTTGCTTTGTTTTTTATATTTTTAGTCATATTTCAACGATTATAGCCAGATAGTAATTCTCTCACAGAACTTGTTCATGTATTGGTGACTTTATTTAAGGAGGAATAGTCCTTTAAAAAAAAAGATGTCTTCTCCATCTGCATTGAGAATGTGTCCTTTTTTGTAGCCAGATCATCTTTTGTGCCTCTTCTAATTTCAATTCATCATCAATCAAGCTGCCTCAGTGGTTCTTGAGTTCAAAGATGGTCTGCTGAGAAATTAGGGACTTAGCATCTCACACGTAAACTGTCTGTTAGTGAAATCAGATTATGCTTCCTACTGAAATATAATTTGGATGTTATTAAACAGATGTAGAATATATTGCTATAAATTCTTTACATACAACTGACTAGGTACCAGGGATGTCACAATGTGAGCACATATCATCTTCACAGAACAGAATTGACTTGTTTTATAAAAATGAAACCTTTTTATATCTCATCTCACATAAAATTAAATAAAAATTTATTGGAGAATAATGTGCTTTATCTAATAGCAAATATTACAGTACAACTGATACACTTAATGATTACTCTTTTTAACCTATAATACAATCAGGGCTTTTGTATTAAAAATATATGACTTATTTTTTAAAATTTTTCCTGAAATGTTAATGCCTGAAGCTCAATTTGGATCTTTCTTGTGTTTCCATTGCCTTTGTATAGAATAAATTTAAATCCAGAAAAAAAAAGTAACTTTCTCTCTTTTGTATTTGGCTTATTTGATGCTGGATACATTCTATTAAGAATGCAATTTCATCATAGGGTTTTTTTTTCCTGTCAACAGCCCTATTTTTGAAACAGTATTTTTATTTTTCATTCTATTTTGCCCCCAGCCTGTGCAACATGGTAGCTAACTTTTCTCTCTGCTGGTAATTATTTTCCAATGCACTGATCATTTGTCAAGCATTTGATCCCTGACTTCTATTTGGTTTGTGGATAAGGGATATGCATATTGGTAAACCTTTGCAACACTCTTAGTTCTCTGTTGAAAAATAAATTTTAGTCCTTTAATATTTCTTTATAGTTACTGAAGTATAACTTTCTGGCTTGAAGGGAAAAAGGCTTAAGAAGGCTTATCCAAAGACACACAATATTTCTTAAATATCAAAGAACTCTTAAAAGGCAATGTGTTGATTATTCAAATACAATGAATCATAAAGTTTGCTTGATTCTTATTTGAATGCCTAAGATTTAAATAGACACAAGTGAAGTGACTGAGAATCTACTTTGATTGCTTCACCTGAAAATATAATATAAATACAAAGTTTAAACATCTGAAGTCTTAAAAATCTCAATACTCAAATGACCTATACTCTGCATTTACCTAGTTTATTTTGACATCTACTTATAATCTTGGAACAATCAAATTGGTTAGGAGAGGCATTAAGTAAGAAGGTGTTTGTAAGGGTTTGGGATAATTATCAAAGAAATTAATTTGAGAAAACCAAATTGGTCATTTAAATCTACCAGTATATGATTCCACAAGAACTTTTTGCATAGCAACTTCTCTCAACGAACGTGCTTGAAGAACTCCTCGTGTAGCAACTTTGTTCACTGGGATCATGTTTCCTTATGACTTTACAGAGTGATGCTTAATTTCACACCCTTGCATGCAGTGTCAGACCGCAGTTTGCAGTCCTACCATTAGTAGTTCACCTTTGTGTTTGTTCATGCATATGGATTCTTTTTTCCAGCAATGTACAAATTGTCACTTTGGTCAGTAGTTCTTTCAAACTGGAAAGTTGCTACTGAAAGCTATTTGCCAAATGCTCTCCTTACTAGATTCACCTTTTTTAGTGTTTCATTGCCTTATACATTTGAAGAGCATTAAAAAATAAATCAGAAAGTTCACCTGTAAAACAGCTTTATAATTAGTGATCCACTCTAAAATATAAAATATATATTGTTTGTGGTGTCAACTATGTGGCTTATTTGCTTATTAATGACAAACAATTTTAATTATATTGATTTTGTTCTTTTATTGGAAATTTTCTTGATTTGTATTTCAAATGTTATCCCCTTTCCTGGTTTCCCCGCTGGAAACCCCTTTTCCTATCCCCCTTCCCCCTACTTCTACAAAGATGTTCCCCCACCCTCCTACCCACTCCCTCCTCCCTGCCCTGGCATTTCCCTAAACTGGGACATACAGCCTTTACAAGACCAAGGGCCTCTTCTCCCATTGATGCCCAACAAGGACATCCTCTGCTACATATGCAGATCTCCCATGCTTATGGTTTGGCAGGATCAATATAGTAAAAATGACCATCTTGCCAAAAGCTGGAGCCATGGGTCCCTCCATGTGTACTCTTTGGTTGGTGTTTTAGACCCTGGGGGATCAGGGGGGGCGGGGTTGGTTGGTTGATGTTGTCTTTCTATGGGGCTGCAAACCCTTTCAGCTACTTCAGTCCTTTCTCTAATTTCTCCATTGGGGACCCCATGCTCAGGTCAATGGTTGGCTGAGAGCATCTACCTCTGTATTGGTCAAGATGACTCAATCAAAAAGGAACAAACACAGTATGTACTCACAGATAAGTGTATATTAGCCGGAAAGTTCAGAATACCCCAGATTCAATTCACAGACCATATGAAGCCTAAGAAGAAGGAAGTCCAAAATGTGGATGCTTCAGTGCTTTTTAGAAGGGTGAACAAGATACTCACAAGAAGAAAAATGGAGGCAAAGTGTGGAGCAGAGGCTGAATGAAAGGCCATCCAGAGACTGCCCCATCTGGGGATCCATTCCATATACAGCCACCAATCCCAGACCTTTATTGTGATTGCCTCGAAGTGCTTGCTGATGAAAACCTGATTTGGCTGTCTCCTGAGAGGCTCTGGATCAGGAATTCAAGGCCCATATATAACATAGTAAAAACAATATACCGCAAACCAGTAGCCAACATCAAACTAAATGGAGAGAAATTTGAAGCAATCTCACTAAAATCAGGAACTAGACAAGGCTGCCCTCTCTCTCCCTATCTATTCAAAATAGTACTTGATGTTCTAGCTAGAGCAGTTAGACATCAAAATGAGGTCAAAGGAATACAAATTGGAAATGAAGAAGTCAAAATATCACTATTTGCAGATGATATGATAGTATACTTAAGTGACCCCAAAAACTCCATCAGAGAACTCCTAAACCTGATAAATAACTTCAGCAAAGTGTCCAGATATAAAATTAATTCAAACAAATCAATAGCCTTCTTAAACGCGTTTTCACGACCGGCCAGGAAGAACACAACAAACCCGAATCTTCTGCGGCAAAACTTTATTGCTTACATCTTCAGGAGCCAGGAGCGCAAGCCCCAAGCCCCAAAAACGAAAGGCCCCCCGCTTACATCTTTAGGAGCCAGAGCGCCAGCGCGCCAGAGCGCCAGAGCGCAGAGCGCAAAAGCGCAAGCAAGAGAGCGCAAGTAAGAGAGAGAATGGCGGAAACCCCGTCCCCTTTTAAGGAGAATTATCCTTCGCCTAGGACGCATCACTCCCTGATTGGCTGCAGCCCATGGCCGAGTAAAGGCAGAGTACATGTAGTGGAAAATTACTCTTGGCACATGCGCAGATTATTTGTTTACCACTTAGAACACAGGATGTCAGCGCCATCTTGTGACGGCGAATGTGGGGGCGGCTCCCAACATCTCCCCCTTTCCTTTTAATAAGAGCAATAGGCCACCCATATTAATGAGAGTGGAGATAGAGGTCAAATCCCCAGTGTGCAGGTAAAGGAGCCATGTACAGGATTAGCTCTTAGGCTCACAGGCTTTTACCCAGAGCAACCCTGACCTGCTCCCGTGTCGTTTTGCCTGGAGAGAAGGACACTTGGACACTCAACCTTCTTGAAAGATGACATGTCTCCCTAGAATAGGCTCATATATGCCGCAGAGCCCTTCTACTGCAGTGCTTAGCCGTGCAACTCTCTCGGGCTGCTGAAGCACACTTACTCTATCCCGTGCAATGAGTCTAGCCTCGTGGGATGTAAGAGCTGAGTGGCCAGCGACCTATTGCCTAAGCATAGATATATCAGGGGAAGCACCATGTTCTAGAGCTGCAAGTGCCTGGGCAATAACCACCTTGTCTCTCCTAGTTTGGGCCTTAAGCTTACAGACCAACCAAAGAAGCAACACTAATCCACAGCAAAGTGTATCTCTAAATAATATCAATCCCACCCATTCTTTAAAGAAGGGAAATGCTGAGGAGATCCAATTGGGTAATCCTTTGGTCAGGGACAGGTCCAAGCGCGTGGAGTTGACCTGAAGTCTCAATTCCCGAAGGATCTGTTCAAATTCAGCCGTCCAATTCTGTAACATATACTGAAAAAGACTTTTTGACAAATTAGCTGCCCTAGTAAAATTCTCATACTGAATGGAAGTAATGGACAATCCCGGAAACTTTTGTTCACATCCCAGCTGAGCTATTTGCCATAATACATCTAGTTGTTTCTGGACAAGATCTATGAGTTGATTAACCAGCATGAGACCACCCTGTATCTTGACATTAGCTGAGGCCTGTTTATCTATGACTGTAGTCATTGAGGCTGACAAAGTGTTAATGGTGTCAGTCGTCTGGACCTGTCCAGACAGAGCCAAGGCTGTCTGAATCAAGGCCAAACCCAGTTCCTAGTTAGTGGTAAAAAAGCAGGGGAATACTTGAGCATTATACATCACCGTCATTAGGAGTGGAAATGTCGACATTATTCCCCAATGCTGCTCTCTCTTTATTATTGACGCCCTGGACATCACCAAGACGAGGGACATCAGTATTCCCTTGGTCAGTCTGGATTTTTCGGGTGAGTCTTTCTGGTATCCAAAATGGGTTGTCTTCATTCTGTGGGAAAACACAAACCGCTCCCCTGGATCTTATCAAAATAGGATCCGGGCCATACCATTTATTATCAAGGACATTTTTCCATTTAACCATCTCATTGGGCCTATCTGGCTCTGAACAATGACGTTCAGCCGCAGTATGGCCATGAACATCAATATTTAAAAAATTGAGTGTAAAGAGTGCCATAGACACAGACACTCTTGGTACTCGGAGTAGAGTCTCCTCAATTCCCCTCTTCTGTTTTATAAGATAGGCTTTGAGGGTGCAATGCGCACGCTCAACAATACCCTGTCCTTGAGGGTTGTATGGAAGTCCAGTCAGGTGGGTCACGTCCATCTGACGGCAGAACTGCTGGAATTTTTGAGATGTATAAGCTGGTCCATTATCAGTCTTAAGGAGTTTGGGTTTCCCCCAAGCACTCCATGCCTCAAGGCAATGTTGAATCACATGTGAGGCTTTTTCTCCGGTTAACGGAGAAGCAAACATGATGCCAGAACATGTGTCAATGGACACATGGAGATATTGAAGTTTTCCAAAGGAAGAAACATGTGTAACATCCATTTGCCAGACCTGTAGAGGTCGAATACCGCGTGGGTTAATTCCCACATGAGGAACTGGCAAGAACTCACAGCAGCTTTGACATTGAGTAACAATGTCACGGGCTTCTTTTCTTGTCAAGGAGAAACGACTGCGTAATGTTTCAGCCGTCACATGAAAATTGTTATGAAAATTTCTTGCAGCCTCTACCGGGGATGATAGGGCAGCAGCCACCACTTTAGTGGCCTTATCTGCCAAATCATTTCCCAGAGCCATGGGGCCAGGTAGGCCTGAATGGGCTCTAACATGAGTAATATAAACAGGAAATCTTCTAGATAACAAAACTAATTGTATCTGCTGAAAAATATTGGCAACTCTACTGGAAGGCTTAATCACTCCAGCCACTTCTAAAAGATTTACTTACTGCATTAACCACATAACAGGAATCTGACACAATATTAAGGGGTTCTAAAAAGGTTTTTAAAACTTCTAAAACCACTAAACATTCTACCACTTGAGGTGAATTTTCATTATATTGTATGGATACCACTTTACCATTAGCCACATAGGCACCTATGCCAGTTTTTGATCCATCAGTATATACCACAATCCCATTTTTAAGTGGGTTTCTTACTGTTATTTGTGGAAACACAACAGATTGATTTTGGGCAAACTGTAAGATTGGATGCTTTGGATAATGGTTATCTATTTTTCCTGAAAAGGAGGTAACTAAAACTGCCCAATCATTAGATGTGGCTGCCAAGGTTTGAACCTGTGCAGCGGTATAAGGTACAATTAAAAGATATGGACTCCGCCCAAAGTGGGTGATTGCTGCTTTTAGGCCTTTAAGGGCAAGCTGTGCAATTGCATCAGGATACCAATCTATTATTTTAGCTGGGGATACGTTTGGATGGATCCACAACAATGGCCCATTCTGCCACAAAACTGCGGTTGGCAATTGTGCTGTCTTAAAGACACACAAACTGAAAGGCTGCGAATCCTCAATACGTTGTAATTGTGCATTCTGTAAGGCTTTTTCCACCTTTTGTAAGGCCTGGTTAGCAGCTAGAGTAAGAGCCCTAGGGGAGGAGATATGAGGATCTCCTTCTAAAATACCAAACAAAGGCCTTAACTCAGCGGAAGGAATCTTTAAAAAAGGTCTGAGCCAATTAATATCTCCCAACAGCTTTTGAAAATCATTTAAGGTATGGAGGTGATCTCTTCTTATCTAAACATGTAAATATTGATTTCTCTCAAAGGAGGAAATATGCGTGACATCCATTTGTCAGACCTGTAATGGCCTGACGCCACAAGGGTTTACCCCTACGTGAGTAGATAAAATTTGACAACAATCTAAAGGCATTATTAAGTAATCAGAATCATTTTCAGTAGAACCAATCCCTCTTGCAGCTCTAGGAATACCAGAGGAAGAAAAAACAGCCATGTAGGCTTGGCAAAATTATTAGTTGAGCTATTTTGTCCCCTTGTGATATAGAAAAGACAACTTGAGGACAAGAACAGAGAACCTGAAGTTCCCCTTTATAATCTTGATCTACAACTCTAGGGTGGACAATAAGACCTTCTGGCTGCAAGAGCCTGTCTCTGTCTCTCTGGCCACAAAATCTGAGAAGGACTCCTGAGGTCCCTGGACGATCTTTGTTAATTGTCCAGTGGCTTCACCTGCTCGGGAGAGCGCCTTCCAGGCCCTAATAGCCTTTTCATCTGATTCAGAACTATTAAGAACTGGCTCCTTGAACTCACCTAGTGATGAGTATAGGCTCCTTCTCCTAGAAACCTCTGCTGATTGATCTTTTTTCTTTTCTTTTTCCTTCTCCTTCCTTCTAATCTCTCCCCAGGTATTCTTACCTGACCTAAACTTTTCCTCAGGTTCAAGACCCGTGGAAAGGCCTGTATACTTATTTTGTGTACCATATTTTCTCTATGCTCCTACTCTCTCTCCCCGCTTTACTTCTGATAGATTGTCCTGAATTTCATCTAGAATTTTTAGCCCTGCCTTAACCACTTGATAACATGTGAAAAGGAACAAAAGGGCTCCTAACACTAGAGAAAGTTCAAGGCCAAACATACCTTGTAAAGCTATTTTCCACTTTACTTCTGATAGACTGTCTTGAATTTCGTTAGAAAGTTCAAGGCCAGGCGTACCTTGTAAAGCTATTTTCCACTTTACTTCTGATAGACTGTCTTGAATTTCGTTAGAAAGTTCAAGACCAGACTTACCTTGTAAAGCTGTACTCACTGGTACTCCTGTTCCCCAGCTGAAAAGTTCTGAATTCACGCAGTTGAATCCTTCTCAACAGTCTGTTTTACGGGAACCTTTATTACCGTGACCCGCAGTTCTGGTTCCGGAATGAGGGATCTTCTTTGCGCCGGTGATGGTTAACTCCCGTCCCGAGTTTTCTTGTATTTTCTCGTCCCGGGTTTTTTTTCTTCCCGGATTTTCTCGTCCCGGATTTCGGCACCAACTCTTAAACGTGTTTTCACGACCGGCCAGGAAGAACACAACAAACCCGAATCTTCTGCGGCAAAACTTTATTGCTTACATCTTCAGGAGCCAGGAGCGCAAGCCCCAAGCCCTAAAAACGAAAGCCCCCCCGCTTACATCTTTAGGAGCCAGAGCGCCAGCACGCCAGCGCGCCAGAGCGCCAGAGCGCAGAGCGCAAAAGCGCAAGCAAGAGAGCGCAAGTAAGAGAGAGAATGGCGGAAACCCCGTCCCCTTTTAAGGAGAATTATCCTTCGCCTAGGACGCATCACTCCCTGATTGGCTGCAGCCCATGGCCGAGTAAAGGCAGAGTACATGTAGTGGAAAATTACTCTTGGCACATGCGCAGATTATTTGTTTACCACTTAGAACACAGGATGTCAGCGCCATCTTGTGACAGCGAATGTGGGGGCGGCTCCCAACATAGCCTTTCTCTACTTAAAGGATAAACAGGCTGAGAAAGAAATTAGGGAAATGACACCCTTCACAATAGTGACAAACAATATGAAATATCTTGGTGTGACTCTAACCAAACAAGTGAAAGCTCCGTATAAGAAGAACTTCAAGTCTCTGAAGAAAGAAATTGAAGAAGACCTCAGAAGATAAAAAAGATCTCCCATGCTTATGGTTTGGCTGGATCAATATAGTAAAAAATGACCATCTTGCCAAAAGCAATCTACAGATTCAATATAAACCCCATCAAAATTCCAACTCAATTCTTTATAGAATTAGAAAGAGAAATTTGCAAGTTAATTTGGAATAACAAAAAAAAAAAAAAAAAAAAAGATAGTGAAAAGTATTCTCAACACCAAAAGAACTTCTGGGAGAATCAGCATCCCTGACCTCAAGCTGCACTACAGAGAAATTGTGATAAAAACTTCATGGTATTAGTACAGTAGCAGACAGGTAGATCATTGGAACAGAATTGAAGACCCAGAAATGAACCCATACATCTATAGTCACTTGATCTTTGACAAAGGTGCTAAAACCATGCAGTGGAAGAAAGACAGCATTTTCAACAAATGGTGCTGGTTCAACTGGTGGTCAATATGTAGAAGAATGCAAATTGATCCATTCTTATCTCCCTGAACAAAGCTGATCAAGGACCTCCACATAAAATCAGATACACTGAATCTAATAGAAGAGAAAGTGGGGGAAAATTCTTGAACACACGGGCACAGGGAAAAAGTTTCTGAACAGAACACTAATGGCTTATGATCAAAGATCAAGAATTGGCAAATTTGACCTCATAAAATTGTAAAGCTTCTGTAAGGCAAAGGACACTGTCAATAGGACATAACTGCAACCAACAGATTGGGAAAAGATTTTTTCCATTCCTACATCTGACAGAGGACTAACATCCAATATGTCCGAAGAACTCAAGAAATTACACTGCAGATAACCAAATAACCCTAATAAAAATGTGGAACAGTACTAAACAGAGATTTCTCAACTGAGGAAACTCAAAGGGCTGAGAAACACATAAAGTAATGTTCAACATCCTTAGTCATCAGGGAAATGTAAATAAAAACAACCCTGAGATTCCACCCCACACCAATAAGAATGGCTAAAATGAAAACCTCAAGTGACAGCAGATGCTGGCAAGGATGTGAAGAAAGAGGAACACTCCTCCATTTCTGGTGGGAATGCAAGCTGGTACAACCACTCTGGAAATAGGTCTGGTGGTTCCTAAGAAAATTAAACACAGTACTACCTGAAGTTCTATTTGTTTGGTCTTTGTGTGGTTTAGATATAAGCATAATTGTGGCTTCATAGAATGAACGGGGTAGTATTCCTTCTGTTTCTATTTTGTGGAATAGTTTGAAGAGTATTGGTATTAGGTCTTTTTGAAGATCTGATAGAATTCTGCACTAAACCCATCTGGTCCTGGGTCTTTTTTTTTTTTTTTTTTTTTTTTTTTTTTTTTTTTTTTTTTGGTTGGGAGACTTTTAATGACTGCTTCTAGAGGTTATGGGACTCTGATCCTGATTTAGCTTTGGTACCTGGAATCTGTCTAGAAAATTGTCCATTTTATCCAGATTTTCCAGTTGTGTTGAGTATAAGCTTTTGTAGTAGGATCTGATAGTTCTTTAAATTTCCTCAGTTTCTGTTGTTATATTTATAGATTGTACCTCTATAAGTTTTTTACTGGCAGCATTTTGCTTTCATCTTCTAATTACAAAGTGAATATGGGTACTTTCTATGCAACTACTTTCTGTTGCGCTTAAAACTTTGAAGTCCTCTGTGAGCTATAATTGATGTCCCACTTGTTTCCTAACTTTTCAGCCAAATTCTCCAAAACATAAAGAAGTTCAAAGGTTTAAATTGTTTCATCTCTACTTTCTTATTCTTCATATATTTCTATTCTTTATCATATATAGATGCTTGACTAATTTCTAAAATTATACAAGGCTGCATCACTTAGTCAAGTGTACAGATCATAAACAAAGAATGATATAAATGCTAGCCAGACAATTAGATAATATATTTAGCACAACTTCAAAATCTCCTGAGGCAGATGTCTAGAGAATTGTTGCAAAGGAAAATGATTTTCAAAACTACTATAAAGGTTAGCCAC
Source organism: Mus musculus (assembly GCF_000001635.26). Lineage (NCBI taxonomy): Eukaryota > Metazoa > Chordata > Mammalia > Rodentia > Muridae > Mus > Mus musculus. Next base: position 80,734,095 of record NC_000080.6, on the reverse strand, counting down.
ACATAATTTAAGTAGCATATACAGAATAAATTCTTGGTGGACTATTCTACCATTCAAATTCTGGTGTATGTCAAGGTGATCCACTTAATCTTGACATTCTCTGGAGAAGAAATGACATTTGTATAAATATGCTTATTGTAGCAATTGTGAGATTATCTAAAAATGTCTATTTTGTATTCAATTTTTAAAGTAAAAGCCAAGAGTTTGTTAATTAACCAGCCTTATAAAGCATTCCTCACACTCTTTTATTTTTGATAATTGCTGATCTTTAGAGTCGCTTAAATTAGTTACAAGATTATTAATTTTCTATTTATATTTCCTGCCTTTAACATTAAATGGGTAAACTCAAATTTAGCTAAAGTTTAGGTTTCAGCAAAAATGAGTAGTTGATTCAAATATATTTAAAGAAATGTAAGGGGGAATGCTGGCTCCTTGCTGGCTCCAGGGGAGAGGAGAGAGGTCCCAACTCCAATGGGGTCTCTCCTGGGCTGAGCAGAATGGGGAAGGTTGATGGCCCAAAAGAAACATACTGAGCCAGGCAGGAGTCTTGTCGAAGCAGAACTCAATTATGGCATCAGCCTAGCCTCTTGCTTATATAAGTTTGGAACATAGGAAGGGTGATTTTTGGTGGGGTAAGGAGGCAGGGAAGGGATATGGATGGTATGGAGTGATTGACAGGGCCAATGGCAAAGCTCTACATCATCAACAGCAGGGCAGAGGCAGGGCCAAACAGGTCTTGCTGAGTCACCCCAGCAAATGACTGAGACAGGTCTCAAAACTCGAGTCAGGCTCACATTTGTCCTGAAGGCCCAAACCAGGGCCAAAATGGGGCCCAACAGGGGAGGATGCATAGAATTTTTAAAATCAAGCCTGAAACAAGTTTGTTATAGAGAAAGCAAGTACCATTCTGAGAAACATATTATCACAAAGTTGAAAGGAAAATTGATGAAAATCAAATTCATTATTTTGTCTTCTCAGTGAGGAAGATTATTTCCTGAGTAGTACTAGCAGGCATGAAAACACACTAGTGGGGTAAAGGTGCTAAAATACACAGTCCTACATCCTGATTGTTATTGTTGTGGTTTTGTTCTTTCTCCTAGTTGTTCTGACAGCTCTCAGCAGGTCACACAACTGTAACTGAGAGATGATATCTCCACTCATTCTTTCATTACACCTTTTTCTGCTAATGAAAATAAATTCTGCAAGGGTTCTCAATCAAAAACTCTTCAATGTTCTTAGCTAATGTGGAATGGTTGGGAGGTTTAACATCTGTTTATCTCATTGCATCTTCTTGTATGATATAAATGCTGGAAAGACCTTTAAAGCTTTCAGAAGCCAGGCCCTTCTCAATAACACTACCCATCATTTTTCAAAGCTACTATGAAGAAGTTGACCTTGATTTGCTTTCAGTCACTAATACCCTATTCCCATATAAGCTGCGTACATACTCCTATTTTTATCCATTCTCATGCACACACACACATAAGCGCGCGCGCACACACGCACACACACACAAGCACATCTACACTTTCTCTCTCTCTCTCCCTCTCCCCTCCTCTCTCTCACACACACATACACATAGATATGAGATTGAAGGCTCATCAAACAAATGTATACATTCAACTTTTGTACACAGCCAAATTCTTTTGTCCTGTGATTATATCAATTGTGATTTGTACATTCTGTCGAAGCAGCTATTTTTTTGTTCTTTACCTTCATGACATTTTGACAAGAAGTATTTTGACACAACAATGTAGATTTACCCTTTTGTTTCCCTGGCTGATGACATTGAACACATTTTTGTTTTTGTTGGTTTGGTTTGGTTTTGTTTGGTTTGGTTTGGTTTGGTTTGGTTTTCTTCATGATCATTACTTGTTTTGAAATTACTCATTTACAATTTTATTGGTTTACAAAATCTTATATTAGGTTTTATTGGTATATATTAATTATACCTATAGTATTTACATACAACTCAACTCTGTATCTTCATATTTTCCATATGTACACCCTAACTCCTCTTTTTCTCCACTGATAATTCTCGTTATTCCTCATTAAATGAACCCTCTAGACAGTTGCTTCTACACTCAGGTCATATACACATAAAGGATGATTTTATGTGCCTATATATTAAGTGTCAATATATGACAGAAAAAAATGTCCAATTAAATGTAGCAAATATGATGATAATCCTGTTATCATCATTTTCTTATAACTAAGAAAATGTTATCATATATATTATATCACATTTTCTTTACTTCTCTTTCAATGAATATAAAGGTCTACTCAATAAACCGATAAACTTCGCTATTATGAATAATGCAGCAATGAAAATGAATATATTTATCTTTGTACCATATTTACATATAGCTCTTCAGGTATATGTAAACTTATCAGGTCCCAGTCTGATATAGGTGGGCAATAGGGTAGATCTGTGTTTAGGTTTTGAAGAACGTTACCCTGGTATTCATACTGGCTAGTGTATATTCTCCATATTAGTATACAAATGTTCCCTTTTTCCTACATCCTTACCAGCATAGAGTAATGAAATATTTTCCTATCACTCAACATATACAAACTCCACCTCCAAAGGGATCATCACAACTCCTCTCCCCCTCCCCCAAGGCTCAAGAACCATTACAGAAGAGGGGCTGGAGCAAATAGAGAAGCCAGAGAACAATGAGCAGTGCTGTGACAGACGGCCATCTGGACAGGACCCAGCCTTTGCAACTGGTGCTTATTGTTTGCTAGAGAGAGATCGTCACTTCTTCCAGGGAAATCGCCACTCCTAAGTTCTCAGTGCTCCATTAAATCAGCTACCCATGCTCATGCGAGTCACCCTAGTTAAACTTACCAGGTCGTGAGAAAATAAATACACAAAGCAGGAAAAGAACTTCTTGGGTAAAAAGTAAAGGGTTTCTTTTTTTATTTTTAGGATTGGGCGGGGGAGGTGCTGGACGGTTAAGGATAATTGTAAGTTATGGAAGTAAAAAAAAAAAAAAAAAAAAAGCAAACTCCATTACGTACTTGAAATTAAAAAAAAATGTTATGTGGTGAAGTACAAATGAGTTTTTATATAACTTTTATTGAATATGTTCTTTGATCATTTTAAGAATTTATAAAGTGCATTCTGATTACAAGAAGCCCCAGTCCTCTTTCATCTACACACCTCTACCTCTCCTTTCTTTTTACAAGTTCCTTTTCCACACTAATGCCTTTCCTTTATTTTGTGTCCTACTGAAATTTACCAGGGCCTCCTGTGAGTACATACACATGTATACACATACATACGAATAGGTACTAGAATATGGTCAGGTGGATATACTGCAAATCTGATCCCATTCATACATTATCTTCTACTTGGATAATATCTTATGTGTAATACATACATTTGTTTTTAAATAGTTTAGGTAGCCTATTGATTTATTTGTGGTTATTTTGGGCTCATATTCAAAATATTTCCTCTATTCAATGTTGATTAGTATAGTCTACTAAAAATTTTTACTGACTTCTTTATCTCTTGTTGTAAATTATGTTGCCCATTTACCAGTGGTAGAAAATAATTATCTTCTACTCAGATATTTCATTAGATCAACTTGTAAGTAAAGTAACACACTCTTCCCCTTTCATTTCTATGACTCGATTTAAGAATAACCACTTGAGACTTGGAGGGGTCAACAGGATTATTACTGATGGAGTTTTAGGGAGGGGATTCATGAATATATTACATTTTGTACTGATAATTTTATCAGGAAGTGATATTTGAAGGAACTGTGAGAATATTGATGTCTCAAAAGAAATTATAATTGTTCATGCTGTAATTCAATTTGCATATAACTATCTAAAGTAGTTTGAAATATCCTCATGTCTGGGCATCTAGGCTTCTTCAGGAAAATTTAATGTTTAACATAATTATTATTATCTTCACTGTATTATGTAAATCTAGGGAACTAAGTCTACTTTAAAGACTTGGTAGGATGTATTCCTTCAATTGTATCTCCTTTGTAAATGACTTCATTGAGTTGTCTTCTGTATTCATTAAGGGAATATTGTTTTATGTTACTTTAAATTATGTACAACAAAGTGTATGTATGTTCAGAAAAAGTGGAGAGAAGAGAGATGAGGGAGAAGGTAAGCAGGGAGGGAGCAAGGAAGGTGCAGAGTGAGAATAAGGGAAAAAGAGAGGTCTCTAAGTGAGTGCATATACATTGGGGTAACAATGTTTTCCTAAGAGCCATAAGGTAACAAAAACTCCAGGTCCAGAAATAATGACCCTCCTCTTGAGCGGTTAGTCAGGGCAATCTAAAAGCTGTCCATAACAGTAACTGAAGGTAAGAAAGACCCTATTGCTAAAATCACAATACACCATAACAGAGGACTCTGCGGAAAGCACGGGGCACTGAGCTAGAAGACTCTCCTGAGTACTAGCTCTTATAATCACATGAGGGATGATGAAGTTTCTTAAGAAAGTATTCAATAAGTCCTAACCAGTTGTAATGCCTAGGAATAATAATTATGCCCATAAAGGTAAGATGTCTCCAAAGTGACACTATATCCTGGGGATATTCAATAGCCATCAATTTGGACTTAAGAACCCTAGTATAGGGGAATGCCAAGACCAGGAAGCAGGAGTGGATAGGCTGGAGAGCAGGGGGAGGGGGAAGGGGGATGGGGATTTTCAGAGGGAAAGCCAGGAAAGGGGATGACATTTGAAATGTAAATAAAAAATATCTAATTAAAAAATTTGCTTGATACTATAATCCTAGCATGCTACATTTGGCTGGTGAGGTCATGGATCCTTGAAGATGACTTACTACTGCCATATCATTAAACCAGTATTTTTCCTTTCTAACTGCATTCTATGTTATTCCTTATACACAGAGATAAGTGTATCTCTCATTCCTTGAAAAGAAGATTATTTTAGAAGCAGATGAAAACCGTTTTAGGAAGCCACTGTTCAAAATACAGAGAATAAAAGACCATGAATACTCATAGCTCCTATACTAAAGGCTCATGGAACATCATGGAATAGATCATGAAATGATTATAAGAGCAAGAGGACAAGGACAGGACATCTACTGGGACATGTTGTCTTCTATACATGACAGTGAAGCTGTTTGCAAGAAATATCCACAACACAGTTATATAAATAAAAACAAACAATGACAGCACCAACTGCCATGCTAACATGTATGGGGCCATTCTCACAAGGCTTCACCTCTAGATGAAGAGCTATAATCAATTTATCGTTACAGAGAGAGAGGGAGAAACAGTTTTCTCTACAGATGAGCCCACCAAAAGGACAACCAGTCCAAATTGAGTAAAGAAGCAAAAAGGATCTCCTTAGCAATGACATTGATGGTTATGCACAATAAGAATTTTTCTCATGCATCTGTAATGAAAGAAAGGTACTTTATCCCATATGCTTCTCTTTAACATTTAGAGACCAACAGTGCTGCCAATGGGAAAGTAAATGTCCATCCTGAACTTCATAGGTAACACACTGTTTTTTGTTACTCTCTGTTTTTTTGTTACTCATACATAGTGATATGTATGTTGTATCCCATCAAATGTAAATGTATAGCTTAGAATGAAAGACAAGATAATAGTGCTGTTTCTCTATTTCCTTATACATCCATTGAGCTCCCAGAAAGCGATGGAACACAATACAGGAAGACACAGTACTAGTAGGCAGTAGGATTTAACTGAAGTTTGAGAGATACAGCACCTGTAGCAAAATTCTGGTGTCAGAAGCTTGATAACAGGCTTGAGAATCTTGGTTTTTGTTATTATAGCAGCTTTTAATGACAGACAGCTAGGTAACCCTTTACCATTTCTTAAAAATTCAGTGTTTTATAAGACACTAAAATAAATAATTTTTTCTTTTCACATTTTTAATAAAAGCATGGATTGTAATGTTTTCTACAGCAAAATTCCCCACAAAATAGTCTCTTAAGTAAACAGATAATATGCAAACATCAATGTTGGATGTAAATAGATTCTTTTATTTTTTAATGAAGTAGCTGCTGCATAAGCAAAAAGAAACAGCATCTCCTGTATATTTAAGAGAGAAAAATAAATATTACAATAATTGATAAATAAAGGTACTGGAAGTGTATGATTCTATGTGAGGATTTTAACATAGTGCTATCAAACATGAATATAAGAAGGAAAAAGTAAGGAATTATTTTTAAAAACAGATCTAAACAATAAAAATTCTAAACTTAATGGGAAATTTGAGTAATTTGCAAATACAAAAAATATTGATTGGCACAATTAAATGGTTCACCGGAGGCAATGAAAGAGAAGTTGCTTTGAATAGAATTGAAACATGACACTTTGGATATGTATGCAAAGATATATCTAATAAAATATAAGGGAGAAGATTTAAAGTTATAAAATTGTGAAAAATATAAAAGACAAAAAGAAGATGTGCAGTAGTACAAGTTTAATAAACACTAAATATACAAAATGTGGCAATATACTGTTTACATGAAAAGGTTCATTTTTCCTTAAAGAATATCCAAAATGGATGGTTTAAATGTCATGATACATACTATTTTCAACTGTCTAAATCCAATGTGTTCAAAAAGTATGAGAAATGAACACACATAAAAGATTCACAGTTTGATCAGCCTCTTGTATATGTATATGTTTCTAAAGATGGTACATATTTGTGTACATGTATATGCAGAGAGTAGGGAAGCAAAGATGACAGTAACAACACATGGAACATTTATAGATGTTTATTATCTAATTTTTATACTTGTTATTAATTCTTAGGTTTTTAAAATCAAGATACAAAATATTTTGGAGTAAAAATGTCATTTCCAGACAAAATTAAGAGAATGAAATTTACATAATCTGAGTAAAATTTTGACTTGTAAAATAAAATATAAAACAATAAAACAGACTAAAAAAAAAAAAAGTAACTGATCACAGACTCCTGTGCCATGGTATAAGAGCTGCAAATCACTGGAAATATCCACAAATACTTCCCATAAACTCTAGCAGCACAAGAGTTTCTCCACACTGTGTTGCCCCTTGGTGATGGTAGATGAAGCACATTTGCATTTACTGCATCAGTTAAAAGCTTGGCATATTCCAGTGGAGCATAGCTGAACAAAATATCCAAACATTTGAAAACATGGGAGGAATGGAGTACCACTCTTGTTTGAAACAGAAACTGGGAATAAAACACAGTCACTGGAGTATGAAGAAACACACATAACAGAAATGATACAGAAACAAAGGTCCAAACCCAGATGCTATTAAAAAACAACAACAAAAAAAAAAAAAAAAAAAAAAAAAAAAACAAAAAACTTCTGAGAGAGAAGGAAAAAAATAACCCCCAAAGAAAATTGGGAGTCATTGTTAAGTTTGATAATAGAACATCACTGAAGGATTGATACATTAAACATTTGTTAAAATGAGAAAGACCATTATTTTTTAATGCTATTTTCCTCGATTAAGACATAAAACAAAATGTAAATAAATAAGACAAAAGAGTGCACTTTAGAAAACAGCACCACCAGGATTTCAGATGTGATGGGCAAGAGTCTGACAGTCAGTAGGGTAGTAGCCACAGATCTCAGCAGCAAAGGAGGTGGAATGAAAAACATCTCTGTCAGAATTGGAAGTGGAACCTGACTCTGTGAAACCCAGGACTCTAGGCAAACTGGACTTTTTGGGTCGTCTTATCTATGTACTCCTCATCCCTTTGAAATGTAATTTTTACAAAGCCTTGCCACTCTATCTTCTTTCATGTATAGCAACTTAATAAAAGCCACCCCTTTCAGATGTTCATTTATCTTGTAGTTCCCAGACTAGATTTCATTCTTTCCATGCCCTGGAAGATCCCTGCAAAGAACAAGCACTAACTTCAAAGGCAGGAGTCCTTCCTATTAAGGACAGGCAGTTCATAGACACTAACCGCAAGGCTGCAGGCATCCTGTGAAACCAAGGTGTTTCTCTGTCTCCTCTGTTTACAGGTGTTCAAAACAGCCTGTGCAAAATGTTAACAAAACATCACAGAAAGGACCACTAAACAAGAATGAAAGCTTGCATAAACAAAAGCATCAGACCACTTACACATAAAATGGCTGTTATGAAAATGCCCCACATGTTCCCTATTCAAAACCACCTGTACACACATCAAATTTTAACTCTGAATTTAATTTTTCTCTCTCCGGTTTGTTTAGAACTTTTATATTTAAGGTTATCCATAGCCTCACATTTTATCAATAATGTAGGCTTCAAATAGAAAATATCTTTATTGAGAAACCTTGAATTGTTACAAAATGTTAAGAAATCACCACAGAAATATTCTTTGAACATTTGATGACCTGATACTGGGACTTTGTGGAAACATGTAATATAAATTACATTAGTAAAGTACCATTTGTACTGTTTGGGCTTGTTGAAAAAGCACATTGTGGTAGCAATGAGAGAACCTTGGGTCAGACACAAGCACGTTTATTTCAAGGGTCCTCCAAAATTCTTTGACCTTTGTCAACCTTTGTTGTAATGAAAAAGAGAAGCAGCAAAACAGCAAAAGGTGATAGAAACATTGCACCCTCGAAAACAGCTAAAAGGCAAACTACTTCCCACTCAGGTGATGGAAGGTCCTGTGGTGGGAGCATGAAGCCTGAAGCTTATCTACAGGTGAAAGGTCAGCTCTCCCAGAAACTGCCTAGTCAGGAACCCAAGCACAAATGATGACAGTTGAACTTCCCCAGTCATTTCTGGGGTATCTAACAAACAACTCACAAGATTTGATGATGATTTCCAGTTTCTCTGCTCTATGTCTTTGTCTCTTTTCTCTGTGTCTTTTTGTGTCTCTGTCTCTGTCCTGTGTGTGTGTGTGTGTGTGTGTGTGTGTGTGTGTGTGTGTGTGTGTGTGTGTTGTAGATAGCCCTGGAGCTAATTACATGGATGTTAATTCCTTTTTCCTGTGAGGGGTTGAGAACAAGGAATGAGTCAGCACTCAGGTGATTTCCTGTAAACCTGCTTTCCACCGTAATTTGTATTTGTAAAGTAAAGGAGAGCTGATGATTGGGCAGATAAAGGGATAGTGGAGCAGAAGATGAGGGGAGAGAAAATGGAAGAGGGAGAGGATGCAAAGAAGGAGGAAGAAGAAAAGCAGAGCAGAAGCACATGGCCTGGAGAAACTGCAAGTTCTACAGGGTCTCATAGATGTGGAAAATGGTAGTGTAGTGGTAGATTTGCTGAATCTAAGCACACAGCATGTAATCATATTAACTGAGTTGTGTTTTCTGGGTTTTTTATTAGATATTTTATTTATTTACATTTCAAATGTTATTCCCTTTCCTAGTTTCCCCTCTGAAAATCCCCTATCCTCTCCCCCTTTCCCCTTGCTCCCCAACCCATCCACTCCTGCTTCCTGGCCCAGGCATTCCCCTATACTAGGACATAGAGCCTTCACGGGACCAAGGGCCTCTCCTCCCATTGATGACCAACCAGGCCATTCTTTGCTACACATGCAACTAGAGTCACTAGTCTCTCCATGTGATTTCTTTGATTGATGGTTTAGTCCCTGGGAGCTCTGGGGGTACTGGTTAGTTCGTATTGTTGTTCCTCCTAGGGGGCTGCAAACCCCTTCAGCTTCTTGGGTAGTTTCTCTAGCTCCTTCTTCATTGGGGACCCTATGCTTGGTCTAGTGGATGACTGTGAGCACCCACTTCTGTATAAGTCAGGCACTGGCAGAGCCTCTCAGGAGATAACTATACATTAGACTCCTGTCAGCAAGCTCTTGTTGTCATCTGCAATAGTGTCTGGGTTTGGTGGTTGTTTATGGGATGGCTCCCCAGGTGGGGCAGTTTCTGGATGTTATTCCTTCAGTCTCTGCTCTGAACTTTGTCTCTGTAACTCCTTCTATGGCCTGTAGAAACCCCAAGTTCTAAGGGGTCTCATAGATGTGGAAAATGGTAGTATAGTGGTAGATCTGCCCAATCTAGGCGCACAACATGTAATCATATTAACTGAGTTGTGTTTTCATTGTCAGGGCATATTTGGGTTGGAAATTTACTGCAACATATGTATGTGTGTCTGCCTCTCTCTGTCGCTCTGTCTCTGCTTCTCTGTCTCTTTCTGTTATTGTCTTGGTCTGTCTCTGTTTCTGTCTCTCTGCTGTCCTTGTCTCTGCCTCTTGGTCTTTGCTTCTCTCTGTCCCTGTCTCTGTCTCTCCCTCCCTCCACCTCTGTGCTCTGTGTGCACTTCTGCTTGCTATACACTTGTCAGATTCACTTAAAGAGATTTCCCTTAGCTCATTCTGCATATGGAATAAATAGTTGAATATGTCTAGTTCCAATCTTTGAAAATACAAGATTTTGAAAAAGCTTAAAATGACTTTATTCTACATATAACTTTTTAAATATTATTGAAGGTGAAGATATCAATTGTACTCCAAAGTCTTAGGGTCAAAGATACAATATTTTCAAAAACAAATTAAGGAAATAAATCGAACTAAAAAATAATTGTTAATGTCCTCAAAATGCCCTGAAAATAGTTGAACATTAAAATTGTCAACATTTAGAAATCTAAAATTATATATAAATAATAGGTTATATTCTATATAAAAAGAAACACATAATAACATAATGATACCATTATTTTCTCAATATAAATCTACATAATTTGTCTGTAGGGCCATTGAGTGAACAATCTCAGCTGATGAATTCTCTTCTTTGAATATTCCATGTGAAATAAGCCAAACCTCTCCAAAGCTATAGTGTGCTGCACGCCAATGCCACTGCTCATCAAAGCTCCAATTATTCTTACAAAAATTAGCATTTTCATTTGAAGTTAAATGCAAAATCTGCAATGGTAATAAAGGAAATAACACCAGGGTTCTAATTTATTAGCTGAAAATTTGTTTTGAATTTATATATGGATTCTGCTTCAAGATTTTTATTTCAAAACATTTTGTTAGCGTATTAGTTTATGTTGAGCACTCATTTAGCTGCATTTATATACTCTGCCTATTTTAATTAACTCATTCATGCATTCTGATGCTTTTGCTAATTTTAGATGATGGATCCATCATTGTTTGTTTATAAAGGCTGATTGGAAACAAGGCATTCATTATGTCGTGCCTGATAATCTGCTCACTTCATTATCTCGGGGCAGTTTCTGAACCTGCATCTTTGTTGTCATCAAGTCTTTATAAATACTATGTCCCTATTGATTAATGCTCATTGGCAGTATAGTCTGCACTGGTTATTCCCCAATTATTGTCTCTTGTGCTGTTTTCTAAGGTGTTACCCTAATACACAGAAAATTATGCCTTCAAGAAAATCTATATCTCTCTCATTTCTTTAATAAATCTTTGAATCACAGATATGGTATTTGGCTAAATTAACAACGAGGCTTCTGTTCCCCAAATTGCATTATATTCATGACTACAGCAGCTTCTTTAATAAATTGCCTTTATTTTATGCCTTGATGAAATCTAGGTTTTGTTTTTAAAGCAGACTCGGCTCTTTATCTCATGGAAATTCCACTGTGCAGAATAAATCCTTATGCATGGTTTATGAACACTTAAAAACAGGAAAAAAGTTAACTTTCTAAAATAGATCATTCAGTTTACTATCATTCCAGAAAATGTACTGGAGAGGCAGGTGAGAGGAATAATTGATCTGTGGCTTTTTGTAGTCCCTCTTTCCTCTAGGTGTTTGCAAATAAAATGGGAAAATAATAACTTGTAATACCCCTTTAATCATATGCATAAATTGAAGTATGGCCTAGAGAAACCTATCTAGAGATTCCCTAAGCAGCCATCAGCCCAAGACTGTGGGGTCCTTTGTGGAAATGCACTGCCAGCAAGGACTAAACTTTCCACACCGGCATCTGATTCCCTCACTCGATTTTAGTAGGAATTTGAAAAGCTACAGGAAATGGCTTTGTGATATTTTATATGAGAAAAGCGTGTTTGTAGTCAAAGACTCCATGTTGCCAGGAGATATGAATTCACAACTCTGAGTTACTCACCTGTGAATATCCCAGCAAGAAGCACCAACATGTGCCTGAAACGTTGATCTCAGTTTGTGTAGGTCTTGCCTCTCACAATCAGCTAGCATTCAGTACTTAAAGTTTGTGTGGGCGCTTGTATTGGACATTATGTAAAATAAACATTAAAGTCATCTAAAGATGACCATTAATAGCCTAGAAGTCCATTTCACTTGATAGAGGGAACAGAACTTTATTCACACATAGAAACTTTAGAAGCCAAGAAAACATTTTTGGTTGTTCTATGTGGTTTCTACATGTCTGCCAATTTAATAGATATGAAGTGCTGTGTATTCATTTTTCTTGTGCATTTTTTTTCATTATTACTGTGACTGAACACTTTAAAATGTTTATTGACTTTTATATTTCTTTTCCTTTGAGTTATTCTGCCATGGCTGTTGCTCTTTAATTTCCTGTGTCTTCTTTTATTTGATGATTAGTAGTTATATAGTCTTTGCATCCATCTTTGGCATTGTATATAGAGTACACATAGAGTGCTCATGCTTTCTTACCATCTGTAGCAATAATCACATTCTTTTGTAAAAGATATAGATAGTTTTCACAATTTTATTTTATTTAGGTATTTTCTTCATTTACTTTTATTTTATTTTAATTATGTTTTTTCTTCTTTCACAATTTTTTAAAGGTTTTACATGAATAACATGGTAAAAAAAACAAAGAGTGATAAGAATCTATAATTTCTTTCCAATGGCAGGATGTTCTCTCCATTTTCCATTCACTAGTGTGTAGACATGGATAATTGGAGTATATGCATGCAGATATATCTATATCAATGTACCACTGTCTTATCCACTGTCTTTTTATTATAATCAAGAAGCGTTAGAATTGTTTTGTTTTCATCTTCAACATAGTTTAGAGACTCAAATGCTTTCCATGCTCACTCATGTCAGTCTTTATAAACTAGGATTTTAAACAGAATTCCATTGCATCTATAGATGAAATTGGAGATATTGGCTATGTTGGTGTACTAGAACCACATGTGATCACAATATATCTCTCAACCTATTGACCTCTATGCCATTAAATGTGTTAAATAGAGTTGAGGTTGTAGTTCATGGTGAGCTGCAGTCTTAGCATGTGTGAGGTTCTGGATTCAATCTCCAGCACAAAAATTTAAATTAATTAAATAGATTAATAATAAATAAAAATGTACTGTGTGATATTTTTCATGAGGTTTAGTTATAATATTTTTCTATAATAATAACTTTGCTCATATTAGCCAAACTATTTTAAATTACATTTTCTAGAAAATGCAACTTGGGTAATTTTTTACTTTTATTGATTGATTGATTGTGTGTGTGTGTGTGTGTGTGTGTGTACAGCTGCATATGCTATGTGTGGAGGTCAGAGGACAAACTTTGTGGAGTCAATTATCTTCTTTGACCTTTACAAAGGTTCATGTCATCAGGCCTGCCAAGCAAACATCTTTCCCCTCTTAGCCATTTTAACAGCCCCCTTTCACACTCTTTAAACACAAAATAGTATTTTATTTAATTTACATTTTTTTCATCTAACTTGTACCTAAAACTACTACTTATTTTTGAATCTTGGCTGTGCAGTCTTCCAATCTGGTTGGCAGTTTTTATTTGTTTGAATATTTTATACATTAACTTGATATTCCGTGAAAGCAATAATACCATCTGTAACTAATAAGGCATTTGTTTATTGAGTATTGCTATGTGACACAGAAGTATGAATAAAACACTAACTGACAAAGTGTCATACACCATAACTTCATATATGAGTTTAATAAACACTCTTGAAATCCTGAGGTAAGCCTCTAAATATGATTAACAGGAAAAGTGTGCTGCTCAAATAGTCTGATGATATTAGGAAATCTTGCAAACTATATATATGCCCCAGTACAGGGGAACGCCATGGCTAAGAAGTGGGAGTGGGTGGGTAGGGAAGCAGGGCAGGGGAAGGGTATAGGGAACTTTCAGGATAGCATTTGAAATGTAAATAAAATAAATTAAAGAAAAAGAAACAGGTTAAAGGATGTGTCTGAAATAGACTGATGAGTAATGGGACTCATGCACTTTTCAGAATATCAGACCTTTTTTAAAATACGTACTTTATGTTTTATATGGGAAGTGTCATTAACAAAATTGTAAGGCTAATACATGCATTTTGCTTCTTATATGTCAGACATCTTGTACGTGTGTGCACATAAATAATCACATTGATGATCCATGAAAATGATATGTGTATAGTATCATAGCAAAATAACCTATGAAAGAGTCCACTTTCTGCAGAGAAGTGAACAAATGAAGACATCCAGTGATTTGGTTGAGGTTGCAAGGCCGGCTTAAGATGAAGACACGTTTGAGCCACAACTTTTACCTCTACTCTATCATATTCTATGTAACATTGGATGCTTGACAGCATCCTCTAGACACATATAATATAAGCATCACAGTCACTAACTCACTACTGTGAGTGTATCCACAGAGCACAAGACAGGTCCTGTGAACAATCAGTCCTAGACAGGGGGACATCATAAAGGGCCTATCCTCTACTAGAACATATCCTTTACTAAAACAGAAAACTAGGAAGGGGGGATGGGAGATCATTATCTCCTATCTCCAGTTGTGTGAGAGCTCAAAAACAAACCAGGCTCCAGTAGACAGTTCCACATGCGTATTCACAGATATGGTGGCCTTGTTTAATTAAATTCAAGCATGGCACAAACAAAAGAAATATTTGTGAACATGGAGGAGATTGGTGAGATGGAAAGACTGGTCAGAAGAGGCAGATAGTGGGATACTGTGGGGACAGATAATGGTAGTCAGTATCCGTACAGGAAATTACCTTACAACAACTTTAATTAATCCAATATGATACCTATTTTAAATGGATACATAAATTACTGCTTATTAAAATGACAATTTCATAAGAGTTTACAAGGGAATCACATTTTTTTCTTTCCTTATTCTTTTATTAGATATTTTCTTTAAGATAGGTGTCTTTCTTCTTTTAAAACAAGGCCTTTTGACTGTTTTTCCTTGAACATTTTAGTAAATTATACATTGATATGGTTAGATATTTCAAAGATCCTTATTATAATAATTTTATTAATTTTAATATCACTTATCTGCCATTCCCCTTGGCCACCCTCATTGGGCTTGTTAACTTTTTTTGCATAACTGCTCATCAATTTTGAGTTTTTGTTTTCCAATGTAAGCCTTAGAATTAAACAGTTTTAACCCTATCTTGTGTTTAATATACAAATTTTGTGTTCAGTTTCTAATATTCCTTGTTATTATGATTTCTTGTTTTATCAAAAACTATTTAGAACTATGTTATTAAATTTTCAAACATAGCATTTCTGTGTTTTCACTTTTAATCAAATATAAGCTCCCTGGGATCAACTCTTGGAAATTCGGTGTATTTCAGATTTTCTACAGCTGAAGATTTCTCAAGCTTTGCATAACAATATTAACAATGTATCCTTCTATATTTTCCTGTAAAATGAATGCCATTAAGATAAAATCTAAAACTTTTACTAGGCTATTCCGTTCCATTACAGTTCACCTTTGCCTCTCTTGTTCACAGTTCACACATGAACGTCTTTTTCCAATGTTCCAGTCTTGTCTTGTTTCTAGATTGTCATTTGATAAATTTTACCACAGGCTTTCACAAAGTCTCACAATATGGAGAAAAGGGTCCTCTGTCATATTATATCATGTTACACTTCAGAGTTTGTTCTACTTCCCTCTGCATATTAGTTACTTTTCTCTTTCTAAGCAAAATTCCATGACCAAGAAAACTCATGGAAAAGGAGTTTATTTTGACTTATGACTCCAGAGGATTAAGAGTCCATCATGCCAGAATGCATGTCTGTAGGCAGTCACATTGGCAGGAGCTCAACCACAACACAGAATAGGGGAAACACACACACACACACACACACACACACACACACACACACACACACACAAACATTGGAAGTAGAGAAAGGCTATATACTCTCAAAGCCAGTCCCCACTGGTGAACTTCCCACAGCAAAGCCATATTTCCTGAATTTCCACAACCTGTGAAATCAATTTGGAACCAAGTTTCCAAATACCTGAAGCAGTGAGGGGCATACTTCATTCAAAATACCATATGCTGTCTTCATATGTGTGTTTTTGGAAGAGAGAAACAGTCATATCTTATAGAGTACTGTATTTCCAAGATATACCATAAAATTTGAAATGTGTTTCTGCACACACACACACACACACACACACACACACACACACACATGAGCACTTGCATGTTCATACAAAATCCATGAACTAAATACAAAATGTGGAATCAGATGATAAATACAAAGACCTAGTTACATGGTTTCTCATTTTAAAAATAACATACACCTTGCCAAAAATAACTTAGGATGGAGGCAAAAGAAGAATTTTCTTTAACATGTTGATGTTTAATTATACACCCTTCTTGTCGTTCAGCTACCAAAGACTGAAAGATATTAAAGCAGAGACAGTCACCCTTGATACTTTGTTACTTTAACGTACTGCATGATCCCTCTCACAGATGCTGCTCATTAGGGAAAAATCATTCCAAGTCAGAGAGTATATTTTCTTCATTATCTTACTGGATTTATAAATCTTTCCAGTTGGTAATTTTCTTAAAACTAATGGCTTCTTTTATGTGTATGTTAAAAATTGACAAATGCCTTTCTGTGGTGTTTCATCTTTATAATAGCTTCAGCTTCAAAAAAGGTTGGGTGCCTCATTGTATAATATTAAAATATACAGAAAAAAAAAAAAAGGAAAGCAGGAAGCCTTATTCCTGACCTCCACTGGTCAGCTTATTATAGATCATCTTTCCTTTAATTCAGGAACTGCTCACATACTAGTGTGTGCCTTATTTTGAGTCATTCTCAGTAATTTCCTGCCATGATTTATAATCACAACGAGTCTCATAGGTTAATTACAGCATCTTTTATGAAAAAAGTATTTCTCTTTATTAATTCTAGCGATACAGCTTTTATTTTATTCTGCATTCTCCAGTTGTTTTTTGTAGTGAAGAAATTGGAAGTAGACAGTCTTAGTATAACCTACATGTAATTTTATAAGCTCCTTTCTTAACCCATATATAATTCATTTTCAAAATTTTGAAAGCACATTTCATATCTATTTTACTATATTGCAATTTTATTGACCTTAAATTCAATTGCTGTCAACCAAATAACAACAAAAAAGGAACAATTAGTGTCTCTCAAAGTGTTTTGTATAAAGACTGAGTTTCATAAAATTAATTTTGGTGTAAAATATACACACATATTTTATGATCACTCCACCACTGAGACACACACCTACACACACACAGGGTGAGAGAGAGAATATTATTGCTTAAGTATACAATTATAAGTGTACTATTACTAAATGTAATATGATTATGCAACTATTTTCATATTTTGTAGCAATATGAAATGGATTCTCTTTTTTAAGGATTTTTTCCCCCAAGATTTACTCATTTATTTATTTTATGTATATGAGTGCCCTATCTGCATGTACACCTGCATGGTAGAAGAGGGCATCAGATCATGCTATAGGTGGATCTGAGCTGCCATGTGGTTCCTGGGGATTGAACTCAGGATCTCTAGATGAGCAGACAGTGCTCTTGACAGCTAAGCCATCTCTCCAGCCCCAAATGGATTCTCACAATGATTAAAAGTAAAGGAAACTGGGAAAGGGGGTAGCATTTGAGATGTAAATGAAGAGGAAATCTAATAAAAAAAAGTAAGAGTCAGGCGGTGGTGGCACACACCTTTAATCCCAGCACTTGGGAGTCAGAGGCAGGCAAATTTCTGAATTCGAGGCCAGCCTGGTCTACAGAGTGTGCTCCAGGACAGCCACGGCTGTACAGAGAAACCCTGTCTGGTAAAAAACAAAACCAAAACCAAAACCAAAAAAAAAA
Organism: Mus musculus; assembly: GCF_000001635.26. Taxonomy (NCBI): domain Eukaryota; kingdom Metazoa; phylum Chordata; class Mammalia; order Rodentia; family Muridae; genus Mus; species Mus musculus. The sequence goes on along the minus strand of NC_000080.6, from coordinate 80,716,131 downwards.
AAAAAAAAAAAAAAAAAAAAAAAAAAAAAAGTAAGGAATCAAGTGCTAGGTGGGCATGACAGTCATACTGTAATCACAGTATGTGGAAATAGAAACAGGGAGGTCCCCCTAGCATGATAAAAGACCCTGCCTAAGTGAGTAAAGTGGCCATTTACTAGATTCCTAATGCCAGTCTCAGGTCTGCATACACATGCATATGTGCACATGCATCTACATATACATACTTGAACACACACACACACACACATTACACACATACATACACATGGGAAAAGAAAACACAGTCAAGTAAAATAATAGTTTTAGAATGTTATACTTAATATAGGTAGCTTTCATACAGAATTGATTGATCTTATTTTTTTTGTGATTATATGACTACATTTCTCCCTCTATTTCCTCCCTTCATAATCTCCCCCAAACCCCTCTTTATTCTGTTCAGTTTATGGTCCACCCCCTATATGTTACTTTGTTATTGTGTACATATGTGTAATTTTTAAGTGTGCTGATGTAATTGATTTCCTAGAAAACATTTTTTGTTTTTTGTTTAACAGGGCCACTTTTGTTTATGCTCCAACAAAGAAGTTGTGATTAACACAGAGGTTAGATCAGGAACTAATCTCTCTCACATTAAAAAGAAGAAGAAGGAAAAATACAGTAGAACTGAAGTGAAAGCCCTTTGCTGAACTGATTTATGTTTTATTACAACAATAGGTGATAATGGATTTTTAATCGTTACAGCTTCAGCAATAAGAAAAGAAAGGCCATTGCTTTTTAAATAAAACAAGATGTAAACGCTAGAATTGTTTGGTGATATTCAAGCTTTATGGCTTGCCTCTTGGCCTTATCATTAACAAAAACAAATCTTTTCTTTGTTAAGGTTGTCTAATGTAAAATCATGTCATTGTTGAACAAAACAATGATGTCTTTTCTGCCCTCACATCCTACTCAGCTTTGAAAGGCAGCTTGAATATAAGCCAGCAGGGAGAAAGCTTCCAGCTGAGTCCCAGCCTACTTTCCCTACATCTGAAAACAAAGGTGTGTCCTGTCATCCTTAGTATGAACTTATCCTCTACTTACCCATATGGGTATTTCTTCTGTCAACAAAAGCCAATCATCACTTAATGACAGAGATTTAAATAAAATGATAACTCTAAACTCAGATAGATCCTAAAATCAAAACTTTACAGTTCTTTAGGTTGCAGAGAACAGATTCTTTCCTGTCCTTAAATTTTATTTTTCAAATACTAACTGGTAGCTTTTTGTTTTCCTGCACTTTGAGACACAGTGTAAGTTTACAGGTAGAATCATATACTAAGATGATCCAATTTCTTTATATACTTTATAGGATAGCACAGAATCCTTCACGCTCCGAGTTTGGTTCAGATATTGATATTAAGATGGTCATATTTCTCTGAGGATGTGGATGAAGGGGAACATTCCTCCATTGCTACTGGGGTTGCAAACTTGTACAGCCACTTTGGAAATCAATATGGCAGTTTATGGGAATCTATCTACTTCAAGATCCAGCTATACCACTCCTGGGCATATAAACGCAGAACACTCCACCATACCACAAGGACACTTGTTCAACTATATTCATAGCAGCTTTATTCATAATAGATAGAAACTGGAAACAACCTATATGTCTTTTAACCAAAGAATGGATAAAGAAAACTTGATACCTTTACACAATGGAGTATTACTTGGCTGTTAGACATGACATTATGAAAATTGCTGTCAAATGGATGGGACAAGAAAAGATCATTCCGAGTGCAGTAACCCAGATCCAGAAAGACAAATATGGTATGTACTCACTTATAAGTGAATATTAGACCTAAAGTAAAGGATAAATATACTGCAATCTATAGACCCAGAGAAGCTAAGTAGCAAGGGGGGGGGGAGCTCAAGGCAGGCAAGCATGATTCTCATTGAAGAATAGACAATCAGGGGAAAGAGAATAGACATCAGTATTGGATGAGAGGAGGGGGCTGGAACAGGGGGTGGTAGAAGGTACACATGTGAACTGGTAGGATCAAGTTGAAGGGATGACAAAGGGAGAGAGTGCTGGGAGAGACAACTGGACTGTGGGGACATCTCTGGGATAAGCTAGAAACCTAGGTCCATGGAAACTCCCAGCAATACATGAGGGTGATCCTAGCTAAGATTCCTAGCAACATCACATGACTCTGAGCCTAAACTGGCCATCTCATGTAACCTGGCAAGACATCCATTCTAGGAATTGTGACACCAACCCAGCCACAAAACCTTCAACATAGGATTTGGCCTGTTTACAAGATGTGCTGGGGCAAAGGTGAACAGAAATTGTGGAAGTGGCCAACCAATGGCTGGTCTAACTTGAGACCCACAGCATAGAAGAAGCCTATGTCTCATACTGCCTGGAGGGCCAGAAACTAGAGACTGGATAGACTAGGATTGAAACAGAGATGAATGGGAGGAAATGAATGAAATGTTTCCTAATGATACTGCTCTGTTATACTCATAGTTTGGTGCCTAGTTCAATTGTCATCACAGCTTCAGTCAGCAGCAGCTGATGGACAACAGATGCACAGACATACAGCCAAACATTAGGCAGATTGAGCCAGAGGAGTCAAAGACACAAGAAAACCCACAACTACCCTGGGTCCATAGGGGCTCACAGAGACTTAACTACAAATGAAAGAACCTACATGGACTGACTTGGGCCTCTGAATATATGTTCCAGTTGTGTAGCTTGGTCTTCATGTGGGATGTCTAAAAGTGGGAGCAGGACTATCTCTGACTCTGTTGCCTGCCTTTGTAACCTGTCTTCTGATACTGGGTTGCCTTATTTAGCCTTGATAAGAGAGGCGGTTCTTAGTCTTATTGCAACTTGGTTGCCATAGCTAGTTGATATTCATGGGATTCTGGCCCTTCTCTGAAGAGAAATGGAGGAAGAGTAGATTGGGGATCAGGGGAGCTGTTGAAGAAAAGAGATAGCAGAAGTGACTGAGAGGAGAAGAGGGAGGAGAAACCGTGGCTAGGATATAAAAATATATAAAGAAACAAGTATATATTCACACATATTCCAAGAAAGTTTTGAGGAGAGGGTTGCTGGCCAGTCTTACTAGAGGAGTTTAAAATGTTTTGAGGCAGCTAAAAATTGAGACTAATATGCCTTAGTGAGTAGCTGAAAGGTAAGGAAATTAAAGAGGTAAAGAAAACACATACATGGTGTGCATTTTCCTAAAACTAACAAGAAAGGGAAAATGGGCATTCTTATCACCATATAAAGATAATTAGAAAACACAGGAAGAACAAAGATTGGCCTGAGAGCTTCAGGGGCACAGCATTAAAAAGTTGGCTAAAAAAGAAAAAAAAAATGGCATCAACTTCCCTCAAGATAAAATTTGGAAGTGAAAATAACCTAAAAAACATTTTCTCCATTTAATTTTATAATCTAAATTATCTCTGTTAATATTTACCTTTGTATAATTTATTTGTGATTACTTCTTTTAGTATTTTTCTTTATATAAAGTATTTCTATGTAGATGTGAATATGTGTAGCTAATGTCAAACAAATATTTCAGAACTCCTAAGATTTGTCAAAATACACCTATTTCACAAATGATCATGATCTTAAACAAAATTGATATCTGTAGACCAGACAAGCTATTATTGATTAGGCCAACTCAATCTGCCAACAGGGTCTTGAGGGAGGGAGGTTAAAGAGAAAAGGACAATTAGACAACATTATAGTATGACCCCAGCAAGTGCAGGAAAGGGTTTAATTTTTTCCAGTCTGCTTTTATATCATTCTAGGTACATGCAAAGAATAGGGTCAGTTCTAAGGCATAAACAAAGTAGTCAAGGAACAAACAAGGCATAAACAAAGGTCCCATGGTCTTCAGGGACTTATCAAGATGATCAAGATCTTGAGCCTACTTTTTTGTCCTAACCCAATGTCAAATTCTTGCCAATATCCTTGAAGCAGCAACAAAAGCTCTCCACATATCATACAATTCTGTCTAGTTATGTATTTGGTCAGAGGAAATTAAGGCAAAGTTGCATGTGTGAAAAGAAAAAAAAAAGAAAGTTCATTTAAACTAAAGATTATTTATTCTTTCCATTTTTCTTCTTCTTTTTTTCTTAATTCCTTTATTAAAACTATCTTTTAATTAAAATACAATCACATCATTTCCCCTTTCACTACCCTTCCTCCAGCCCCTCCCAGCTACCGGTTCTTTATCCCCTCCCATATTCTCTTATACTCTCAAGTTGATGGCCTATTTTACTTTGATCATTATTTTTACATATATGTGGGTATATATGTGTCTGTATGTATGTATGAACATAAACAAATATCTATCTAACCTGCTGAGTTCATTTTTATTGCTTGTATGAATATGGTTTTAAGGCTGACCAGTCTTCTTCCAATAGCCAATAATGGGTCTCATTGCTGAGAGAGGCATTTCCTCTTAATCTCTGAAGGTTTTAGTTCCCTGTAGTTCTTTGTTTAGGGTTAGGACCCTGTGAATTTTTACCTTTTCACATTACCATATCAAATAAAGTTGCCCTTATTTTGGTCCTATTTTCTTGATTCCTTTCACAATATGTCATGATTTAAGCAGCTAGACTGAGGAAGAAAGGCGAGACAATACTCTTCCATCATTCAAAAAGAAGGAAGTCCAGACAGAAAATTTCATTGGCCATATATTGTGCAAAATGGTTCAAATTCTTTAGATGTCTGTGCTATTGTTCCCAGGGTACAAGCTAAACTAAAATGGAGACTACACATCTTGGCAGTATTAACAGTTTTTGTTGATTGTGAAGAAATTGCAGAAGCATTATAGCATCATGCAAAGCCCAGCTCTGCTCAGCAGCATTCAATGGAACATTGAAACCTCAGTGGAGAAAATGCCTCCATAAGATTAAGTCTGTAGAGCATTTTTCTTGATTGATTGTTCTAAGAAGGCCAAGCCCACTGTATGTGATGCTTCCCCTAAGGCAAGTGGTCCTAAGGGCTTATATAAAAGCAGTTTAACAAGCCATGGAAGCAAGCCAGTAAGCAACAATCCCTCTGTTATCTCTGCCTCAGTTCTTGCCTCTAGAACTCTGCCTATTCTGTTTGAATTCCTGAATACTATTCTCAGTGAGGGACTGTGATCAGAACATGTAAGCCAAATGAAGTTGTTCTGTGTCATGATCTTTCTCACCAGCAATAGACACCTGTGTATGTATACTCTTGTCCTACATTTGAGTTTAAAATTTCCATAGTAATGGGAGTACTGATATGAGGGAAACTAGAGGCTTGACAAGGAGGTGTTAAAGGATGACAAAGTATAAATCAGACCTTCAGGAAATGTCTAGGAGGCAACTTTTATGGAAGTCTACGGGTAAACCATTGGAGAATATGAAAGTCTGTCATGTTTGCCACAGAAGACAAACAATGCCATTACAAATAATAGAGATAAAGGAGAAAGTGAGGGAGAAAACCCAATACAAGTAGCAATCAGTGTACAAATGTCTTCATTTCATTTTGGTTAATATAAAAAAAAATAACCTGAATAATGTTCTATCAACATTCTGAGCTCTCTCTCTCTCTCTCTCTCTCTCTCTCTGCCTCTCTCTCTCTCTGTCTGTGTGTGTGTGTGTGTGTGTGTGTGGAGAGAGAGAGAGAGAGAGAGAAAGAGAAAGAGAGAGAGAGTGAGTTTGCTTTGATTGCTAGTCATCCCATATTTTAAGAACAATATGTGAGTGCATCTTGAATTCTATTTGCACTGTCCTATCTGCTGATGCTTCTATTGTGTTCCAGAAGGTTTTAACTTAAAGAGAAGAACAATGTCTATATATAGTCTAGATTTTGTCTCAGATACAGTGATTTTATCATAGTGTGTTCTTTATCTGCAGTGATGAATAGTGTTGTAGGTGACTGAATATATGGAAATATGTTGTGTCTCATAAAGGAAAAGAAAAAAAGCACTCCAAGAAAAGATATAGAAAATTAAGATATATTTTTTCGGCTCCAGACAACCGCCCACCTTCCTGGAGAGAGCACAGGGGTCCACCCGGCCCGAGAGGTTTCTGCCTCAGGCTCCACGGTAGCCACCTTGGTTCCAGAACTCCGCGGAGGGCAGGCTGCACGGGTGAGGGTGTGGAATACAGAGGCCAGCAGTTTCTGGGACAGGCGAGAGCCACAGAGCTTCTGAGGCGGCGCCATCTTCGGCTCCAGACAACTGGCCACCTTCCTGGCCAAAGCAACACAGCTTCTAGGAAAGATTCTGTTTTGGGCCTTCATCTTTAGCCAGAAGGAGGTCCAAACAACAGATAACTGTGCACCTTCCCTGAAAGAGGAGAGCTTGCCTGCAGAGACTGTTCTGACCACTGAAACTCCAGGAGAGAGCTAGTCTCCCAAGTCTGCTGCTAGAGGGTAACAAAATCACCAGAGGAACAATATCTAAACAAAGACAACTGTAACAACTAACTCCAGAGATTGCCAGATGGCGAAAGGTAAACGTAAGAATCCTACTAACAGAAACCAGGACCACTCACCATCATCAGAACCCAGAAAGCCCACTTCGCCCAGTCCAGGGCACCCTAACACACCTGAAAAGGTAGACCTGGATTTAAAAGCATATCTCATGATGATGGTAGAGGACATCAAGAAGGACTTTAATAACTCACTTAAAGAAATACAGGAGAACACTGCTAAAGAGTTACAAGTCCTTAAAGAAAAACAGGAAAACACAACCAAACAGGTAGAAGTCCTTATAGAAAAACAGGAAAACACATCCAAACAGATGGTGGAAATGAACAAAACCATACTAGACCTAAAACGGGAAGTAAACACAATAAAGAAAACCCAAAGTAAGGCAACGCTGGAGATAGAAACCCTAGGAAAGAAATCTGGAAACATAGATGCGAGCATCAGCAACAGAATACACGAGATGGAAGAGAGAATCTCAGGTGCAGAAGATTCCATAGAGAACATCAGCACAATAATCAAAGAAAATGGAAAATGCAAAAAGATCCTAACTCAAAACATCCAGGAAATCCAGGACACAATGAGAAGACCAAACCTACGGATAATAGGAGTGGATGAGAATGAAGATTTTCAACTCAAAGGACCAGCAAACATCTTCAACAAAATTATTGAAGAAAACTTCCCAAATCTAAAGAAAGAGATGCACATGAACATACAAGAAGCCTACAGAACTCCAAAAAGACTGGACCAGAAAAGAAATTCCTCCTGACACATAATAATTAGAACAACAAACGCACTAAATAAAGATAGAATACTAAAAGCAGTAAGGGAAAAAGGTCAAGTAACATATAAAGGCAAGCCTATCAGAATTACACCAGATTTTTCACCAGAGACTATGAAAGCCAGAAGACCCTGGACAGATGTTATACAGACACTAAGAGTTCACAAATTCCAGCCCAGGCTACTATACCCAGCCAAACTCTCAATTACCATAGATGGAGAAACCAAAGTATTCCACTACAAAACTAAATTCACCCATTATCTCTCCATGAGTTCAGCCCTTCAAAGGATAATAACAGAAAAAAACCAATACAAGGATGAGAACCACGCCCTAGAAAAAACAAGAAGGTAATCCCTCAACAAACCTAAAAGAAGACAGCCACAAGAACAGAATGCCAACTTTAACAACAAAATTAACAGGAAGCAACAATTACTTTTCCTTAATACCTCTTAATATCAATGGTCTCAACTCCCCAATAAAAAGACATAGACTAACAAACTGGCTACACAAACAAGACCCAACATTTTGTTGCTTACAGGAAACTCATCTCAGAGAAAAAGACAGTACCTCAGAATGAAAGGCTGGAAAACAATTTTCCAAGCAAATGGTATGAAGAAACAAGCTGGAGTAGCCATTCTAATATCTAACAAAATCGACTTCCAACCCAAAATAATCAAAAAAGACAAGGAGGGGCACGTCATACTCATCAAAGGTAAAATCCTCCAAGAGGAACTCTTAATTCTGAATATCTATGCTCCAAATGCAAGGGCAGCCACATTCATTAAAGACACTTTAGTAAAGCTCAAAGCACACATTGCACCTCACACAATAGTAGTGGGAGACTTCAACACACCACTTTCACCAATGGACAGATCATGGAAACAGAAACTAAACAGGGACACAGTGAAACTAACAGAAGTGATGAAACAAATGGACTTAACAGATATCTACAGAACATTTTATCCTAAAACAAAAGGATATACCTTCTTCTCAGCACCTCATGGTACCTTCTCTAAAATTGACCACATAATTGGTCACAAAACAACCCTCAACATATACAAAAATATTAAAATTGTCCCATGCATCCCATCAGATCACCATGGACTAAGGCTGATCTTCAATAACAAAATAAATAATAGAAAGCCAACATTCACGTGGAAACTGAACAACACTCTTCTCAATGATAACTTGGTTAAGGAAGGAATAAAGAAAAAAATTAAGGACTTTTTGGAGTTTAATGAAAATGAAGCCACAACATACCTTAACTTATGGGACACAATGAAAGCATTCCTAAGAGGAAAACTCATAGCTCTGAATGCCTCCAAAAAGAAACTAGAGAGAGCACACATTAGCAGCTTGACAACACACCTAAAAGCTCTAGAACAAAAAGAAGCAAATTCACCCAAGAGGAGTAGAAGGCAGTAAATAATCAAACTCAGGGGTGAAATCAACCAAGTGGAAACAAGAAGAACTATTCAAAGAATCAACCAATCAAGGAGCTGGTTCTTTGAGAAAATCAACAAGATTGATAAACCCTTAGCCAGACTTACTAGAGGGCACAGGGAAAGCATCCTAATTAACAAAATCAGAAATGAAAAGGGAGACATAACAACAGATCCTGAAGAAATCCAAAACACCATCAGATCCTTCTACAAAAGGCTTTACTCAACAAAACTGGAAAACCTGGATGAAATGGACAAGTTTCTAGACACATACCAGGTACCAAAGCTAAATCAAGATCAGGTTAATGATCTCAACAGTCCTATATCCCCTAAAGAAATAGAAACAGTCTTTAATAGTCTTCCAGCCAAAAAAAACCCAGGACCACATGGGTTTAGTACAGAGTTCTATCAGACCTTCAAAGAAGACCTAATTCCAGTTATTCACAAACTATTCTACAAAATAGAAACGGAAGGTACTCTACCCAACTCATTCTATGAAGCCACAATTACTCTGATACCTAAACCACAAAAAGACCCAACAAAGATAGAGAACTTCATACCAACTTCCCTTATGAATATCAATGCAAAAATCCTTAATAAAGTTCTTGCTAACCGAATCCAAGAACACATCAAAACAATCATCCATCCTGACCAAGTAGGTTTCATCCCAGGGATGCAGGAATGGTCTAATATATGGAAATCCATCAATGTAATCCAGTATATAAACAAACTCAAAGACAAAAACCACATGATCATCTAGTTAGATGCTAAGAAACCATTTGACAAAATCAAACACCCATTCATGATAAAAGTCTTGGAAAGATCAGGAATTCAAGGCCCATACCTAAACATGATAAAAGCAATCTACAGCAAACCAATATCAAAGTAAATGGTGAGAAGCTGGAAGCAATCCCACTAAAATCAGGGACTAGACAAGGCCGTCCACTCTTGCCCTACCTATTCAACATTGTACTTGAAGTCCTAGCCAGAGCAATTAGACAACAAAAGGAGATCAAGGGGATACAAATTGGAAAGGAAGAAGTCAAAATATCACTTTTTGTAGATGATATGATAGTATATATAAGTGACCCTAAAAATTCCACCAGAGAACTCCTAAGCCTGATAAACAGCTTCAATGAAGTAACTGGATATAAAATTAACTCAAACAAGTCAATGGCCTTTCTGTACACAAAGGATAAACAGGCTGAGAAAGAAATTAGGGAAACAACACCCTTCTCAATACTCACAAATAATATAAAATACCTTGTGGTGACTCTAACTAAGAAAGTGAAAGATCTGTATGATAAGAACTTCAAGTCTCTAAAGAAAGAAATTAAAGAAGATCTCAGAAGATGGAAAGATCTCCCATGCTCATGGATTGGCAGGAACAACATTGTAAAAATGGCTATCTTGCTAAAAGCAATCTACAGATTCAATGCAATCCCCATCAAAATTCCAAATTAATTCTTCAACAAATTAGAAAGGGCAATCGGCAGATTCATCTGGAATAACAAAAAATCGAGGATAGCAAAAACTCTTCTCAAGGATAAAAGAACCTCTGGTGGAATCACCATGCCGAACCTAAAACTGTACTACAGAGCAATTGTGATCAAAACTGCATGGTACCTGTATAGTGACAGACAAGTAGACCAATGGAACAGAATTGAAGATCCAGAGATAAATCCACACACCTATGGTCACTTGATCTTTGACGAGGGAGCTAAAACCATCCAGTGGAAAAAAAGACAGCATTTTCAACAAATGGTGCTGGCACAACTGGCAGTTATCATGTAGAAGAATGCGAATTGATCCATTCCTATCTCCTTGTACTAAGGTCAAATCTAAGTGGATTAAGGAACTCCACATAAAACCAGTGACACTGAAACTTATAGAGGAGAAAGTAGGGAAAAGCCTCGAAGATATGGGCACAGGGGAAAAATTCCTGAATAGAACAGCAATGGCTTGTGCTGTAAGATCAATAATTGATAAATGGGACCTCATAAAATTGCAAAGTTTCTGCAAAGCAAAAGACTCTGTCAATAAGACAAAAAGGCCACCAACAGATTGGGAAAGGATCTTTACCTATCCCAAATCGGATAGGGGACTAATATCCAATATATATAAAGAACTCAAGAAGGTGGACTCCAGAAAATCAAATAACCCCATTAAAAAATGGGGCTCAGAGCTGAACAAAGAATGCTCACCTGAGGAATACCGAATGGCAGAGAAACACCTGAAAAAATGTTCAACATCCTTAACCATCAGGGAAATGCAAATCAAAACAACCCTGAGATTCCACTTCACTCCAATCAGAATGGCTAAGATCAAAAACTCAGGTGACAGCAGATGCTGGCGAGGATGTGGAGAAAGGGGAACACTCCTCCATTGTTAGTGGGTTTGGAAGCTTGTACAACCACTCTGGAAATCAGTATGGCGGTTCCTCAGAAAATTGGACATAGTACTACTGGAGGATCCCGCAATACCTCTCCTGGGCATATATCCAGAAGATGTCCCAACCGGTAAGAAGGACACATGCTCCACTATGTTCATAGCAGCCTTGTTTATAATAGCCAGAAGCTGGAAAGAACCCAGATGCCCCTCAACAGAGGAATGGATACAGAAAATGTGGTACATTTACACAATGAAATACTACTCAGCTATTAAAAAAAATGAATTTATGAAATTCCTAGGCAAATGGATGGACCTGGAGGGTATCATCCTGAGTGAGGTAACCCAATCACAAAGGAACTCGCAAAATATGTACTTACTGATAAGTGGATATTAGCCCAGAAACTTAGGATACCCAAGATATAAGATACAACTTGCCAAACGCATGAAATTCAAGAAGAACGAAGACCAAAGTGTGGACACTTTATCCTTTCTTAGAAATGGGAACAAAACACCCATGGAAGGAGTTACAGAGACAAAACTTGGCTGTGACGAAAGAATGGACCATGTAGTGATTGCCATATGCAGGGATCCATCCCATAATCAGCTTCCAAATGCTGACACCATTGCATACACTAGCAAGATTTTGCTGAATGGACCCAGATTTAGCTCTCTCTTGTGAGACTATGCCAGGGCCTAGCAAACACAGAAGTGGATGATCACAGTCAGCTATTGAATGGGTCACACGGCCCCCAATGGAGGAGCTAGAGAAATTACCCAAGGAGCTAAAGGGAACCGTAACCCTATAGGTGGAACAACAATATGAACTAACCAGTACCCCGGAGCTCTTGTCTCTAGCTGCATATGTATCAAAAGATGGCCTAGTCAGCCATCACTGCAAAGAAAGGCCCATTGGACTTGCAAACTTTATATGCCCCAGTACAGGGGAACGCCAGGGCCAAAAAGGGGGAGTGGGTGGGTAGGGGATTGGGGGGGTAGGGGGGGTTGGGGGACCTTTGGGATAGCATTGAAAATGTAAACGAGGAAAATACCTAATAATAAAAAAAAAGAAAATTAAGATATAAAACCCATACTAATTTTAAGGTAAGGATGAATTGAGAGTTGAGCAACAAAACTTCAGTTAAACAGAAAAGAACGAGATAGAAAGAGAATTGTCAATGCAAATGACTTTAGTCCTAAACTCTGATGTTGAGAAAGCTAGCAGGGTGGATTGTCTTTCTCAACTCTGGAATAAAGACTGTGGGGAAAAATGAGACAATTGTCATCCACAATGCTGAGGAAAGGTTTACTTAGAACAAAGTTCAAGAAAATTAAAAGCAAAAATCAAAATATCAGTTGTAAAGAAATTTGGAAACAGAACCCAATATATCCTGGATATATAGAAAAAGAAGGGCAGTTTCTGCTTTTATATTTGCATAATATTTTTTCAAAAACACTCAAAGCTTAATAAATCTATATATTATTTACATAAGTGTGTCTACTTCTAGGAATTTTTAAAGAAAATTATGATAAATAGAAAAACTTATCTATCTGCCAGAAAGATCATACAGCACTATTTATAATATTAAAAAATTGGATAACACATAGATCCTGAACAATAAATGACTGGCTCAATAAATCATGACACATACAATTATGGACAATTTGGAAACATAATTTATTGACAAAATAATACTAACTCGGAACCATTAAATATTATGCTTGGGAAATTATTAAATCACATATAAATAATCCAGGTATAAATATCAAAGTTAATTATCATAATAGTATATAATAAAATCATTATTTTTTAAATTATTTTTATATGTCTTCAAAATAGCTTAGACAGAACCTTTAAGCAATTATTCCCAGATGGCTTAGATTACATAGTTTTTGTTTAGATTATGTATTTTTTTATTTTTTGCTTTACATTTTTATTTTTCATATGAAACTCTATTTTGGGTTATTCTACTATAACTATGTGTGTGTTTCACTAGTTCTAATTTGTTTTAAATGAATTTTAATTAAAATTTATAGAGACCTATTAAAGCGGCTTGGAGTGTAAGGTGCTTACCACCTAGTGTCACTACCTGAGTTCAGTCCTATGAACCCACGTGGTGGAATGAAAAAAAAAAAAAAAGTATACCCGGAGCTCTTGTCTTTAGCTGCATATGTATCAAAAGATGGCCTAGTCGGGCATCACTGGAAAGAGAGGCCCACTGCTCATGCAAACTTTATCTGCCCCAGTACAGGGGAATGCCAGGGCCAAAAAGTGGGAGTGGGTGGGTAGGGGAGTGGGTGGGTAGGGGAGTGGGTGGGTAGGGGAGTGGGGGGGACTTTTGGGATAGCATTGGAAATGTAAATGAGGAAAATACCTAATTTTTTAAAAAAGTATCTATTCCGGAGGGTTTTCCTCTGGTCTGCATACACACAAAAAATAAATGAAAAAAAAAAACAATTATCATATTATAATACTCCACAATGGTATTTATATAAGGAATTTAACATTTATGAGTTAAAGTTTATGAAGCCAGAGGTCAAATGTTAATTGACAGTTAAACAGAAATGGAGACCTGCTGCTCATTGTGTGTGTATTCAGTATTCAGACAGGAGTTCTGAAAAGAACCAGATAATACTGACTTCTAGAGTACTGTACCCTACCATCCACTGAAATTGTTAATGAAATAGTTATGTTCTCTGATTGTACCACAAAAGTATCTTTTATTAGGGGGACTTTCTACTTCTAGCAAAGAATAGAATCAGATGGAACACTTTTGCTTCCTTACTTAAAGGATTAAAACAAAGACATGAGGCACATCTCAAACTCTTAGACATCAGAGATTAAAAGCAAGAGAAAAGAAGCAGATAGCAACTGGTGTGATTACTAGCTGGACACTGTCGAGGCCACAGTCCAAAGGACAGACAGCCCAAAGCATGGTAGATGACAGGGCTCATTGAACTGCAAGTGGGGCCTTCGACAAGGCTAACCGAGGTTCTCAAAAGCAATAGTATAGAGGAGAGAGCTGCCTAGAGAAGACAACTGTAAAGCATCCCCAGGGTATTCAGCTGAGCACTTGGTAGATCCCGAATACAGAGACCTGAGCAGCCAGAAGGGGACCACTCAGAAGAACAAGACAAGAATTCTGTAGTGCACAGTGCTGGAAGCTGTATCTGCTACAAGGCAGAACCCCACACCGCACAAGTCAGAGAAAAGTTGGGCGAGTCCCTGGACGCATATCACTTCTGCTCAAACAATAACCTAATGTCCACAGCAGCATAAAAACAGACAGAATTCAATTTAAAAAATCAATTTCCCGGTGATGGGCTATAATGGGGTCATGTAAGCCAAACAGCCACATCTGAGTTGGTTCTCATCAGTATTTTATCACAGCAATAGTAAACAAACTACGGGGCTTTCCAATCAATTAATAATTCATTTAAGCAAAATAATCTAGTGCATACTTCCGAACCCCACCCCCGGCACACCTACTCCTGACAACTCTTCACTGAGACACGTCCCAAAAGATTCTAGGTTGTGTCAAGTTGACAATTGAAACTAACCATCTCTTGTCGGGTACTAACTTGGATCCTCAAAGGAAAGAATCAGTCTTTTTGTAGTCGTTCGCGATCTACGAGAGGGGGTAAACAGCCGACATTGCATTGTTCCTAACTACAGAGGAATCTACAGGAACTGAGAGAAGAATGATACTGAGCACCGATGGAGCAGGCTTCTCAGATGATCAGATACTTGTAATAGCCTGTGAATTTGTAACAGAGACAACCCCTGGGGACAGTATGAACTACCAAAGACTCATGCAAAGAATGACGTAATACAAAAGGAAAAGCACAAAGAGAGAGAACATCGAAGCCAGGCACGAAAGTTGTAAACGGTTAGAAAGCTGTTTGCAGAGCCGTCTGTGAAAACGTAGCATCTATTATGTAATTGGCTATAAGGAGCAGTCTAAGAGGAAGAGACAGAAGCTTTCAGTTTTTATATTCAAAGAGACACTGCCATAGTTCGCAAAGAAAAGTAGTTTGGAGGAAAGTTAAGACTGGCTGCAACCTGACCCTTTAGAGAACACTGCTGCAGTCTGAGCTAGAAGTGTTGCGTGCTGTGTTTGAGGTGGGTGGATGGAGCAGGTTAATTCCAGCAGCTTTAGGAGATAGATAGATAGATAGGCAGACATTGACAGCGAAGGAGCAGGAGGACGCTTTGTTGGAGGCACTACATTTGCACAAACAGGTTGGCCACTTAATTAGAGGAGGGGAAAATGAATGAATGTTTGAGAATTTTGAACTTCAAGCACATTGATGATAGCTTTATGAACCAATTTTGATAAGCATGCTTCTAAGTATCTCCCGGAGCTCCCAGAAGCCAGTGTGTCTCTGATAATGCCATACTAGAAACCTCCATGTGTTCTGTGGACTACTTTCATATTCCAGTAAAGGAACGAGTAAGTACCTTTTGTTGAACCGTGTTTTAATTATTGTTATTTGGTGGGCAAGCACTTCAATTGGATTCTGCTATGCAGTCCTCATTGCATGTCTGTTAGTATTATGCTACTTAAAAGCAATATGAAGTTTAGGGAGGCTATTAACTTTCTCAGGGCTGCTTTGTGATAGAGTTGCTGTTAGTAAGACAAACCCTCTTAAGTATTCAGTGTCAGAATACTATAACTATACTATAATTCACTCTATCTATAGTTATGCAGACCCGTGATCTATTGTAGAAAGCAGCCTATTGTCAGAAATATAAGCAAAGTGAGCAATATCCCAGGAGCCAAGTCCATTGTCCAATCTTTGTCACAAAGGAGTAAAAGCCACCTTTCTTCAAGTCCTCTCAATCATCTTGTGTACTTAGTATTCTCAAAAATTATGATTTTTACTTGATTGATTTCATATTCGAGTCTGACCACCTATCCGACATCAAATGTATAATCATCTCATTATGACTCAATAATTCAGCACTTTTATGTAAGGATTGATCAGTGAGCAATACTCCTTAGCCTATCTCTGAAGGTCTAGATGATGTCATCTCTCTGAGCCCCACTGTTCTCATCATTTGATGAGACTGATACATAGAGCCAATCTACTTTAGCAGAACCCAACCAAAAATACATATTAAACTTTATCCAACACCATAGAGCAACTCAGAATAGAGAGTAAAAATGCATAATCAACTTTTGCTTGTTTCTTCATATATATTCCTTGACTGTTTCTTTATATTTATTCCTTGACGACCTTCCATGCATAGCTTTCAAGGACAAACAGAAGGCTTGAAATTATCTGGTGCAATTTATTCCCACAAATTTTGCTTTTCCTTGAAAAGACGCTGATAAATTGCCTGTACTTTACAAAACAAAGAAAATACTCTGTTCTTTTATCTACTAAATTGCAAAGCTTCTATCTTTCAAACCATTGCTTAAAATCCAGCTATCCAGTGTGTCTTTTAAGTCAACTTTCTTGAATAAAAAATGGATTTGATACATTGCTCATAAAACACAAATACTGACATATTTCTCTGTGTGTTTTATTACTTTATTTTGTGCTCAACTGTAACATCAAGCTCTTAAACTGTTAGGTGAAGAACTGGATTGGAATAAAAGTTCCATGTATCAGTAATGCTGTGTTGACTGAAGGACGCCCTTCATTAGCTTGTATTCCCTTTCTGTAAAAAGGAGCAATTAACACCAAAGTCAGAAAAATTTAAAGATAAAAATGTGTGTGTGTGTGTGTATACTCATGTACATATGTGTATAAATATTTATTTATGTATATACATATAGATGGATTAAAATATCACTGCATCTATTATAAACACATTTCACAAAACAGAGATAAGTATTGATTAGTATAATAGCCTTCACTCTACACCTGTAGACTGAGTTGCCAAACACAGCACATTGCTATTATCATTTTCTTTATTTCCTTTTATTGAAAATATAATTATTCACATAATATAAACTGATTACTGTTTCTCCTCCCTCTTCTCCTCCCAGGTTCTTCCCACCTCCCCTCAAGTCCAGATGTTCTTCCTTTCTGTCTCTCATAAGAAAATGAACCAGCATCTAAGAGATAACAGAAAGTGAAATAAAGGATAAAATAAAAATTAACACATCAAAATTGTATAAAACAAACAAACAAACAGCAACAACAAAAGCAAGGACAGGAGACCAAAAAAAAAAAACATAGACCCAAGAAACAGAAACCCATATGTTTGCACACTCAGGAATCCCATAAAAACACTAAAGTAGGAGCCATAATATATACGCAAAGGGCCTAGAGCAGAGTAGTTCAGACATTGTGCATGTTGGTTCTGTTGGGAGCTCATGTGTGTTTTAATCATGGAGATTTAGAAGGCTTTATTGATTAGAGTCTTCTACCCCCTTTAGCTCTTATACTCTGCCTGTATCCTCTTCTTCCGGGTTCAGTTAATCCTGAGGGAAAGGATTTCATGGAGACATTAAGTTCAGAAGTTTATCTGATGATGGCTGAGTAAGTCAATGATCTATGAGTAGAACAGAACATCAATAGCAATCATATAATTTTCTTTTTTTGTTGTTTTTTGTTTGTTTGTTTTGTTTTGTTTTAGTTGTTTTTTGTTGTTGTTGTCGTTGGTTAGTTGGTTGGTCTTGGTTTTGGTTTTGGTTTTTTGATCAGTTTTATGTAGATTTGCCTTTGGTTCCTGGACTATGTCATCCTAAGTTCTTGGTCACATAGGCGGTGTCAGATATGAGATCCATCTCATGAAATGGGTCATAAGTCAGATCAGTTATTGTGGCACCATTGCCATAGAAACTCTTAAATGCAGGACATCATTAAGGTTTGTGGTGGGCATGATGTTATGTTTCTTTGTTGATGGTGAGCAGATTGCCTTCTGTAATAAAGATGCTGAAACATAGGAGTGGAGGCTCAAAGTAGACACCACCTCAACTTCTTTATAATCAAGTTGTTATACAGGTGTTGTCATCAGCACAGAAGCCTTGCTGTAAATTTGTAGAAAAGAATCTTGTATAGTCTTATATAGTCTTGGCAAGAGCATAGGTGATTTGGGGATTCACATAGTGCAGTTTTGGCCAACAATTAATTAGATGTCCCAAACCTCATATTGGATGCTTCATTTGGTGGTAAGAGATGGGCATTTGGCAGTCTCTCTCACCCATTATTTGGCTATTTCATTTAGGTATCCTTCATATATGTATATGTTTTTTAACTTTTCTACTGGATTAGGTTTCCATGCTACACCTCAAACTCCGCTTAATTTTAGCTGCTCTTTCATTAACATCTCTGCCTCAGACCTTCTTGGTCCCTTGTGTGCGTGGAACGGTTCTCTATTGCAGGTGGGCAAGAAGTCAGTGGGAATTGACAGACAGACTCGACACAAGGGAGTGTGGATCTGAATGTAATTTGTCAAATCGAGCATCAAACATTTTATACAGAAGAAAATAGGGAAGTTGGGTGACACACCGGCAAGGTACAAAGAGGTTACTGGATTCCTACACAAAAACAGAGGAATGCAAACACGGAAGAACTGGCAGGAACCAACTGGGATAAAATTCAATGTTAGCAACTGGGATCAAAAATAGCTCCACCTAAGGTCCTCTTAATCTTAGAAGCCAGGGTCAAGGGCTTTGTGCCCTTGCCATAGTTCCTACTCTAGTCTATTGTATAGTCCACCTTCCCCCTAGGCCACTGTAAATACTTGTGTATGGGTGTAACTCAGCTATCTATAGTTCTAAGTATCTACTCTGGTTCCTCTTTAGGTCACAAACTTCCTTCTTCCTAGATAATGATAAATTTCTGTGTAGGGCAGTGACTTTGCTATCCATGCCCAAGGTCGGATCAAGGACTGCCTAGAATCTAATTTAGCTATATGTCAAAATATCAATCCTTAGGAGCACTTGTAATAAAGCAATATTAAGGGAAAGCACACAGATCTGTTTACCAACTAAAGCAAGGACATTGGAACATTCTTTATACAGGATGCCATGATTCCAGGAGACTAAATTTCCATGAACTTTTAGCCTCGGGACAGCACCCAGGTTTTCGGGGCCTGTTGTGCTTGTCACTACTGGAGTGGATATAGTACATCTCTCCCTATATATCCCCACTTGACCCTCTCATTCCATAATATCTCATTCATCCATAAATCTATTTCTCTTGCCTAATTTGATCTATCAGATGGTTCATCTCTGCTTCTCTGGGATGAAACCTACTTGATTATGGTGGGGTATCTTTTTGATGTGTGCTTCTATTAGATTTTCAATTTTTTTTTGATAAATTTTGCATCTGTCTTTCTAAGAGAAATTGATATGTAATTTGCTTTCTTGCTTTTTTAGGTCTTTATGTGATTTGGGTATCAAGGTAACTGTCACCTTGTAAAACAAATTAGCAATATTCTTTCTGTTTTTATTTTGTTAAATAATTTGAGCAGTATTGGCATTAACTTTTTTTTTTTTAAAGTCTTGTAGAATTCTATGCTAAACCTATCTGAGCCTGACCTTGTTTGTTTATTTGGTTGGTTGTTTTGTTTTGTTTTTAATGACTGCTTCCATAGTCTGTTTAAATTGCTTATCTGATCTTGGTTTAGTTTAGGTAAGTGGAATATATCAAGAAAATTATCCATGTTTTTAGATTTTTTTCAGCTTGGTGGAATATATATTTTTAAAGTATGAGTCTCTGGATTTTCTCCCTGCCTTTTGTTATGGTCCGTTTTCACTTCTAATTTTGCTGATTTGCATATTATCTCTCCCTGTTATAGTTAATTTGGATTAGGGTTTGCCATTAATACTAATTTCCTTAGAGAGCAAACTCTATTTTATTTCATTATTTGTTTCATTCTATTAATTTTTTTTAACCCAAGGTTTGATTATTTCTCACAATACACTCCATTTGAGTGTGATTTCTTCTTTTTGTTTGAGGTCTTCTAGGAGCGATTTTGGTTACTATCATAAGATATATCCTTTTTTTTTTAAATGTAGACACTTAGTGCTAAAAACTTGCCTCCTACAATTATCATCATAAATTGGAATATGTTGTATTTTAATTTTCATTCAATTCTAGAAAGTCATCAATTTCTTTCTGTTTTGACCCGTTTTTTCATTCAGAAAACAGTTGTTCATTCTCCATGAGTTTGTAAGCTTTCTGTTGTTTCTGATATCAGTTTTTATACATGGTGATAAGATACGATACAAGAGGTTATTTAAATTTTCTTGGATCTGTTGAGACTTGTCTAAGAATAAGGCTAACTTTGGGGAAAGTTCCAGGAGATGCTGAGAAGGTATATTCATGTGTGTTTTGGTGAAGTGAACTGTAAATGACTGTTAGGTCCATGTGGTTTATAATACCAGGTAACTCCAGCATTTTAAAAAAATTTTTTTTTTGTCTGGATGACCTGTCAATCAGCGAGAGTGAGGTATTAAAGTCCCCGGCTATTAGTACATAAGTATCAATACATGACTTAAGCTATAGTGGTGCCTCCTTTATGAACTTAAGTAACCTTGTGTTTGAAACATCGATGTTCAGAAGTTCAATGTGTGGATTTTTCCTTCTTGAGTATGTAGTGTCCTTCTCTAACTCTTTTGATTAGTTTTAGTTTGAAGTTCATTTTGTCAGATATTAAAGTATTTATACCAGTTTGTAGATTAAGTCTATTTGCTTAGAATATTTTTTCCATTCTTTTACCCCCAAGGTAATGTATCCTTGATGTTAAGGTACATTTCTTGTCTTGGGTATAACAGAAGCATGGTTCCCATTTTAACATGTATTCTGTTAATCCATGTATTTTTCTTAAGGAACTGAGACCACTGATGTCAAGAGATATAAATTATTAGTATTTTTGGTCCCTGTTATTTAGTTGTGGTGTGGGTTTTGTTTATGTGTGTATGTGTGTGTGCATGTGTGTGTGTATTTTGCCTTTTTGTGCTGGGATTATGCATTCCTTGTGTCTTCTTGGTTATGGTAAAGCCCTTCAGATTGGAATATTCTTTTTAATACTATATATATTTATAATTATAAAATTCACATAATTTATATAACATATAATATATCACATAAGATCATAACATCATATATTATAGAGATATAATACATAATATATTATATAATTGTTATATAATACATTACACTATATATTGTGTAGAGTATATAGTATATGGACTAGAAGGAAAATTCTAGATTGTGTGTGTGTGTGTGTATGTATATATATATATGTGTGTGTGTGTGTGTGTGTGTGTGTGTGTGTGTGTGTGTGTATACATACTTACATGGAGAGAGAAATTTATGTATTTTTTTCCCTAGGTAAGATTAACCTCTTCAGTTTGGCATTTTGATATATATGATATAATGATATGATATGATACAATATTTAATACGATATATAGAAATATATATCCATCTATTTTGACTGAATGTTTTGCTGGGGAGAGTAGTCTGGCATCTTTATTCTCTTAAAGTTTATTGAATATCTCATTAGGTCTTTCTTTTAGAGTCCCCATTGAGAATTCAGGTGTAATTCTAATAAGCTTGCCAATATATATTCCTTGGTCTCTCACCCTTTCATCTTTTAATATTCTTAAATATTCCTTGTTCTGTACATTCAGTGCTTGATTATTATGTGCCAAAGGGATTTTTTTTCTGCTCCAGTCTTTTTCATGGTCTGTATGCTTCTTGTAATTTGGTGGGTGTGTATATTCTTGGACCAGGGAGTGGCACCATTTGGAGGTATGGCCTTGTTGGAATTGGTGTGACCTGGTTGGACTAGGTGTGCCACTGTGGGTGCGGGCATAAGATCCTCACCCTAGTTGCCTGGAAGTCAGTCTTCCACTAGCAGCCTTTGGATGAAGACATAGAACTCTCAGCTCCGTCTGCACCATGCCTGTCTGGATACTGCCATGCTCCCACCTTGATGATAATGGACTAAACTTCTGAAACTGTAAGCCAGCCCCAATTCAATGTTGTTTTTTATAAGACTTGCCTTGGTCCATGGTGTCTGTTCACAGCAGTATAACCCTAACTAATACAGTGGGCATCTCCTTCTTTAGGTTAAAAAAATTTTTTTTTCTCCTCTGATTTCTATGTTTGTGACCTCAGTTTGTTCCTCTTCTATAGAAATTAGATTTGTTCTTTTCATAATGTCCCAGATTTTCTAGATGTTTAGTGCCAGAAGATTTTTAGATTTATTATTTGTTTGGGTGAAGTATTCATTTGTTCTATTGTATCTTCTTTAATTTCTAAGATTCTTTCTTCCATCTCTTATATTTGGTTGGTGAGGCTTGCCTTTGAGGTCTCTGTTCCTAAATTTTTTAATTGTTTCTACTTTCTGTTTCCACTTTCAGGTCTTGAACTGTTTTATTCATTTCCTTCCACTCTTTCTTTGTGCTTTTATAGATATCATTAAGGGGTTTATTTATTTCCTCCCTTAAAGAGCTTTATCATATCTATAAAGGCTATTTTAAGGTCTTTCTCTTGTGTTTCAGCTATGTTCCAATTCCCAGGTCATGTTGTGATAGTATTGCTAGGCTTTAGTGGAGATATTAAAGTAGCTTTACATTTATTAATTAATCAATTAATACATAATATTAAAGAGACCAGTGTACTAGATGCCTTTGTGTTTTTGTGCCAATGCCTAGGCTTCTGGGTTTGGGAAGATTGTAATACTAGGTTCTAATGTCTGGTCTCATCTTTGTTGAGTGGTCCAAGGAGAGAAGGAAATCCTGACCTTGAAACAGTCTGCTTAGGTCCCTGGGAATGTGGGCAGAGAGTGAGAAAAATGCTCCAGGAAATAGTCTGCTATAGAGCTGTGGATGATGCTGGGGTATTCGATTTGGAGGTTAAACTACCTAATTTCCTGGCCAGAGTGCCCTGTGGGTTCTCAATTCATGACTTCTAGCTGTGGGAGCTGAAATAAAACAATGAGTAAGAGAAGCAAAGATCTGTTTGGTCCACTGGAGATGGAGGCAGGTCAGGAAGAGGGGCTGCACTAGGTGGTCTGCTGCAGATGAGACTGAGGATCATATTTGAACGAGTGGAGGAAAAAATGAAGATCTTCATTTAGCTTACCTGGCTGGCCCATGTGTTCCCAGGGAGGGCCTATCTACTATCATTTTTCCCTCTTTCATTTTATCTTTTCATTATTCTATCTGTTTATATATTATTCTACAATCTCGTCTCTCAATTAAATTTTTTTTCTTGTTCCTATTTCTGGATTTTAGGTTGATAGATACATTCCTCTCAAAGAAGCATTCTTAAATAAATTCATATTTTTTAAATATGACTCTTTGTAGAAAATACTGACACTTATTAAATTCCCATTAATAGAGATATATCATGTCTGTTTATCTTTCCCAGTAGCTCAGAGACACTGGGGAATGATCTCTGGGTCTCTGAATTTTTAATTGATGTCCTTATGTTCTGCTAATTTGCATGACCAGATCATGTTTCCTTATGTTCCTCTAATTTGTTGTAGCAACATTTGGTGGATGTTTTAGACGTTTTAGTAAATTGTGTGGAATGGTGCCCATGCAATTATGTAACCATATTCCTGAAATCACTGTATAATATGTTCTTTTATATCTCATTTTTCCATCATCTAATCTCTGTCGCAGTCATATGACTAACTTTGCAGCCACTTTTTTAGTGTAGCATGCAAAGAAATTTTATATTGTCAGCATAATAATGAGTGGATATACTTCCCTGAGATAGAATCACCTCAGCTAGGCTCATAAAAGGTGATCTATGAAGCCTGAGCGATAATTTACTAATTTTGTGGGGAATCTTAAGTATCACATAGATCAGAATCCTGGCATTAGCTTCATCCTTGCATTCTATGATTAATCCTATATATACAGTAGAGAATAATCAGAAGCTATGGAGAAATTATTTTTACAGGAATTGAAAAATGGGAAATTTCTTGAACAGGGCATCTGCTCCCTAAGCAGACTTACCTAGACAGCCACATTCAGTCAAAGTCACCTCATGCAAAGGATCAGAGCAGCGAAAATCAGGGAAATTAAGGGACGTATAGGACAGAAGCTCTCTCAGATTCTCAGTCTGCTGACTAAGGTCTTCTTCCCAGTGATATGCTTTAATGAGTCCAGCAATAGCAATTCTCTCCCGTTCTCTCTGTCCTTCTCCCTCTTCTTCTCTAACTCACCTTAAATTGGACATTTACTCATAGATTTTTTTTTTTTGCTTATACTGAAATATTCAATAAATATTAACTTCACACATGGAAACTATGTTTCCCTACTCTGCTCTGACCTACTGACTTCTATAATTAGCTACAATCCTATATCCTTCATATCAATTCCTGGAGAAAACTTAGTTTCAATTCAGATGAAGACTTAAAACATATCAGGGATGAGATTCAAATACTAGCTATCTGATGATAATGTTCTATTTTATAAGAAGAAATTAGCAAAATACACAATACACAAACATATTTTGACACATACAAATAGTTCAAGCAATGGATCCAAAAACAAATCTACCTTGGTTTTAGTTTAACTCTCAAAACTAACAATCCTAGGCTCTCCATTGGCCACTGGACCTGATACTTAGTCCTAGAGAAGTAACTTTAAGATTGCTGAGTTTGGAAGCGATAGCTGTGCAGACATGTCTTAGCTAGGGCGTCTATTCCTGTGAAGAGACACCATGACCATGGCAACTCTTTTAAAGAAAAACATCTAATTGGGGTTGACATAAATTTCAGAGATATAGGAAGCTTCCAGACATGGTACTGCAGAGGGAGTTGAAAGTTTCACAAACAGTGGGAAGAGACACTGAGCAGCTCAGCCTGGCTTGAGCTGAAATCTCAAAGCCTACTCCATATTGCATACTTCCTCCAACAAAGCCATACCTCTAATAATGCTACTCCTTATGAGCTTATAGGGGTTATATTTATTTAAACCACCACAAGACTCTACTGAATTCATTGTTGAATTTCATCATTTGGAAAGTAACCCCTTCATAACTAAGCCTTTCATTCAGCTGTCTGGAAGTGAGAGCTAGAATATGCCTATTCTGAGGTGGTTATTAGAAAACTCCCTTCGCACTTTCTGAAACCTGCCTCAGCAACTCCGTAACTTTATTCTTCTTTACCCCTTCCCAATGTTACTGCAATGAAGATAATGCTATTTATAAGACAAATACAGGAAGTTAAAATTCATGATATTTTGAATCTTAGAGTACACACAAGTTGAGGAACCAGATGATTTAGCATCAACCTTTGGACTGAAAATTTACTCTCTAGTCCAGTGAAGACACTAAATTATTTGTTTAAAGCTGCTTTGTAGACCAATGCACACATTTTTCTGAACTTGAGCAGTAGAAAGCTTTCCCCATTCCATTTAAACCACAAATATGCTTTTGAGACCACAGAGGCCTAAAGGATACACTTTTCCTTCCCAAATACATCCCTAAGGCAGACACTGTAATTAATTCTTTGGGGACAAAGCAGAGAGGAAAAACTCCTGGGACCATTTTCACTCAAACCTCCAGCTTTTGTGCAAAAGGTGAACTGTGCTCAGCTAGGAGTCTCAATTACTCCTGCCTTCCCCCTTGATGCCAACGTGGGTCACACAGCTGGTAATCAAATCTTCCCAGAATCCTTATGTAACAGAGAAAATAAAGTACAAGGGACTTCAATTCTTTTTAATGAGAAAGCTTTTTCAAACTTGACAAAACAGTACTGTATGACCACTTGATATTCGTCTTTATGAAGTAAATTTATTCCCAATCAATTCCCTCTGTTCCCAGGTAGATTTAGCTTTTCATTAAGATTTGTTAGGATAGTGATATTCTGTGTTTGCTGAGTCTCTCAGTCAGACACTGAATTTATTGCTCCCTTTCATCTTCTTTCAAGGCTGCTCAGCCTCGGCAAACAAATTTTAAAAAGTCATTTTTTTTTTTTTCTGGAAGAAAGATGTTGACTCCCTGTTAGAATTCTGATTACATAGCACACCCTTTAAATGTAAATTTTAGAAGTACATACAGTTGCCAAAATGTCTCTTTCTCATTTAATCCGATTAAAGCATTCTTTTAAAAACCATTAATTCTTCCCTCTCAGATCTATTTGACATTCCAAGTACTATCCTTCCATGGGTCAAGTAGTTGAATGAATGTTTTGCAGAACAGTTTTGTCTGAAGAATGAGGAAAATCTTCCTCTACTCACTTCTCAAACATTCTATAAAACATGGAGAGATAGGAAAATTGAATCACAGAATTAGATTTTCCATATGGAGGCAATGACACTTGTTTATTGTTAACCTCAATTAGGCTTATAATAGCCTGCTTAATTCCCTAAAACTAAATTGTCATGGTCCTAGTATTCAGTTCCCTTTTAGAAGCCAATGTGCTTTTGTTATTAAACTCCAATACAGTTAGTGTGGTTTTCTTCCACACTGCTTGGCAACCATAAATGCACCTCCATAACATAGTGTGTCTAACTGTGCCACCCCGTAGGACTTATGGATAAAATCAATTGCGGGTCAATAGTTTTTTGCCTGAAAGCTCCAGGCATGCCTCCAATTATCACTAGTTAAAATTCTTGCTCTTCACCTTGCTTGATGTAACTACAGGGGAATATTTCCAGTAAAATTCAGCAACAGCATAGCAACAACGTGACTACTACTGCAACGTGACATTTAGAGTTGAACAAGATACTGATTCTGGGTGACAATCCTGAGAGCAAAGGGGAAAAATTATGGGAAGAAAGACAGTGCAAACTCAGGTGGGGTAGTACAGTAGGCAGTAAAGGTGCTCCCAGAGACTGGCTCTAAAGACAGTGCTTGCCTCTATAGCACAGATGTTGGTGCTAAGACAGCTGTTTTTGGACTCAGGAGGCTACTTCTTTTAGGCCTTTTGAAATGTGTGAGATGGCACTGTCAGCAGTAGAAGAAATGAATTACAACTGCTGTCAGGAGCATATTAATACCTCTGCAGTCTGTGGTGTCTTATGAGTTTCCACAATGGTTCCACATAAATTTTGACTTAAGACATAAAGGGATAAGTAGTCTTCTGGGATGAAGGAGATAAGGCACATAAGTTAGATGGAAAAGGGAGCAAAGTACAAAGAACTGGATACCTATACTCATTATTACAGTCTCTCGGGATGAGATCCAATATGGAGATAGCTACCTAATCTAAAAGTGTGCATGTCACCCAGGATTTCTCTATAGCTACACCAGAATGGTTTTGGTTGGTAATTCTTCATTGTATGGTGTTGCCCTGGTCATTGTAAGTTAAGTATCATTTCTGCCTCCACCACTAGATATAAATGTCATCTACTTAAGCGGTACTAAAAATAAACAATTCCATTAGATATTGCCAATTGTCCTATAAGGGTGAGATCACCTCCAAGAAAATATGACTAGATTAAAGCACCATCTTGGCATTTTTTTCTATATATTTATATAAGATTTGCTGTCTTTGTTCATGTAGAGGAATCAGTTTTAGATATTTCTATTTTTACCTTAATAAATGAAGTATGCTAAATCATTTAAAAATAGTTACAGATGGTAAGAGTCTATTGTTGAAAACACTAAATGCTTTGATTACAAGATACAGAAAAGAATCTTGAAATGACTAGAATTGTTTCCCCCTATAGGCTATAGGAAGAAAAGACATAACTAGACTTACTCAGGAATTATCATACATGTTTCAAAACCAACAATCAGTCAAGATGTGCCTATACATGTAATAATGGAAGGATTGTTTATGGAGATAACCAACTGCTCTCCTTATTGTATCTGAGGTCTGATCCTCATGAGAGAATACATGAGTGAGACTATAAATATGCTGAAAATCCATAGTTAGGAATCATGGACCTTACAGAAAAACCTATTGCTGTTTTTATTGTTGTTTAGTTGTAGTTGCTCTGATAAATGTTTGTGTTATCAAACTGCTTTCTAAATACTTAAATCCATAACCATAATTGTCTTCAGCCTTGTTTAGAAAACTTTCTTTTTACAATGGATAATGGTTTGTGCAGATAATCATTATTATTCAAAATAATAAGGAAAAGCAATTTGAGTGATCAGCAGTCATCTTCTATATTAATATTAAGCCATCCAAAATTCAGAGAGCCTCACAGAAGAAGGGGCAGAACAAACATAAGAGCCAAAGTATGGGAAGGGGGATAGGTGACTCTCTTTTCTGGCCATAACATGAATCTTGAACTCATAAATTTACATCAATGGTGCTTACCTGCACAAAACATTCAATGAAAACAGTTAAAAATTCCACCATGAATGGAGAAGGGGCTACCCAGGCCCTTTTCTGTCTGACAAGGTGTTAGGAGTTGTAGCTGCTGAGATATGGTCACATTTCCTTGAGGGGGTGGGCCTTTGGTAGGTTGTCCACCCAATAGCTGATAGATATCCTGCACATTTAAGTGGGGACAGTAGAGGGTGGTTATAAAGGTAGTTAAGAAAGGATGTAGACAGGTATAAAATTTTCAAAGGAAAAAAATGTGATAAAAGTACTATTTCTTTAGGACTGAGATGTCTTGGACAGTAAGGGTTCTTCCTGCATAAGCCCGAGGATCTGATTTTGAAGTCCCAGAACCCATATACAAAGACTAGCATGGGACCATGGATACCTTAACCCTAGTCATGTAGAGGACAAAGACAAATGATACCTGGGGGTTGCTGCCTCCTATCCTAGTACTGGGTTCGGTGAATGACTATGTCTCCATGGACTAAGGCAAAAGTGATATATCTGAACACTCCTGTCAGAATAAGCACACAGGTGTATATACACTAACACACATACATGTGCTAACACCATATACATACATATTGATACACACTAAGTTATTTACTTGTGCATTTGAATGGTAGAGTTGAAGAGGATAAAACTTTTGTTTAAATGCACTGATTTCAAAACTATTTGGAGAGAAAAAAATCAAGCATTCTATGGAGTTAAAAACCATATTTATAGTTATAAAAAGAATTATTTGTATGCTTATAGCACAGCATGGTTTTCAAAGGAGCATCTATCCTTCTGAGTTTTGGATTTAAAGTGGCCATTGTACCTTAACTATAATCTTTATTATAAAGAAGAGAGTGCAAATAACAGATCTAAAGACATATAGCAGCATTCAGGGTGCAGAAATCAAACTATTTGTTTGGTTTTAAATCCATGCAGTTTGTAATAAATGTGACGTCTCTACTAAGGAAGTTTAAGCTTTGAGCAAAATTTTGTTACTAGAATAAAATCTAAAAGAGAGAGAGAGAGAGAGAGAGAGAGAGAGAGAGAGAGAGAGAGAGAAGAGAAGAAGAAGAAGAAGAAGAAGAAGAAGAAGAAGAAGAAGAAGAAGAAGAAGAAGAAGAAGAAGAAGAAGAAGAAGGAAGAAGGAGAAGGAGGAGAAGGAGAAGAAGAAGAAGAAGAAGAAGAAGAAGAAGAAGAAGAAGAAGAAGAAGAAGAAGAAGAAGAAGAAGAAGAAGAAGAAGAAGACAATGTTCTCTGAATTCAAGAACCTGTGCAAATAACTTTGCTGGTTTTGCTTTTAAAGAGGTATACAGTTTTATTTAAACGAATAGTTCAGTTTTAAATTTTGTGTCATAACTAAGCTAATATCAGCTCTCAATCCTTATCCTAACAGCTCTCAGAGCACATTGTTTTATTATTTTTTCTTTTTCCCAGGAGGGAATGGGATCATTGCCTTGTCAGACACAGAAATACCATCAGCCAATATAAACCTGATTTAATCCTCTTACCTAGAACATGTGGGATTAGGGATGGGCAGATGTGGCCTGACAGGAGGATTATGACACAATTTACAAATAATTGCAGGTAACTCAGTCACTGTGAATTCAAACTATTTGCCCGTGAACTTCAAGCATGCCTTAAGATAGCAAGAAAAATGGGTTTGAGCTCTTAATGGGCTTCCTGTTACCTTATCATAGCCTGGTCACTCACATCGCCTTCTTCCTCTTCGTGATCTCATCTATAAACAATGATAGAGTTATATATCTCCAAATATTACCATGTAGAGCAACAATAACAATGGTTAGGATGGAATCAACATGTGAAAGTCTCCATTGTTATTAATTGTGCTTTGTAAATATAGCTAACTTCACTACCAGACTTGCCCACTTATACACCTCTTATGAATATAATAATTTCTAATACTCTAGTTTTCTCTTCTACCTTGAATGATTATATGTAGTATTTCTGCTAATTAATACCTGTGAGTGTTAATGGTTGTCTTGAGCATGAGAGTCTTTACCTGTGAACTACTTTCTATTGTGTTTTAAAATGCAAATGTTTATCGGAATAATTAGGGACATTCTCTTTCAACTCACTTTTAAATAGTATTTGTCAGTGTTATGACCAGCTTTAACTTAAAAAAAAATAAGCAAAATAAGGCTGGAAAATACCTGAATCAGTAGAAGTGCTTGCCCATAAACATGAGGGCTTGAGTTTGAGACCCAAAACTCAAGGAAAAAAAAAAAAAAAGCCAGACATACTGGTGCAGGATGCTTGTAAATCCAGTCCTGGGGACGTGGAAATCAGAGTTTCCTGCCGAAGGGATGGCCAGCCAATGTATTCTATATGTGAGATCCAGTCCAGTGAGAAATCCTGACTCAGAAAACAAAGTGAAAAGCTCTTAAAAACTGACACCTAAGGCTTTATCCTGGACATTTTCATATCTGTGCTCACACATTTATATATACCAATACACATGTGCAGAAGCACACATATGCATACACACATACATACATACATACATACATACATACATATGTATACACAGACACACACACACACACACACACACACACACACAGTCAGGCAACATAATCTGTGGGAAAACAAAAATCAAAATGGGTTTTAAAACACACAGCAGTGTTTAAACAGGCCAGAAACAGGGAATTCCAGTAGTATTGTGTTGGCTCATGTTGATTGCCAACAAGATTGTATTAAGAAGCACTAAGTGGATTTCAAAAACACACTTTACTTATGTGTGTAACAGTCAGTGCCCATGAGAGGATTGACTAGAGTAAGAACCACCCTGGATGTAGACAGCACTACCCCAAAGGTTGAGACCCAGATTCATAGAAGACCCAACAAAACAATGCCAGCTGGTGCAGTCATTGAGCCCCTTGCTGCCAGACCACCAATATAGGAGCTTCTCCCTCTGCTATTCCCTCCCTGGCATGGTAAACTGACACCCATGAGCCCAAATAAATCCTTCTCACTTGTGTTATTCCTGACAAATATTTGGTGTAGCCACAGAGATGCTGATACAAGTACAAGGGACATCGTCGTCTTGGAAGATAAATAATCTCAGTTAGAAAAGTAAAGGAACCTGGTGAGTGTGTGACTATCGGCCATGTTCTCTTCTTTCCTGTCCAGGATAGAAACAAGCACATTGCCCAGTTTTAGGAAAATAATACCTAGTGTTATTATATAATACACATTAGTGATCTTCCTGGTGAGTACAACTTACTTCCAAATGGAACTGCTTGAAATCATAAACTGAATGGTTCATTATGTCTGTTTGCTAGGAGCTAGAGTACCCCATAGCTGGGTCCTGTTAAAGATTGCTCACAAAGTTGTCATCTGTATGCTGGCTGGGCTGCAGACACCTTGTTTTTTTTTTCTTATTATTTTTATAGAATAAGAGAACATTTCAGTTTCAATCATGAGGCTATTAACGGTTATCTTTGATGGCTCTTCTCAATGTAATTGTCTTGGACTGTCAACTGTTCTGTAGGGCTATATAGCTCAGAGCATAGCAGCTGGCTCCCCCAAAAATATAAACCAGGGAGAAGGGATTCTCAAGATGGACAACGAGACCTTTTTATGAGTCAACCTTTAATGGTGACAGCCCAGTTTTTGCCACATTCTTTCCACTTAAAAAAAAGAAAAAGAAAAAAAAAACTTTTAAAAATCTAACCCAACACACATAAGAGGAAAAGGTACCCAAGGCTGTCTATACCAAGAACAGGATCATTGAAGACTCTCTCACAGGCCATATCACAGAGAGCAACAGAAAGTGACTAGAAAGGAGAACTCAGAAAGTACTAGGGAAGTCAGACAAATTAGGCCTGTGCTTTCTGGCCGTGTTCCCAACATGGGTCATCGAGCAGG
This sequence comes from Mus musculus, assembly GCF_000001635.26. NCBI lineage: Eukaryota > Metazoa > Chordata > Mammalia > Rodentia > Muridae > Mus > Mus musculus. The sequence goes on along the minus strand of NC_000080.6, from coordinate 80,683,960 downwards.
AGAATACAAATTATTTTTGAGTGAAACATTTCCCCCTGGTTTCCCAATGCCCTGTTTAGAAGCACAGTATTTTTATTTTAAGACAGATGCTGTGAGATCAACGGCTCTGTAGCAGCCAAGGCTAATGAGCAAGCACAGGACAGTGCTTCCGCAAGGGCCACCTCTCTCCTCATCTTTTTCTTTAAGATTCCCCTGGAGGTCTGCATTTATGTCCTTCGAGTAAAGGATGTGTAGTCGTTCACTGCAGAAAGATGGGGTCCCGCTGGAGAAAACCAGCTACAAGATAGTATTTATTCTCATCTTCTCTGCTTATTCTAAAACGAAGGGAAACTGAAATAGAGGCAGCTTCTGAACACAGCGTGAATTCGGAGCTTGTAACTGTCTTGTTTCTTTTAGTTTAAGGGTAAGCCTTCTGTGTTATTCCAGTAGACCCTTTGAAACTGCTGCTGCCTAGGCAGAGGAAGCCACATTATTTCAGAGTGACTACTTTTCAATCGAGCACTGTATCTAAGTTAATTAAAATGCCTACGTTGTTTTTTTTTCTCCAGCCTTAACAGCTTCAAGGGGAAAAGGCAGCCAATTCAACTGCCAAGGGGACAAAGGGAAACTCAAACAAACTGACGAAGAAATCATGGGCTGAATGTAATCATCGCCACACCCTTCAGGCTGCACCTTTTTGATCAGATCTTTATTTTCAACTTGTTCCATCTTTGCTTCCTGGTGACCCACTGACCATTTGCTTCTGGGTTTTAATGACTATATTATTATCAACTACAATGCTTGGCTGTTCCTTCACTCTCCTGAAGTCACTAGACTGCTTGCTGTGAGCTTTGCAAGGTCTGAAGAGAGATGAGTTTTTCCTACTGCCTCAGCCACCTGTTTTGGCACAGTACCAGGCCATGCTGTGCTACACTCAGAACGCCCTGCAACTAACATGCTCCATCCTTGTATTCAGGACTCTTTTTAGTATGGTGCTAGTCTCCAGCTTTAAAACTCTTTGGAGGGAGAGTAACTTATGCAGGAACAAGTAATTTCACATGAAGCCATTAAATGTATGGCAGGAAGACCATGGGCCACTGTACCTCCAAATGAAGAATTATCTTCTCTCCATTTATCTCTCAGCACGACTAACCAGAATTTATTGGGAATGCAAGCATGATTATACCATCCACTCCAGATAGGTCCTAGACTTGCTTTTGAGACTAGGATATAGTTTTAACTTGTAATTAATTTTATGTCTAAGTTTCTCTATGATAGTGCCAGGTAATTCACTTGAATTAGATGTTGCTGGTATTTTACAGATCTTGTTAACATCTAACCCAGTTGATTTTAATGGAAGTAATTTATTATTCATAATAATTGAATGGGCATCATCTAGCTCACTGATTTTTTAGGAGGAAAATCTAAGTTTTTCATAAAAGAAATTTTGCTTCATTGGCACAGGGTGAAATTTCCTAAACAGATCTCTAATGGCTCATGCTCTAAGACCAGTAATTGATAAATGGGACCTCATGAAACTGGAAAGCCTCTGTAAGGCAAAGGACATAGTTAATAAGGCAAATCAGCAACCTACAGATTGGGAAAATATCTTCACTCACCCCACATCCAATAGAGGGCTAATATCCAAACTATATAAAGAACTCAAGAAGTTAATCACCAAAAAACTAAACAACACAATCAAAAAATAGGGTATAAAACTAAACCGAGAATTCACAACTGAAGAATCTCAAATGGCTGAGAGGCACCTAAAGAAATGTTTAGTAAGCACTTGTTGGCATCCACAAAAGTGTCTGGTTTAGGTGATTTTGTATAGGCTGGATCCCCAGGTGGGGCAGTCTCTAGATGGTCCTTCCTTCAGTCTTGGCTCCTAACTTGGTCTCTGTAACTCCTTCCATGGGTATTTTGTTCCCCCTTCTAAGAAGGATCAAAGTATCTACACTTTTGTTTTCCTTCTTCTTGAGATCCATGTGGTTTGTGAATTGTATCTAAGGTATTCTGAGCTTCTGGGAAAAAAAAAGAAAGAAAGAAAGAAAGAAAGAAAGGAAGGAAGGAAGAAAGAAAGAAAGAAAATATCATTCCAAGTGAGGTAAAGGACATGCATGAAAAAAAAAGAAAATAAAAAGAAATGTTCAAAGTCGTTACTGATCAGAGAAATGCAAAATCAAAGTGACCCTGAAATTCCACCTTGCGCCAAACATAATGGCTAAGATCAAAACCTCAGATGACCACACATGATAGAGAGGATATAGAGAAAGAGGAACACTCCTTCATTGCTAGTGGCATTACAAACTGGTACAACCACTCTGGAAATCAATCTGGAGGTTCCTCAGAAAATTGAACATAGATCTACCTGAAAACCCAGCTATACCACTCTTGGGAACATACCCAAAAGATGCCCCACCATTCGTGTTCCACTATGTTCAGAGCAGACTTATTTGTGATAGCCAGAAGCTGGAAACAACTTAGATGTCCCACAATAGAAGAATGGATACAGAATATGTGGTTCATTTACATAACGGAAAACTACTCAGCTATTAAGAACGAGGACATCCTGAGTTTTGCAGGCAAATGGATGGAACTAGAAAATATCATCCTGAGCGAGGTAACTTAGACCCAAAAGGACATGCATGGTATGTACTCCCTAGCAAGTGGATATTAGCCACACACACACACACACACACACACACACACACACACACACACACACAAAGTACATAATAACCAAGATACAGTCCACAGAACTCAAAAAGATCAACAAGCTGAAATGCCCAAGTGAGGATGCTTCAGTCCCATTTGGGAGAGAGAAGAAAGCAACCACAAGTGGGGAGGGAGGGAGGGGCCTGGGAGGGAAAGTAGAGCAAGGAGAGAGAGGAGAGTGGGTAGGTGGGATAGGGGAACCTGATCTGGTATTGGGTGAGGGAAAAGGACTGAAGCACTGAGGGCCAGCAGAAAGAATGGAAATAGGCTGCCTCAGTAGATTGGAGGTTGGGGGGACCCTCCTGAATGTATCAGAGATCTGAGAGGTGAAAGATTCTTACCGATCAAAGGGAGGGACCTTAGATGAAATGCCTGAAAGTAGGGAGAGGGAACTTATAGAACCCACCTCCAGCAGGAAGACAGGACTTCAAGTGAGGGATGGGGTTGACTCCCCACAATCAAAACTCTGATCTGCAATTGTTCCTGTCTGAAAGAATTACAGGGATGAAAATGGAGAGGAGCCTGAGGAAAAGAAAGTTCAGTGACAGGCCCAAAGTGAGATCCAGCTCAAGGGGAGGTCCCAAGGCCTGACACTATTACTGAGGCTATGGAGCGCTCACAAAAAGGGACCTAGAATGATCGCATCCTGGAAGACCCAACAAGCAGCTGAAAGAGTCAGAGTCAGATATTTGCACCCAGCCAAAGGACAGAAGCAGCAGGACCCCTGTTGTTGAATTACGGAAGGCTGAAAGAAGCTGAGGAGAAAGGTGATCCTGTAGGAGGAACAGCAATGTCAATTAATCTGGACCCCCAAGATCTCTCAAACACTGGACCACCAAACAGACAGCATACACCAGCTGATATGAGGCCCCCAACACACATAGAGTAGAGGACTGCCAGGTCTGTGTTCATTCAGAGATGATGCGCCTAACAACCCCAACCCTCAAGAGATTGGAGGCCCCAGGCAGTTTAGAGGTCACGTGGGGTGGGGGGTTAGGACATCCACGTGGACACCCAGAGGGGAGTAAGGAGAAGTTATGGATGTGGAACAGTAGGAGGGTAGATCAGGTGGAGGGGATAAAATATGGAGGGTAAAAAATAAATTAATTAAGATAAAAATAATAAAGAAATAAATAAATTATAGCATTAATATATTATTGTAATATATGATATATATTTATATTACATATGTGTGTGACATGCAGAAACAGTATCATGGAAGGCTCATTCTCTCCTTTCTTTACTAAGCCTATCAGATTTACCTTACAATTTCTCTGAAATGTGGAGAAATGACAAAACAGAGATATACTAAAGGGATTATATCTAAAAGTGGTGGTCACCAGTTAGAGGTGCTTGGTAAGTGAAGACCAAAGGATGACATTGGAACATTCTATAACTGGATTTACATTAAGATCTGAGATTAAAACAGAAACGTAGTGGAGAATTTTTTCCAGGAAGACAAGTTTAGATTTTGAAGCATATTTGTAACTGCCAAGAGAAATGTAGTGTAATTTTTAAATTTCAGAAGATTCTTGGTTATGAGCAAAAATAAGATCCCACCAGGATATTCAGGAAAAACTGAGGCATAATGTCAGTATGATGCCAAGAAACTGTCTTAAAATGGTAAAATAGCAAGGAAACTGAGTAGACATTGTGATAACCTACATATATATATATATATATATATATATATATATATATATATATATATATATATATATATATTGCTTTCTCCACACTTAGCTTTCCTATCATAAGAAGAGAAGAAGTACAAGGAAGCCTTTAAAAGGTCCTATCAGAGCACAAGCCAGGAAGTTATGTTGTAATGAGAACAACAGCCATCTTAGCTGAATGCGGATTGAAGAGTGGATGGAACATGATAAGGAAGACACTGGAAGTATACCAATAAAGATGAGAAGAGCAACCTGGTATCTTCAAGATAATATGTTGAAAGAGCAAGGCATATGTTAACTACAGAGACCCCAACATGTCCAGGTGAAGATATATCACTGTGCTTTGTAGTGTTCACTTAATCACTTTATAGTATATTCTCATATTAAAGAATCTAAAATAAAGTAGATTTTCTCAAGTCAAGAAAGATCTGGATGATCAGCATGAGACACAAAATATATCAAAAATTGTTGTCAGCCATTGTGCTCATACAAATGGTTTTGTGGGAAAACAAAATCATTATCATGAGGAAATCTACATTAAAAATGGTTGAATGGATGGAGTGACCATTTAATCATAGAAATTTGTGGCATTACAGTCATCAATAAAACCTTTAACTATAAATATCAAGAGGGAAGCCAATAGGTATTTTCTATGAGTGTTAACAATGCTTACATTTTAATAAACAAAAGCATTGATGTTGTTTAATTCTATAGCACTGGATACACTTGGACAGGCATCAGTTAACTCCTGGAAGATTCTTCACAGGACAAATAAAAATCAGTTTTCTGGCATGCTTATCAGCATTAAATACTGGTAAGTACTAAGTACTGAGCAAGTTACATGAGCCTCATAGGCAATTTCTTATTTTTATTGCTGTTTTTCTCTTATTAAATACAATTTTCTTTTCTATACAGTATATTCTGATCATGGTGTCTCCTGCCCCAACTCCTCCTAAAACCTCTTCACCTTCCCTGTCATCCACATCCACAACTTTTTTTTTTGTTTTGTTTTTTAGAAAACAAGAAGACATCTAGGCCGGGCGTGGTGGTGCACGCCTTTAATCCCAGCACTTGGGAGGTAGAGGCAGGCGGATTTCTGAGTTCGAGGCCAGCCTGGTCTACAAAGTGAGTTCCAGGATAGCCAGAGCTATACAGAGAAACCTTGTCTTGAAAAAAAAAAAAAAAAAAAGAAGAAGAAGAAGATATCTAAAAGTAATAAAAAATAAAGATGAGATAAAACAAAAAAAATAAGAATAGGACAAAACAAAGAGGTAAAGTAAATCACAAAAAGCACATATAGATATAGAGACACTCACGCTCTGGTACACAGAAATTATCAAAAGAATACAAAACCACAAGAGGGAAAGCAATAACATACACAACAACCTATGAGGTTAGAAGGAGGAGGAGGAAGAAGAGAAAAACAAACAAACAAAAAAATCCCAAACATACAAAATATTATGACATTATGAGACAAATAACTGGCAAAGAGTCCATTGAGTTTGTTTTTTGTGTTGTGTTTATTGCTGGGCATGTTGTCTAACATTTAAGAGTTGATTGTATCCCAGTGAGATTCCATCAGTGAAACCTAATTTTTTTTTTTTTCATTTTTGAGTGGATATCAATTGGAGATAGCTTCTTGGTTAAGAATGAAGGAATATATCTGCTTCTATCAATCCAGGAACCCTGTCTAGCACAGACTTGTGCAAGCCCTCTGCAGGCTGCCATAGTCTCTCTGGGTTCATATGTGCATCAACATTACTGTATTTACAAAGCTTTGCTTCCTTCCTTGATGTCCACCTTCCCCTCTGGCTCGTTCATTCTGCCTCCTCTTCTGCAGGGTTCCCTAAATTTTGAGGGAAAGATTTGATGGAGGCTTCCTGTTTAGGGCTGAGTGTTCCAAGGTCTCTCAGTCTGCCTGCCGTCTGGCTGTGGGTCTATGCATTAGCTCCATCTGCTATGGTAGGAGCTGATTTGACGATGGCTGAGCAAAGCACTGACCCATGAGTGTGGCAGACTGTGATTTACAATATTTTTATTCCTATGTTCCTTTAGCAGAACAGTAGAATTTGGTTTTCCCTTCAGTTCTGGACTTTGTGGTCTCAGATTTGTGTCCACCCAAATCATGTAGGGTATGGGTTCCATCTCATGGAGTGGGACTTAAGTCCAATCCAATGTTGGATTGTCTGTCACACAAGCTTTGTGACACTATTGCAAAGACACATCTTACAGGCAGGACACCATTGTGGATCAAAGGGTTTGTAGTTGAGTTGGTGTTTCCCTTTCTCCTTTGGTAGCGTGCAGAGGACCTTCATGTATCAAGAACTGTAGCCAGTAAGAATGAAGGCTGTACGTAAACACCAGCTCAACTTCTCCATGTTCAATGAGTTGTGTAGGTGTTATCTTCTGCAATAGAGCCTTACCATTTGTTTATGGAGATTAACCGACAGTCTTGTAAATAGTATAAGTTGTTTGGGGCTTCCCATGGGCTCCTTTGGCCAACAACTCAATTAGATATAACCCATTTCCAGCACTGGAAGCTTCATTAGTGACAAGATGTTCAGCTAGAGCTCCCTCTCCCCATTATTTGGCAATTTCATTTAGATTGGCCTCATATATATAAATATGTTTTAGGAAGTTTCTGTAATCTCTTATATTTGATGAATGGAAATTTATTAATCGTGTAGATGTCTGATCCTTTCTGTTTTATTCAACACAGGCCTCTTGACTACCTACTTAAAACATCTTTAGATATGGGCATAAAATGAATTAACTTACTCAAGGAATGTTTTAAAAATCAACTCAGTGTAGTTTGGTATTACATCCTGGTCTCAGATGAGGCTGTGCGATCAGCAAATAACGTAGACCTACTCCTAAGGAAATTCTCACAGGCATTTCTCTTAATGAGGGCCTGGAGAAATAGCTGAGGAGAGACCTTAATGGGAGGTATTCCATCTTGAAAGATTAACATATAAACAGGTACTAAACCAAACAAACCACGGATATTTAAGCCATAACACGAAAGGAAAGAAAAATATATTCTAAATCTATATTAAAAGTAATGCCATGTAGCTGTGTAGAACTCCGGTGAGGGTTGTGGAATGAATCTTTAATGGTATCATTTATGCTTGTCCCAGTGCACTATGTTCACAATGAGAACAACCTACAAATCTTGATGTACCATTTTATTTGCGCAGAGAACTGGCCACCATCTCACAGAGCAGCCATTGTAAATTAGAAATATATTCTGTTTGGTTTGAGCTTTGAGCACAACACATTTGGAAATTTATGAAGTTGCATAAAAGCACACAAAAGCATTTTTGGAGCAGTTTAGCCCCATGGCTTTCTTTTGGCCTTGAAAGTCAGACAGGGAGAAACTAGGTCCATTAAGTGTGCTACTGTTCTATGCTGAGGCTCAGAATAATTCTACATAAGTGCTGTCTTCCACTCCTCATTAAGTGGCTAGCAATCACCTACAGTCTCCAGTGAATCCCTACCAAAGACCAGGAAACATCCTAAGAAACAGTGACTCCCACTGTGTGAACATGTTGAGGAATGTTCTCATCCCTCCTGTTGCTGTTTAATGTGTAAAGTAAAGTAAAACCCATTTTGCTACATGAAAATTCACATTATAGCTATTTCAGATACGAGAAATAGCTGAGTCACGGCTTTCACCACAAATTTCACTTATATAAGAATATGTGTTTTCCAAAGAGTGATAAACAACTTGATTTTATTTAAAACTTAGCAAAATGAGTATTTCTTGCCCCTAACTCTATTTTGGGGAAAAACAAAGAAAAGGGGGAAAGAAAAAGAAATACTATTGGGCCTGGTGAAGTTGGGCTTAAATACATACGATGACAATTTTGAAGATTGGCATTCACTTAGTCATCTGTATGATCTTTGGGTTATAGTTGTTTTAATCAAATTTAGATGCTGCTCAACTTAGACTGGTGCTATGTCCAAATAAAACAATTGTAAACTGAGACAATCACAGGCTTAAAGCACAGTAATTTTATCTACACTGCCAACCATTACAGCTGGCCCACACAGGACACTGAAGAGCATGGATTGAATTCCCTTGTCATTGTGGTGTTGAGGTTGATTAAAAGCTGTTTCACAAATTTCAAGAGAATATGTAATTCTGCCATCATTCCGAGAAATTACTTAAATTTAATGTAGTATTGCTACTGAATGTATGCTGCTTCTGATCCATTGTAAATGGAAAAATTATAGGTTGAACCATTAGGGACTCTCTGTAACAATTTTGGCAGTCCTGATTATGACATTTCCTCCCTGATTGATGAGCATCAAAGGAAGAAGTTTCCCAAGATAGTATACTATGGAAGAATATTGATCATATTCTGTTGTCACACAATTAACTCTAAAACATATATACAACATCATGAGTTGGGGAGGAAGGTCTAAATAGACTGAAGCCTTGATTTCTTATTTAAAAAAAAAACTTAATTTCTAACAAATAAATGGATATCTGAGAAATATAGAAACTTATTGTCAATAGATATAACTCTAAATAATTAAAAGCCAGGGTTAGAAAACAGAGAAAGAGAAAAACATTAGCAGATAATTTCCCTATTTTGGAGGAATTGCTTTCTAAATATAATTACTTCTAATTTGATAACAAGGGAGGAATTACACTAAAAAATATAAATTGACAAAAGCTAAAAATAAATTTAAAAATTTTCACAATGCATAAATAAAACTCATTCCTCACAAGCAAAATAAAGGAGTATTCACCAAAAATAACTTAAGTAGTTCCTTGAAATTATGAAGTAAGATGCATGTGAATGGAATATGAAATACTACATCTAATATTAAAATTTTAAGAGATTCAGAGCATGCCGCACTGAAAATTTCACTCTAACATGAGTTATTTTGAGCTGAAAGCAACTGAGAATCTGACCCATCCCTAATTTGCCCAAAAGATAGACATAAATTCCTCTTGTGATGGTGTTTTTCTGACTTCTTTCCTATGTGGAAGAGATGGTAGCTTTTTACATCTGAAGAAATAATGTTTGAAAAGGGTCTGCACAGACATATACAAGAAAACATCACTAAAGGAGATGGGATTGTCTCTTGCTCCTGCCTGATATACATTTTTATAACCCTTCAGCTTTCTATCATGTAAAACCTAAATCCATTCTTTTGTTCATGGCCCCTTCCTACAAATAAAGCATCATTCATTAAGATAACCTAGGCAGGGGCACAAGTCCCTTCCGGTAGGCGCCAGCTCCAGGTCACTTTGGGTATGAATCGGCAGACACCCCCAAGGTTCCCAGAAAAGTCTCCACGCAATCTTAGGATCAGTGGAACACAACATCTGTTCTCGTGACGGGGTTATGGCAGCAGGAGAAAGGACAGGGGAGTCATGCCTGACCAGAGGCTTGGGTTCCTTCTGACTGGTATTGGTTTACCTTGGTTTCGAACAGACCAGACAGTTCCACTGTCCTCACAGGAGACACCACTTCCAGACACTGTAACATGCCCTGGATCTTAGGATAACAGGATCCCAGGATAACAGGAGCTTAGTCAGACCAGGATTTCAGGGTCTCAGAGGAAGCTTGACTGCCAAGAACTCTGACACACCCAGAATCTCAGGTTCACAGGCCTGCAATCAAAGGATCACAGAGAAAGCTGGACTCTGAGAGTCCTGAATCAACTGGCATTATAGGAAGGGTAGGCTTGAATCAGATATATTGAGGGCAGTAAGCACTTGAGATAATCAGATGGCAGGAGGCAAGCATAAGAACAGAAGCAACAGAAACCAAGGTTACTTGACATCATCAGAACCAAACTCTCCCACTATAGCAAGTCCTAGATACTCCATGACACAAGACAAGGATCTAAAGTCACTTATCATGATAATGATGGAGGACTTTAAGAAGGAAATACAGGAAAACACAGGTAAACAGCTAAAAGCCAATAAAGAGGAAACACAAAAATTCCCTTAGAGTGTTACAGGAAAATGCTATAAAACAGGTGAAAGAATTGAACCATTCAGGATCTAAAAATGGAAGTAGAAACAATAAAAAAAATCACAAAGGGAGACAACTATGGAGATAGAAATCCTAGGAAAGGAATCAGCAACAGAACAGAAGAGATGGAAGGGAGAATCTCAGGTGTAAAAGATTCCATAGAAAACATGGACACAAAAATCAAAGAAAATTCAAAATGCAAAAAGATCCTAACTAAAAACATCCAGGAAATCCAGGACACAATGAGAATACCAAACCTAAGAATAATAGGTATAGATGAGAATGAAGATTTTTAAGTTAAAGAGCCAGCAAATATCTTCAACAAAATTATAGAAGAAAACGTCCCTAACCTAAAGAAAGAGATGCCCATAAACATACAAGAAGCCTACAGAACTCCAAATAGGCTGGACCAGAAAGGAAATTCCTCCAGACACATAATAATCAGAACAACAAATGCACTAAATAAAGATAGAATATCTTTATTAATATCAAAAGCAGTAAGGGAAAAAAGGTCAAGTAACATATAAAGGAAGACCTATTAAAATTATACCAGACTTCTCACCAGAGACTATGAAAGCCAGAAGATCCTGGGCAGATGTTATACAGACCCTAAGAGAACACAAATGCCAGCCAAGGCTACTCTACCCAGCAAAACACTCAATTATCATAGATGGAGAAACCAAATTATTCCATGACAAAGCCAAATTCACAAAATATCTTTCCAGGAACACAGCCCTTCAAAGGATAATAGAGAAAAAACACCAACATAATGATGGAAATTACACCCTAGAAAGAGCTAGAAAGTAATCCTTCAACAAACCTAAAGAAGACAGACACAAGAACAGAATCCCAACTCTAACAACAAAAATAACAGGAAGCAACAATACTTTTCCTTAATATCTCTTAATATCAATGGACTCAATTCCCCAATAAAAAGACATAGACTAATAGACTGGCTACACAAACAGGACCAAACATTTTGCTGCTTACAGGAAACCCACCTCAGGGAAAAAGACAGACACTAACTCAGAGTGAAAGGCTGGAAAACAATTTTCCAAGCAAATGGTCCAAAGAAACAAGCAGGAGTAGCCATTCTAATATCGAATAAAATCGACTTCCAACCCAAAGTTATTAAAAAAGACAAGGAGGGGCACCTCATACTCATCAAAGGTAAAAAAAAAATCCTCCAAGAGGAACTCTCAATTCTGTATATCTATGCTCCAATGCAAGGGCAGCCACATTCATTAAAGAAACTTTAGTAAAGCTCAAAGCACAGATTGCACCTCACACAATAATAGTGGGAAACTTCAACACCCCACTTTCACCAATGGACAGATCCTGGAAACAGAAACTAAACAGAGACACATGGACACTAACAGAAGTTATGAAACAAATGGATTTAACAGATATCTTCAGAACATTTTATCCTAAAACAAAAGGATATACCTTCTTCTCTGCATCTCATGGTAACTTCTCCAAAATTGACCGTATAATTGGTCACAAAACAGGCGTCAATAGATAAAAATATAAAAATATTGAAATTGTCCCATGTATCCTATCAGATCACCATGGACTAAGGCTTATCTTCAATAACAGCATAAATAATACAAAGCCAACATTCACGTGGAAACTGAACAATGATACCTTGGTCAAGGAAGAAATAAAGAAGTTAAAGACATTTTAGGGTTTAATGAAAATGAAGCCAAAACATACCCAATCTTATGGGACACAATGAAAGCATTCCTGAGGAAAACTCACAGCTCTGAGTGCCTCCAAAAAGTATCTAGAGAGAGCATACACTCGCAGCTTGACAACAAACCTAAAAGCTCTAGAACAAAAGGAAATAAATTTACCAAATAGGAGTAGAGGGCAGAAAATAATCAAACTTAGGGCTGAAATCAACCAAGTGGAAACAAAAAGAACTATTCAAAAAATTAACCAAACCAGGAGCTAGTTCTTTGAGAAAAATCAACATGATAGATAAACCCTTAGCCAGACTAACTAGAGGGCACAGGGACAGTATCCTTATTAACAAAATCAGAAATGAAAAGGGTGACATACCAACAGAACATGAGGAAATCCAAAACATCATCGGATCCTACTACAAAGGTCTATACTCAACAAAACTGGAAAACCTGGATGAAATGGACAAATTCCTAGACAGATACCAGGTACCAAAATTAAATCAGGATCAGATTAATTATCTAAACAGTCCCACAGCTCCTAAAGAAATATAAGTAGTCATTAATAGTCTCCCAACCAAAATACGCCCAGGACCAGATGGGTTCAGTGCAGAATTCTATCAGACCTTCAAAGAAGACCTAATTCCAATTCTCCTCAAACTATTTCAAAAAAGAAACAGAAGGTACTCTACCCAATTCATTCTATGAAGCCACAATTACCTAATACCTAAACCACACAAAGATCCAAAGAAGGAAGAGAACTTCAGATCAATTTCCCTTATAAATATCAATGCAAAAATACTCAATAAAATCCTCACAAACTGAATCCAAGAACACATCAACATGATCATCCATCATGACTAAGTAGGCTTCATCCCAGGGATGCAGGGATGATTTAATATACAGAAATCCATCAACATAATCTACTATATAAACAAACTCAAAGACAAAAATTACAAGATCATCTCCTTAGATGCTGAGAAAGCATTTGACAAAATCCAACACCCATTCATGATAAAAGTCTTGGAAAGATCAGGAATTCAAGGCCCATACATAAACGTAATAAAAGCAATATACAGCAAATCAGTAGCCAACATCAAAGTAAAAGGAGAAAAGCTGGAAGCAATCCCACTAAAATCAGGGACTAGATAATGCTGCCCACTTTCTCCCTAACTATTCAATATAGTACTTGAAGTCCTAGCTAGAGCAATTAGGCCACAAAAGGAGATCAAGGGGATACAAATTGAAAAGGAAGAAGTCAAAATATCACTATTTGCAGATGATATGATAGTATATATAAGTGACCCTAAAAATTCTACCAGAGAACTCCTTACTAAACCTGATAAATAGTTTCAGTGAATGTCTTAACCAGGGTTTCTATTCCTGCACAAACAGCATGACTAAGAAGCAAGTTGGGGAGGAAAGGTTTTATTCAGCTTACACTTCCATGCTGCTCTTCATCACCAAGGAAGTCAGGACGGGAACTCAAGCAGGTCAGAAAGCAAGCGCTGAAGCAGAAGCCATGGAGGGATGTTCTTTACTGGCTTGCTTCCCCTGGATTGCTCAGCCTGCTCTGTTATAGAACCCAAGACTACCAGCCCAGAGATGGTCCCACCCACCAGGGGCCTTTCCCTCTAGATCACTAATTGAGAAAATGCCTTACAGTTGGATCTCATAGAGGCATTTCCTCAAGTTGATGCAAAACTAGCCAGTACAGTGAAGTAGCAGGATATAAAATTAACTCAAACAAATCAGTGGCCTTTCTCTACACAGAGGAAAAACAGGCTGAGAAAGAAGTTAGGGAAACAACACCCTTCACAATAGTCACAAATAATATAAAATACCTTGGTGTGACTCTAACTAAGGAAGTGAAAGATCTGTATGATAAGAACTTCAAGTCTCTGAAGAAAGAAATTGAAGAAGATCTCAGAAGATGGAAATAAGACCCATGTTCATGGATTGGCAGGATTACATAGTCAAAATGGCTATCCTGCCAAAAGCAATCTATAGATTCAGTGCAATCCCCATCAAAATTCCAACTCAATTCTTCACTGAGTTAGAAAGGGCAATTTGCAAATTCATCTGGAATAACAAAAAACCTAAGATAGCAAAAACTGTTCTCAACAATAAAAGAATCTCTGGTGGAATCACCATGCCTGACCTCAAGCTGTACTACAGAGCAATTATGATAAAAACTGCATGGTACTGGTACAATGACAGATAGCTGGATCAATGAAATAGAACTGAAGACCCATAAATGAACCCACACACCTATGACCACTTGATCAAGAGAGCTAAAACCATCCAGTGGAAAAAAGACAGCATCTTCAACAAATGGTGCTGGGTCAATTGGAGGTTAGCGTGAAGAAAGTGAATTGATCAATTCTTATCTCCTTGTACATAAGCTCCAGTCTAAGTGGATCAAGGAACTCTACATAAAACCAGAGACTCTGAAACTTATAGAGCAGAAAGCAGGGAAAAGCCTCGAAGATATGGGCACAGGGAAAAATTTCTGAACAGAACAGCAATGGCTTGTGCTGTAAGATCGAGAATTGACAAATGGGACCTCATAAAATTGCAAAGCTTCTGTAAGGCAAAAGACACTGTCAATAAGACAAAAATACCACCAATAGATTGGGAAAGAATCTTTACCAATCCTAAATCAGATAGGGGACTAATATCCAGTATATATAGGGAACTCAATAAGATGGACTCCAGAAATTCAAATAACCCTATGAAAAAATGGCATATAGAGCTAAACAAAGATTTCTCAACTGAGGAATACCGAATGGCTGTGAAGCACCTGAAAAAATGTTCAACATCCTTAATCATCAGGGAAATGCAAATCAAAACTCCGAGATTCTACCTCACACCAGTCAGAATGGCTAAGATCAAAAATTCAGGTGACAGCAGATGCTGGCATGGATATGAAGAAAGAGGAACACTCTTCCATTGCTGGTGGGATTGCAAGCTTGTACAACCACTCTGGAAATCAGTCTGTCGGTTCCACAGAAGATCCAGCAATGCCTCTCCTGGGCATATACCCAGAAGATGCTCCAACTTGTAATAAGGTCCCATGCCCCACTATGTTCATAGCAGCATTATTTATATTAGCCAGAATCTGGAAAGAACCCAGATGTCCCTTAACAGAGTAATGGATACAGAAAATGTGGTACATTTACACAATGGAGTACTACTCAGCAATTGAAAACATTGGATTTATGAAATTCTTAGGCAAATGGATGCATCTGGAGGATATCATCCTGAGTGAGGTAACCCAATCACAAAAAAACACACATGATATGCACTCACTGATAAGCCGATATTAGTCCAGAAATTTAGAATACCCAAGATACAATTTCAAAACACATGAAACTCAAGAAGATGGAAGACCAAAGTGTGGATACTTCCCTCCTTCTTAGAATTGGGAATAAAATACCCACGGAAGGAGTTACAGAGACAAAATTCAGAGCTGAGACAGTAGAAATGACCATCAAGTAACTGGGGATCTATCCCATATACAACCACCAAACCCAGACACTATTGCATATGCCAGCAAGATTTTGCTGACAGGACCCTGATATAGCTCCCTATTGTGAGGCTATGCCAGTGACTGGCAAATACAGAAGTGGATCCTCACAGTCATCTATTGGATGGAACACAGGGCCCCTAAAGAAAGATCTAGAGAAAGTAACCAAGGAGCTAAAGGGGTCGGCAACCCTATAAGAGGATCAACAATATGAACTAACCAGTAACCCACAGAACTGTGCCCCAAGTTGCCTATTTAGCATACGATTAGTCCATCAGTTGGAGAAGAGGCCCTTGGTCTTGTGAAGATCATATGCCCCATTATAGGGGAATGCCAGGGCCAGGAAGTGGGAGTGGGTGAGTTGGGGAGCAGGGTTGGGGGAGGGTATAGGTGACTTTGGGAATAACAGTTGAAATGTAAATGAAGAAAGTATGTAATATACATATACATATACATATATAAAGATAACCTAGGGGCCCACGTTCCCTCCACTCCTTTGTGTTCCATATCATCTTTATACCCTGTGCATGGTCATTATATGTATTATCATTCTCTGTTGCTTTCCATCATGTAAATCTGTGATTGGTCAGCTAAATTCCCAAGAGTATAGGTGGAAAACTTAGAAGTGTAGAAGAATAGAAAAGCATTATTCTTACCATATAACCTTTTTGAGGAATCTGATAACTTCTGGCTACAGAAAATTTGCTTAAGGAGAAGTATATTTAACCTCAATCCATGTGTCTACATCACAACCTCCACACCTTATGCTCAGGGAACATAACAGAAAAGAGGGCAGAAAGAATGTAAATGTGAAAGAACTAGGGAATTTACTATGAAATAGTGTCTTTTATATTATAGGGAATCTACACCCATGGAATCTCAAAAATATGGTAGCTTAAATAAGGTCATCATAATAACATCAATAATTGTAATGGAAATAAGGATGGAAAAAACTCAGAGAGACATACTCCACAATTAAAAACTATAGGCAACCTATGATTGTTGAAAGAGAAGGATCAATTTTAAGTGGTCACTTATGGACTCAGAAGTGTGTGTGTGTGTGTGTGTGTGTGTGTGTGTGTGTGTGTGTGTGCTTCTGTGTGTTTTTGTGTGTTTCTGTGTCTGTGTATAACTGTGTTTGTGTGTCTGTGTAGATGAGATGCAAGTGTGTATATGGATTAGTAATTATAAAAGAAAAAAGGTCATGAGTTTGAGGAAGGGGAATAGATAGGAGTGTGAAGAGAAAAGAGGATAAAATGATATAAATAGATTACACATTTAGGAAATTGTCCAAATGTTAAAAATATTCAAATTGTTAAAACTTTTGAATGAGACTATAGGTCTGTTTTACATTACATATCATGCTAAACAGCAGCTGAAAAATCAGGCCATATTTGGATGTGCCTTAAATATTCTTAGCCTAGTGAAGCAGAAATTTCACATTTGCAGGCAAGCCTATGTTCAAATCACATCACCTTTAGTACTCAAATAAGTGTTCATAATTGTCTAGAATTTAAAGAATTATGAAAGTTACTAAGTTTAATATTATTTTATTCTAAATTAGCATATTGCTTAAAAAATAAAAGGCTAGGTAATTTCTTTTCTCATCAGTGAATAAACAGAAGAAACTGTTAAGTGGAAGGTATGAGATGAAAGATATTTGACAAAGTTTAAGCTTATGTTAGTGAATTTTCAGATGCCCAGGTATATATATTCTGAGTATAAGTTTCAAAAATTAGTAAACTTAATTATTTTCTACTAATACAACCTTATTTAATATTTTAAAATCAAAATCTTTCTTCTGATTACATTTAAATTATGTCTGTCATACATGCAGTAAGAAGTTTTTGAATCAGAATTTCTCTATGTAGCCTATACTTCAGGAAACTGATGAGTAGCCTAGGTTAGCCTTGAATCCTGTGAACTTCCAGCTTCTCATTTTGTTGAGTAGTATGACCATGCCCATTTCACATATCCTAATCATTGAATTAGACAATCCATTGCCCAAAGACACCAATTAGCTTTAATAATGACTAAGTGATTCTGGGGAAATTGAGATCCCCTCTTGGGGTTCATAGTGTTATTAATAAAAGCATTTAAGAGAGAACTCAAAGGGAAGCTTGAGGACAATTTGATTAGAATAATAAAGAAAATCCCAAGGTAGTAAAGATAGAAAACTCAGAAGCTGCCCGGAAGAGAAAAATACGTAAGAGCAGGATGGCGAAATGCCATAAATATTAGCCACATGGTGGACAAGCAACTACATGGAAGAAAGGGCAGCTTTAGACAAAGAATAAGGAAGTCCAGACTATCTAAGGAAAGCATACCTAGACTCTAGCCAGCATTCCAAAGAGAAAGACAGAAAAAAAGAAAGAGGAAGAGTCACACCTTTCTGAGTTAGAAAAGTAGCCTGATCCCTTCTCAACTGAAAGATTGTGCAGGAGTAGAAAATTCTGGAATGGAGAAGTACATTATTCCATTGACGGGATAATTATTTCTCCCACCCTTTAAGGATGGCTTATGTTGAGTCTGCCTTCCCAGGGTTGGTCCTGCAATCTCCAATGGTAGGACCTAAGGTTAATGGCATTCTCACCTGAATTAACTTGTAAAGAAATACAAAATGAAAAGTCTCCACAAAGAGGCAGGCTCCATTATTTTTGGCTAGGAAGTAACAGCTTTCCTTTAATGGGTCTTTAATACTACTGTAATATGAAGACTATTAATTTTCCAATCAAGGTATTTAAACTTATACTAAAATAAATTTTTTAACTAAAATACAGTATTAAATGCAATACTTCATAAAGCACACATGCACTTCAGAGCTGCAGTAGACACCATCTCACATGTTCCTATTGTGCCAGCTACATCATTTCACCATCCTTTACTTCTGTGTGTAAACTGAATCGAAAGAATTACTTGTGCTAGGTCCAATACAACCAAGGCAACAGAATGACACCTCTGAACATAGTTTTGCAATGTCAATGCTTCCATCTTCTTTGCTCTGCCCAAGTCTCCTGCAGCCTTGCTGTGAAGAAAGCCAGATGTCATACCATTGACTTCAACATGGGAAGACTTAAATGACAAGGAACGTCCAGCAGCCAGAGGACCCACAGACCATTGATAGACACTTGAATCAACACAGATGTAGAACTTTTTCCTGGTGTGCCTGATAATGACATTAGCACACTCGCTCTTTTTTCCTAAACCCTGAAAACAGACACTTCACTACACAGCTAGATAACACATAAATACTGATAAAATAAATATTATTTTAAGCCCGTGTGTTTTGGGGTTACTTGTTATGCAGCAACACATAAACATATCCTCTTAAATTTTAAGTTTTCCATCTTAGAAAAATTAGTTTCATGTTCCAAATGGGAAATACCTGTGTAAAATACTTTTGTACAAGTAACACCTGGCTAAAATCATAATCAAAGCTATCTTCTGAAGATCAACAGTCAGGGGGAGCTTTGGAACTAAGACAAAATTGTAAATAATGGGAATTCCCTTGCCTTGCTTTCTTAATGGAGATAGATACAGTAATGGAACCTTCTGGTAAACCCACAGGTGGGGGATCCCTAGGGAATCCATAATGACTTTGATCACAGGTTTTAACTGGCTTTGTGGTTTCTGAAGCTGCAGGAATTCCCTCAAATTATAAACTTTTTAATCAATGACCTTGATATGGCTCCAATCCCAGCACTAACAAGTTTATCATTTTATTATCTTAATTTAGTGAATTTGCAAGCAAATGCTAATGATCTATTTGGTTTTTATTGCCACTCTATAACAAGCTCTTTTAATAATTTTGACACAATGTGGCAATGATTTCTATTTTTTAATCACACAGAATCATTTTACTAATTAAGTGTTATTTTAATATCACATGATGACAAGTTTTTGTTTTGTTTTGTTTTTTTATGATTTTAGAGCTTTATTGTTGAAAGACAGAGGGAAATAGAGAAGGTAGAAAGAGAGAGAGAGAAGCCAGCCATGGTCATTTGGAGAGAAGGGGAGAGAGAGAGAGAGAGAGAGAGAGAGAGAGAGAGAGAGAGAGAAGGAAAGCTAGAGAGTAAGAGAGGTAAAAGCTTAGAACACATGATGACAAGTTTTAAGAAAAAAAAAATACTGAATAACCAAAAGAGCAGATAAGTTAAAACTTTTAGGAGATGATTAAAAACAAAACAAAACAACAACAACAGCAACAGAAAAACAAAAACAAACCAAAAATCTCATACAATCTAGTGGTCCCTGAATAGAATCTCTTCTCTCAAAAGACTTCTAGGACGCTTTCAAAATGTGTTAGGACTGAGTGGGTAAAAGCCCCTCACCACCAAATCTGACAACCAGTTCTTTCATAGTAGGAAGAGACAAAACTCCCAGAAGTTTTTCTCTGTCCTATAAAGACATGCTTAGGCACATGGATACCTTGGCACAACTCTTACCTGCCCCCCGAAATCAATAAATAAGTGTAAAAAAATTAGTGAAATATATTTTACAAATATTGTTTGTTTTTCTTGTGTCATTCCTTGTTATCGATCAAAAGTTCAATAACAGATGAAGACAGGGAAGGGGAAGGGGGGTCAGTGACATCCCTAGCATAACAATTCTAAAAAATCACATTGTTTCACAGCCCAGGCAGCATGCCCTGCGTATCAGCCTGGGCCTCCAGTGGTTTCCTGTGCTTTATCTTATGCACAAAAACTTTATAATATAATCTTTACCTTGAGAAGAAGGGAGTGGAAGGTGTGTTTAATTCATATACCAACTCTCAACTATTGATCATGTCTGTGTTAAGGAATCAAGAAGAATAAAAGCTGGAAAATTATTAACAATGATCGCTCTCAGGAGGAGGGTGGAGGCTACACATAGAACATTTCTACCCAGTTTTCATCGATACTGTGTGTGTGTGTGTGTGTGTGTGTGTGTGTGTGTACTATCCAGTCATGAATATGAAAGTGGTTCAAGCACAATGAATAAATCATCTGTTGGTGCTTGAGTGCTGAGAAAAAGAAGAACTGTAATGGATTTTAATGGCCAGAGTAACTTCTACCTTTTCTTATTCCAGAGTGGGCATTTTCCTTGGATTTACTATAGTTTTTTTAATCATCTAATTCAGATGTTGGAAATGTGTATTACACTAAGAAACATTATTTATTCATGAATCATTAATGATGGCCATAAATGGAAATAAGTTGAATTAAGAGATGAACAAAAATTTTGTTTCAAGGTAGTAACCCCATTTCCCCTCTTGGAGACCTTTCATATGAGTTGATTATGAACATGTCTATGCATAATGTATAAAAGACAATGTTAAAAGCACACTGGACACTAAAATTTTCTAATATTTAAGAAAAACCTTGCCTTAATTAGCTCTCTGATATTATGTTGCAAATTTCCTGAATAATATGATGACCCTCACATCTTTCTACTCAAACTCCTTTGCTCCAGTTCTCTGTTGTCCTATTAGCTGGACCAAAGTGGTTTGAGAGCTATTAATACCGAAGCCCCAAGTCTGTCAGATCTGGAGGAGTAGCTATTAATCCTAATGGGGTCTGTATGAGCACATCAACTCAAAGGAATCTTTCATGTAGAACGAATGGACTGGAGCGCTCTGCTTTTGTAGAACACACCTATGTTCCCAGCATTTCCTTAGAACTCTTCAAATGCCATTTTCTTCAAAGCTCATATTGAGTATAAAAAGAAGTTTGAGAAAAAAATATTTAATACACACACACTCCTCTCAAAATTCACCAATTCCTTGCTGTTTTAAACCACAATACTATGGTTAGGCTACTATGAGGTCTAGGCGTTTTCTTCTATTGAAAATTTCACAATATTTTCCTTCATGATTTCTACCTTTTTATTTTATTTTTTTTTACTGGTAACTTTGTACTGAGTCCTGGTGGATGTCACCTAAATATTTGAGTCATAGGGTTTATATAAGTGAGGTTTTGTCAGTTCTTATTATTAATATTATTAGCTTGGTTGGCTAAAAAATATATATGGCATTGGGGAAGTATACCTTTTCATGCATCTGGTTTATAGAGAGGAGTACTGGGAAGGTGGGAAGATCCTCCTGAATGTGGCTGAGTCCCAGACTAAAGAAAAAGGGGGAAAGCAGGAAAGCCAGCCAAGTGCTGGAACCTGACCCTCATTCCTGGTCTATTTCTATCCAGATGTGGCAAACAGCCTCCGGTTCCTTCTGCCACCATGCTTTTCAACCCATGAAGGTTCATATCCTCAAAATAGGAACCAAGATAAGCCTGTCTTCCCATGACTTGCATCTTGCTGAATATTTGATCATTGCAATATGAAAAGTAGATAACACAATAATATCCCATAATGGTCTCAGCACAACATGGACAAGCAGTAGCAGCAACACACACACACACACACACACACACACACACACACACAAAGAATAAGTTTCCACACTCACCACAAATCTCCAGGCTTTGGATCCTCAGAGCCACCCATCAGCATTTAATGGGAGTCAGAAAATACAGTATTGTGTGGTGACACTCCAGCAGAGGCTTAGAGCTTTGTGCCTTCTCATCTCAAGAGAATAGTACTTTCCCTTTCATTCTCAAGCAATAATAAGGATAGTGATTAAGATCCAAATCACAGAATAAAAAGGAAAAAAATTATCTTCCTTAGAAAGATAAAATGGCAAAGATTTCAGATAGAAAAAGAAATGTGATATTTGCATATGCTGTGTCAGTCTCTCAAGCTGGGTCAAGAGACATACAGACAGTCTTCATATGATTAAAAAAGAACACTTTGCCACTCTTACAAACCCATAATTTAGAAGGCAGAATTCCTCAGGACTCAAAAGGATATCTCCTTCTAATAAGAAAACAATTCCCATAGATTACTAAGAACTTTATATAATGAGAAACTAAGTGTTGAAGTGCTTCAAGTCACTGTTGATTAAGTATCAGAAATTACAGGGAACATTTGAAATTATAATAATTGAATGGCATTTACATATTGAATTTTACTCTTGAAAATTTCCAGAAAGTTAAATCTTAGTTAGGAATTAGACAGCAACTTATTCAGCCAAAACACTGACTTGGGACTCATCGGTATCGCTCCCTTTGTCACCATGACTACCATTTCCATGTAGTTTGACAATGATAGAATAGATATATAGGTAGTTGTATAAATAACTAGAATAGAATGCCAATAAATAATATGATAAAGATACAGTTTCTTTTATGCAGTTTCTCCCTTTTTATGCCACCTAGTTCAATGCTGTTGATCATCATCACAGTGAGGCAATTTCTCAAGACTATTCTCCACAATATGCCCCCTTACCTTGACTTACATCTCACTTCCTGTGTCCTCTGATTTGTCCACATTCATCTCAGATTTTGAACAGTTCCCAGCTACTCCCAATAATTAGGCCTTATAAGCCATTCTTCACTCTCTCACTTTTTCTAATGATTTTAAAATACATATCAATATTTTCTTTTTATTTACCTGATCAATATAACCTTCTCACATCATAAGCTACATAAGATTACATTCACATATGTATGTAATATACAAGTGCAGTTATGATACATATTTGGCATAGTAATAATAATAATAATAATAATTAATAATAATAATAAATTAAAAAATGCTCTATAATCAGATAGTGGTAGCACACTGCATTAATACCAACACTCAGGAGTCAGAAGCAGGCAGATCTCAGGCTGAGTTAGAGACCAGCCTGGTCTACAAAGCAAGCTCTAGGACAACCAGTGAAGCCGGAGCTGTTACACAAAACCCTGTCTCAAAACAAACAAACAAACAAAGAATATCCTGAAGATGAAGTAGAAACAGTTTTTTTTCCTTAAAGCTATATTTAATAATGACTAAGAATTTACCTTCCTTGCTAAAAAAGACTTTTAATACTATAAGGGGAATATGTGACTATATATATATATATATATATATATATATATATATATATATATTCTATTTACTCTGATATTTTACATTAGTGGCTATTACAGTTAAATAAAATTTGCCTCATAAAGAGTATCAGAGTTCAGTATGGTATGTGGCATGAAAACCAAACCGGCCAGATACTCCTGGCTTACCCATGATCTGCCAACAGGATTTGTGGGTGTTGTTCAGCTTCTCTGTGCTTTAATTTCATAGAAGGAGTAGGATAATCAAGCCATGCTTCATGGAGCTGCAGTGCATAGATGAATCAAGGAGCGTAAGTGCTAAGACTAGATGCTGGTGTAAGGGAAAGTCTTTATCAATGTAGTAATCACTGTGCTTCCACAGTCAGGAACCTGTTATATCACAGTCTACACCTCCGAATACAAACAAACCATAATGCTGGGAAACTCCACACAATTAAAAAATCCCAACTTGGATGCTCACTCTGAGTCCTTGCCCATCATCTTGTTTATAAAATTCTGCCTAGCTGCCAATATGTAAGGGTTTATAGCTCTACAGTTTATTTACATGATGTTTGGTTTAAACAATTTGTGTACCCAATACATTGTTTTATCAATCACATATCATAAAAAATATTACTTTTATATTTAACTACTAAAACAGAGATTTCCAAATACCATAAGCTCGGGCATGCTAAAAATATCTGCTCCTTGATCTAATGTCAGGACAAACCTCCTGCATTGTCAGTTTTCTCTAACACTTGTTTTATTTGAATATTGGGCTAAAAATATGGCTCTGTATGTAAAGACCTTTTTTTTTTTACCAAGTCCTAGAACTCACATGGCAGAAGCAGAGAGAACCAATTTCTTCAAGTTATCCTCTGATATCTACAAATAGGCCACAGTGTATGCGTGTATGCTATATTCTCTGTCTCAATGTCTCTCTTTCTCTTTCTCTCTCTCTCTCTCTCTCTCTCTCTCTCTCTCTCTCTCTCTCTCTCTCTCTCTCCCCCTCCCTCCCTCTTTCTGTGTGTGTGTGTGCATGTGTGTTTTGTGTCTGTGTCTCTTCATCTCTCTGTGTGTCTCTCACTTTGTCTGTGTCTCTCATTGTCTCTCTGAGTAAATGTCTAAAGGAATAAGGTTAAAACTCACATATTAAAAATATTTTTCTATGTCATATGTGCCAAATAGGAACACCTTAGTTCATAGCCAGTTGTTCTCTATGTCTGGTTTGAGCCATTTTGATTACAGTATCAAATTCAAATTGACAATCTTAATAAAGAGTTAATCTCAAGAAGTTAGTCTTCTGACTCTGCTCATTTGTATGCTAAGTTCTCAAGGAACTCTGCACTTGGATCATCACTGCAGTATCTCAGTGTTCAAGAAGAGTCCTCAGTGAGAATGGGAGAGCCACTTCTGTCATTTGTTTTCAATCCCTCCCTTTGCATTGTGAGGGTATTCTCCAATTTCATCAGTTTATTAAAACCAATTAGGTTCGAAATACAAACTTGAATAATAAAACCTGGAAACATACATCATTATCCATCTCACTATGCCAAGAACCAAGAGAGAGAGATCGCCAAGTAGCCATCAGCCTCTTCATTTGGAGCTTCTTTAATATGAATCAGGTTAAACAAAAATCAACTTGCGATGCTTGCGTGCATGTGAAAAGCATTTAAAGGTGATCAGATATAACTTTTCTCTATGTGGAAAAACATGTGTAAGCGCCAGTATACTCTCTTAATGCTCTTGCAATGGAAAGCTCTGTACCTGCTCTGGATGTGACATTTCTGCATTGGAGGCCATGCCTTAAGCTTTTCTCTCAAGCTCTGTCTTTGGGGAACTTGTCATGAGAATTGACAGCCTTATTTTGGAGACATGTCCTTTCAAGGATTATAATACTTCCTTTCCACTCCTCAGCAGCCAAAGTTGACACAAGTGGTATACAATCTGGGGTAGAAATACGTTATCGCCTTAATCCACTTAACTGACAAAGCACCAACATGAACAGCTTTTAAAATGTCATCCTGACCACGCAGGAGCCTATAGAACCCTGGATTTGGGGTTGGCATCAGTATGAATTAATTATTCTTTTATCTTATAGTTTGAATTCATTTGATATTTTCCAAATTATATCTTTTGGCTTCCTTCCTCCATTATCATGAAATTTGAGTGTTAGTCCATTGATTGGAAGATGCCCAGAGAATTGAGTCTGAAAAGAGGTAGATGGTCAGAAAACATGAAACCTAAAAATAATTCAGGAAATGAGAAAAATAATTACACTTAAAATAATTATACCTTATGAACCCCTCTCTGATCTCTGTCTCTGTCTCTGTCTCTGTCTCTCTCTCTCTCTCTCTGTGTGTGTATGTGTGCGTTTGTGTGTGTGTGATTTAAGTTCTACTAATAGGATTACTATCTACAAATGTAAGCTATCATACACATTAAGAAGAAAAATGTATAGAATAATATTCAGCATGAAGCTAAGGTAAGTAAAACACGCCTTTTGTTTCTGAAAGTACTTTTGATAGTGAAGACTTTTACTGTTTAAGCAATAAAGACTCTCCAAGGAAAAGAATGAAAAAGTCATTATAATCGCCTGTTGTTCTTGATGAACTAGGACAAAACATTCTTAGGGGCTGTTATGAAGAATAAGCCTGAAACCCCCAAACTCTATTCGACTGGTAGAATTGCTTGATTTTTTTCCACATCTGACTTTTCAAATTCAATCAATTTCCAGGCAGCTTTTCTACTTTGCCATCTGTTTCTAAATCACAGCTTAACAGGAGTCTGTGGAGGATGGGGTTTGTTTGGTTTCTTTCAATCTAAGACTTGGTGAGTCACGCGTAGGCTAAATTCCAGGTTGAGTGGATCATCAAAGCCCAGCATTATACCCACATGTTGTCTTAAGTACAGAGTAGTGCATGCCGTCTATCTTGTTGAGTTACTTTAAACCACAGAAATAGATTTACTATCCTAACAAGCATCCAAAGAGCACACACAGGAGGGCTTCCTAAGAGAAGAAGCGGTTAACGGGCACTACCACACTGCTCATCTCTGCCAAGAACACAGTTCATTGCTGTATGAACTCGTGTATTTTGAGTCTCTACGCTATGAATCACATAGTTTGTAAGTAAATTTTACAGTTTTACATAGGATAGTCTGGCACATGGTGATGCAGAAGCATAAACAAACTACACATGGAGCAGTCTGAGTCACTAGAAAACTACTAGGTGTTCAGATCTGCCTCTCTAGAATTTAAGAATTGAGTGTCATACCACACTACAGTTCCATACAAAGAGTAATTCTTTCGCTCCCTCCATGGGTGAAAGGTACATTTGCTGTTAAAATAATGCTGGAAAATGGCATGAAAACACTGCAGGAGTAAAGATAGAAAATAGTTCATACCAATAAAACCATACTTAACAACTGGTGCTAGAGTACCAGGCTCACCTGAAAATTTATGTATGAGAAGTAGTTGCTATGTTCAAAAATATTCAATAAATATTAGTAGTTATTGAACTAAATAGGAAATCTCACTTATGATTTGCAGTA
The DNA here is from genome assembly GCF_000001635.26 of Mus musculus. NCBI lineage: Eukaryota > Metazoa > Chordata > Mammalia > Rodentia > Muridae > Mus > Mus musculus. The sequence continues at coordinate 80,656,927 of NC_000080.6, read as the reverse complement.
AAAAGAAAGCAACAACTAAATTTTGTATTCTAGAACTACTATTCATGTAAATAAATTCTGAATCTCAAAAAACAGGGGCAACACAGTAACCTCCTTATATCTAAAAGAAAGATGTATTCAGAATCATGAAGGTGACGCGGTAGCCTTGTGGTGTTCACTCAGAGTGTTTATTTTATTCCTCCACAGGCTGCTGCTGTAGGTTCCTTTGTGTGCAGTTCTGAGCTGAGTAAGGATGGAAATCCTGAAGAGAGAGAAAAAAAGTCAACTTGAAGAGGGGCCTCTCTCCAAGAAATCTGCACAAATCCTGTGGCTCAGGTGATCATTGTTAAAACCTACATGTCCTCCAGTACTGAATTTCATCCACCCTGAATTATTTCTCTCTGGCTAAACAGTTGGGATTTCTAGAAATGTGTTCTGAAATCTGCAATATAGATTGGACATTCCTGAATGTCCAATATGCATAGTTTTCTGATGGGTGGGATCTATCCTCTTTCCTTTCTATTTTTCTTATGTTCCTCAATGTTCATTGGTTTGCACTAAGAACAATTTTATACACATGAATTTATACAGAAAATACTTTGAGGGGTGTAGATTCTCTCACATAGCTTTATAATGATGACATTCATGTTTACTATTATGGCATATTTCAATAGTTCATTTCACACCCCAGTAGTATTCCATTAAATTCATATAAAAGTTTTATAGTTCATCCACCATCTGATAGGCAGTTGAGTTACTTCCAAGTTTTAGGCATTACAAATGACTCTATTGTGAACATTTGCAAACATATCTTTATAGGAACATAGTTTAATAGTCCATAATTTCTTCTGGATAAATACATTAGAAATTAACAGAGTCAAATAATTATACAAAATCAACCTCCACAAGCTCTGTTATGTGGTGACTGTAACATTTACACTCTAAGAAGCAGTAAAAGAGTCCTAGTTGCTTCATACCCCGATTAACAATTTAGACAATTGGAGAGGGTTTATATGTTTAAATAGTACTATAGAAAAATACATACAAATTTAAATGGAAATACAGGTTAGAAAGCTTATAACACCTAATTTTAAGACTTGTTATAAAAAGTATAAAACCAACACTATATATTGGAAGAATGAGAGTTATGTAATTTAATAGAACAAAACAGAAAGGACAGAGCTAGACCCAACTAGACCTGTCTCATTTCAGTTGATGTTTCTACGGGAATGCAAAGGAGAATCAGTACAGAAAACTGTTGATTTCAATCAAGTTACAGAGGGAGGGGGAGGGGAGAGGAGAAGAGGGAGAGGGAGAGGAAGAGGGGGAGGGGGAAAGGGAGAGAGGGAGAGGGAGGGGGAGGGGAGGGGGAGAGGGGGAGGGGAGGGGGAGAGGGGGAGAGGGGGAGGGGAGGGGGAGGGGGAGAGGGGGAGGGGGAGGGGGAGAGGGAGAGGGGGAGAGGGAGAGGGAGGGGGAGGGGGGAGAGGGAGGGGGAGGGGAGGGGAGAGGGAAAAGGAGGGGTAGGGGAGGGGGGAGGGGGAGGGGGAGAGGGAATGTATGAACAGGAAAAAAGTTAACTTTGACAGAATGCATATAGGTCTTGTTTCTAGAAATTAAATCAGAATAAATCCACAACTAAAATTATAACATTTTAGGAGAAAGCCTTTTGAACCATGGATTAGGTGTGTTTTACTTAGATGTGATATCCAAATAATAACCCATAAAAGGAAGGGATAAGCTGTATATCATCAAACCTGTAAAATGTAAAAATCTCTGACATCTTTACTTCTCAACTAGAAAATTTTACTCATGAATATGTTTAATTTGTAGGAGAGTGTGTATGCTTTCTGGATGTGGGCCTCTCCCTGCTTTCTTTACAAAGCACAGGTAAACACAAATCAAAGTCCCACTTACCCATTAGGTGAGGCTAGTACATGATCCCTGCTTTCCCAGCATGCCTGCCTTAACCTGAAGGTTTTGGTTTTGGTTTGTTTTAATTATTTTTGCTGCTGGTTTTACTTCAAAGCCATGGTTTTCTTTTACATGTCTTGCAGTAAATATTATGTTTACACACAAATGCTTTCTTTAATAGACCAAAAAATTTCCATGTTGGTTTTAGAGGATGGTTTCATTTTTATATCCTAAAATGCTATACTCTGCTCTGCACCTTAAAATGCTACTGGAAAATTATTAAGAGCTTTGGTAGACATGCTTTGACAAGAAACTATGGATTCATCGGCTCAATGCATACCACTTTGGCTACCTTTAGCAGCAAACTTTTATAAAGCCTACATCCTAAATTAAAGATCAAAATAACATTTTAATTGTTAATGGACTCTCTGTATACACTATTACTAGTAACAATGAATTAAATAATGTAGAAATCTTACTCTCTTTTCCTTTGGGTTGTGTAGAACTATGCAAGCTTAAAAGCATGGGGAGTTAAGGAAATACTGAAATCAGAAATAATATATTTAACTCTGGATTGTATGAACTAGGAAACCAGGCAATGAACGGCTTCTGCTTTCTGTATGTGTAAAGCAGGATGCTGTAAAAATTGTACATAAAACCACCTGCAGTCTGAGAGCTCATTGTGGATCGATATGATGGTTAATAAATAAATTATCTGGGACTTAAATTGGAATTACTGATGTCTTGTGGTTAAACAATTTTTATCCCTAAACAACAGGCAAGAATTGCATAAAACATATTTTCATATGGTAAAAGTTAAAATAACAATGTGGGGATTTTTAAAAAATAATTTCTAATGTGTTGACAATAAAACTTTCAATTCAATATATTTATACACACAGGTTTATAGGTCCTTAAATACTTTCTTAAGGGTTATTAACTCTGAGAGGAAAATGGTTACTTAAATTGAACTGGTCATCCCAAGAATTTTTCTTCTTCTATTTCAGGTTAACATTTGACATGGCTCAAATATAATGAGCTTTTGTGCCAAAGCCTGCAATTTAAAATGAATATATTTCTCATTTGAGCTATTGTGTACCAAGTCCTACCTTTAAGATAAATATGTTTTTTACTGAAAGAGCAGTATAATATAAAGTTTGCTGAAATAATAAAAACCAAGTTTCTAAATGAAAAACAAATAATTAAAAAGTAGTGAGAAATGCTTCACCAACAGAACTGTAATAAAGACACATCCATGGCTCACTCTGCCTTCTTAGAAATATCACAGCCTGACCTTTTCGCAACTTGATTCGGGGAAAGTTCTTTTTAAATAGATTTTGCATTGACACAATTCACTTCCAGTTTAACCCATTGGCGTCATCTCAGCTTCTGCGCCTACCTTCAGCCTCAATTTTTCAGATTTCTACAACCACTATAAATGAACAGGGCTTGGGAAACAAGAAACGAGAGATCAGATTGGTACTGCGGTGAGCCTCTGCTTCACGTTCTGTTGTTTTTTGCAGATTTAGGCAGTTTTGTCATTTTTTTTTCTTCCCTTGTGCTACAGACCATGAAACAAAATCTTTAAAGTTCAAATGCACAAACTTGGCTCAAAAAACAAATAAAGAACTGACTATCCTCAGAGATGGAATGCTAATTGGCGCCTCGTAGCTTCAGTTTTCATCAGATTCTGTTGGCACAGTTTCTTTCCAGAAAAAAAAAAAAATCGAGATATTAACTAAAGAAAAAAAGAAAGATAGAATACTAAGTAAGTTGGTTGGGGAGAGGAAAGTTCAAATCTTCTTTTCAGTATTAGTTCACAGCCAAATGATTCCTTGCGTTTTTTCATACATTGGGAGAAAGCTCTCTAAGGGTCTCTTGGATTTTTGCAAATCTTGCGAGCAGACGCACTGATGAGCATTGTACAAGCGTCTCTTTTCAAGGATATTTGTATAGCGAATCGCCAGGGGACACTGCGAAATGTCTTATTACAGAGAAGAAGGTAGTTTTGTTTACTGTCTAGGATGATAAAGATAATGTATCCCACTGGGGCAAAAATGTAAGCAGGCTAGCTTGTACCTTGTTAAAGATTGGCATCTTTGTAAGCTTGGGGTTTTTCAGCTGAGACACAAACACATACACAACACCTGTACTGCCTTCATGTATATCCATCCTGTATGTCTATCCGTGCTGACTGGGGGAACCTGGAGAGCATGGGAACCAGGAAGATCATGATGCTAAGGTTGTGTGTTGTGACATGACTGATAAGGCCTTTTGCCTTTGACCCAAGGGTCTCATGTCTTCTACCGCCATTCATGAGACTCGCAAGCTAACCTGTCAGCTAGCAAGAAAAATAGAACCCTAGATTCTTCCCACTTTATGATATTTATCATAACATAGATCTAAAAAATCCTACCAAAGCACCTGTGTTGGAGGTGTGGTCCCTAATTTGTGACTCTATTGAGAGGTGGTGGAAAAATAGGCAATAGAGGTATTTGATGTAAGTAGGTCATGGGTGAATTTCATTTAAAGGATATATTTTGTGCCCTTCTCTATCCCTTCTTGGGTACTATGAAACTGTGTACCTCCTCAGCTATATTCTCCTATTGCATGACACATTGCTTTCCCTCAGGTTCAAATCAAAGGATGTGGGTGACCTTCAACAAAAATCTGAAAATGAGCCAAAGAAGTTTCTCCCGCTCTAATTTGCTTCCTCCTCCTCCTCCTCCTCCTCCTCTTCCTCCTCCTCTTCCTCCTCCTCCTCCTCCTCCTCCTCCTCCTCCTCCTCCTCCTCCTCCTCCTCCTCCTCCTCCCCCTCCTCTTTTTCAGGTATCTGGTCATAGTAACAGAGAACGATGTGACACAATCTCCCAGTTGTAGCACAGGTCTCTAGTCTGTTCTGCACAAGCAATTCACCTACCCTACTATTTAAAATGTATTTACCAAGAAGTTTTCAAGCTAATGTTAGGGCCACAAAATTTGTTTACTAGTTGTTCCTATTCTATGATCCACATGTAGAATAATGATGGGATGTGCTAATGGCAAGGGAGCTTTATTTTTAGTGAAATAGTTGCTATATTCTTATGAATACGCTTCCTTTGCTTTCTGCAGAAATACTAGTTTCTCGCAGATGGGATTGGAGTTGGGAAATGAAAGTCACCCTGATCACCTCCTTAGAATACGTACCAGGATAGGGTTCACAGTCATTGATGGAGTGTCAGGCCAGCAAGATGTCTCAGTGGGTAAGGTGCTTGCTGCTAAACCTGAGGACCTGAGTTTGATTCCCAGAACTCACATGGCAGAAGGAAAGAGATTATCCTGTTTGACCTTCATAAATATGCCATGGTACATGAACAGACACACAACCTGGAGAATATCTTTCAAAACACTACGAATCATCTTTATAAATATACTACACAAAATGCCAAAAAAAAAAAAAACAAAAAAAAAAAAACCAACAAAACAAAAACCTGACAACACTCCCACACTTGGGTTCACAGATATGCACTGTTTACGCTTGACTACTCCACTTGCCTCGTGGATTTCAGACATTCATAGCTATTGTTTCCTCTAGTTGGTGATACATGGTGACTTCTTTGTCTCTGCAATCAAGACACTATTTATTATTCTGGAAAGGATGAGACAGGGTTCAGCATTCATAATATTAGGAATCCCTGCAACAATATTTTACTTAATTTTTTTAAACAATGTACTAAGAAACAAGGAGTATTAACAAAACGAAGAAAAAGGACAAAGAACTTAAATAGAAAAAGTAACTAACAATGATAAGAAAAGCTTTTGTTCAAGGGAAATTGTTTGTTATTTTAAACTGAGAGTATATGTATATACTCAAAATGATTAAAAGTGAAATATTATACCAATACTAGAAATGACAGTCAGGTATTTAAAGAATATAAAGTATATAAGAAAATATTTTATTCTTTCCTTATGGTACAACCTGATGAATTATATGTAGACTCAGAGTGAAATCACACACACACACACACACACACACACACACACACACACATACACAAAATCAGAGAGAGAGAGAGAGAGAGAGAGAGAGAGAGAGAGAGAGAGAGAGAAGGCCACATCACCTAGATGCTCCATGAAGAGTTCTCTTCAGCATTCTTAGCTACTATTGAGCCAAGTTTGCAAATGAAAGTTGACAGCTCACTTAGATCTTCCTAAGAGCAAAGAGCACACAAGGGGCAGCACACAGGTTTCAAACCATGTTTGCCTGATTCCCAACATCACATATTTGAATATGCTTGTGAGGAAATCAAGTATGGAGCCATGGGGATTTAATGAGAAGCTGTGCAATGTGCATAGCACATTGTTAGTCACCTGATAAATGAATAGTTTCAGGATGTATAAATTGATGGTTTAGAGGAGTGGGAAAACTGTCATCTGAATTTGAACTCAATCTTACTTTGACACAGGGCATATTTTACTAATTCAAAACACCCCCACTGTAAGATCGGACTACTGTGGACACCCCCATCAGGCATCAGGGCGATTTTAAGATCAGCACATTTCTCTAAGGTTTCATTTTCATTAGACACATTCATATAACAGGAACTATGAATTGTAGGTTATAGCAGTTTGTTCCCAAGAAGTCTGTGCTTAATGTGGGAGGTGACCATTTGCAAGATGTTTACAGACTTATCAAATGCCAGTGACCAAAGTGACAATTAACTTCTTCACCCATTGAAGTTCCTTCTAAGACCAGTGTCCACAAATCGAATAGTTTCTTCTGTGTGTTCGTCAACACTCAGACAATGAAGGATCGTATTGAAATTGCTAGTCCTCAATTGTTATCTATTTCTTCAAAATGAACTTGAATATCTTTAAGGAATGTTTTCCTGGTGGAAATTTGAAGGAATTTTTGACTTTAAAACCGTCCCAGACCCTGTAGGACTCAGGAAACATGCTGTTAAGAAGAAAGTTAAGTTCTTTCTAATGCTCTGTAGGCATTCAGGAACTGCACTGAACACCTCTGCCTGTAACACCTAAGGAGGTCTGAAGCCAATTCAAAAGCATAACAAATCCCCAGATGCAAATTAATGGAAAGAGAATGCTAACTGCCTTGGGAGCTCTAAAGCCTTGTCTTATCTTCTCTGTCTTCTTGCAGATTTGAAAATGGGCACTATCCTGCCTTCTACACAACTTTCTGAACCAATATGGCTACCAGGATTAGGGAGGGGTGGAAATAACAAAAAAACAGAAATGGGATAAACAGACCATTACATGTTTTGTTACAAAAGCCATTTTGGGGTGGCCCATCCTTTATTCTTGAAGTGTGCAGTACCAATGCAGTGAACAAACACATACACACATATAGGCTGAGTCAGAATCACTGAGGAATGCAATGCCAGGCTCATCCTTCTGGAAACAAACCAGTTCCCTATTTGGAGAACATGACAACATGACACTATCTGAGCTGACTTTTTTTTTTTCATTTATAAAAGCACGTAGAACTTCTACTAATATAGAAATAATCTAAAACATGGTCACCCAAATGTTTCAGTTATTGGTAGGGAGTTATTTTACAGCCCTGGATATCTCTATGACACCAAAGATGAAAGTTTCTATAAGTAGCAAAACTAAGAATCTAGAATCTGTTTTAGCTGGAGGAAGAAGAACCCAGACCAGCCTTGACTGCATAGCATGTTCACAGCCAGTCTGGGCTACATGAACCACTGTTCAAGTAAGAAAACAAATGGCACAGAAAGGCAGGGAGGGAAAAAAAATCAACAAACACAAAATAAAAGTTATTTCAAATACCTATTTTTTTCTCTGAAAATATGAAATAAAATCGGGATACATCTCCATGTAGTCTTTGAAGTACCTCCTAAGATTCTTTTTCAATAGTGAAGCAAATACTGTCTTTTCCTCCATGGGATTGTCAGACTTCAAGAAAAGACTTGACAAAGGATATTAATATTCCCAATCCATCTATACATGCAAGACTGATCTTGAAATACTATCCTTACTGAATGTGTCATCATGAATATCTCACCACCTGACCTATGATCTTGAAGTACAGCCCTTCATCTTGTGAGTAATAGAGAGATGACAGAGCCTCTGTTTATCTAGAGTGGAGACCGAAGGCACCCAGATGACTGAGCATACTCACCATGGATGATTAACATCTCTGGTTTCTTGGTTCATCATAACCAGCGTTGTAGGTGAAGGTTTGTTTTGCCGCTAGAGGTTTACACCACAGAATACAAGAAGAGGAACAAGAGGCTGGGAGTGAAGGCTGAAGAGCTTCCATAGAAGGGCCATTCTACACAATGGAAATTAAATCTTGGCTATTTGAGGACAGCTCGTTCCTGTAGCTGTTGAATAAAATTGGAGGTTGCAGAGGCTTTTGTGAGAACAGTCTTTGACTTTTACAGGAAAAAGGTTAAACGCTTTGTTTCTTTTCCTTCAACAGTTACTCTTTTAATAATTTTAGACTTTTCATGGGGATTTTCTTGAAAAGCTTTCATTTCCTTGATAGGTATGGAAATGTGCTCTTTTAAAAAGTAAAAATCTTCTCAGCACGCTTGTCTATACAAGAAAAACACACCCTCTCAGTGAAGAACAAGGCGGCTCTCCTTGCATAAGGGCAGAAAAAGCAGCACTGTGGAGAAAACAATGTGTCCCAGGAGGGATATTAACCTTGGTAATCTCGATAATGTAATGAGTACAGCATAAACATTGATGTAGTAGAATCTAGCAGCCCGGTGATTTCAACTGACCATGTTATTAGAGCCAGACTGGCTGGTACTATTGTTTTTATTGTTACTTCCATTGGTTGTGATTATAATGGTTGCATTCAGGAACATGATGTCTGAGACATAACAAGATAAGCGCATGAGATAAATCATTTCCCATCATCACAATTACCTAGGTATCTATGCTTATTCTCATACCACAAATAGGGGATACAGAGTATAAGCAGAGCTTTTCAGAAGTTCAACATTTGCAATGAAACTTCAGAAAGAAAACTACACAGAGAAGGAGCAGAGGGGACACTACTGCAGTAGGCCACCCCAGGATGACAAGCATTACTGGGAAGTCTGCAAACTCAGCACTTGAGTAAGCATTAAGCATGAGCTTTGGGGGTTACTGTTTCACAGCTAACCTGAATCTTTATTTAAAGTGTGGAGAAATTGTACATTGCACTGTTGCTAATTTTCTGTTCACTGTGCAGAGTATCATTTAAGATGTAAGGTAGAAAGGCCTGCACCCTAAGTGCATGGGGTCTTCACACTTCCAAGCTGTCATTGACTAATGAAAGAGAATTCCCTTTGGTCTCCGACCATGAAGATACATAGAAACGTTTTAAATTCCCTCCCTGCCTGTACAACCGTGATCTTTGGGTTCTCTGAGCCAATAGAAAACTGAATTAGAATAAGAATACCTGCATTGTACCTCATACTAACTTGCTATAATATAATATTATAAATGTATATGTATTTAAAATGTGGAGAAATACTACATTTCACTGTTGCTAAGTATATATATATATATATGTGTATGTGTTTGTGAGTATGTGTGTATCTGTGTGTGCATTTGCATGTCCATGGACATATATATGGGGTTATTTGAATCCCTGTAAAAAACTATTTTTTACAAATCATTAAGAAAAGCAAAAATATTATTCTGTCTTATATTGGTATATGCACTGTGTGACATGCAGGAGATGATATTGGGTGGTCAAGGCAGGAAGCAAATGCCTCGGTATTTATGTTATGAGCCTGGAAGCAAAGAAAAGTCAGGAAGGGCCCAGTGTACCATAGTTCTCTTTAAGTCCTTGTCGTTAGTGACAGAAGGACCACTTATTATGCCTACTTCCTAAAGGTTCTACCTAATATGTACCAAAAGCAGCAGCCTAAAGACCAAGCATTTAAACACTAGCTTGTGAGTTACTTCGAATGCATAGCTGGTATAAACTAATACCTTAAAATGACCACTATAACCCAGCAGCTAATGGGAAGAAATGCAGAAACCCACAGTCAAATATTAGATTGAGCTTGTGGAAGAGTTGGAAGAAGGATAGAGGTACTTGAGGAGGAGAGGGACTCCACTGGAAGACAAACAGAGTTAACTAACCTGGACTTTTGAGAGCTCCCTGAGACTGAACAACCAACAAAGAGCAAGCAAGGGCTGGACCTAGGCCCTCTGTACATATGTACCAGATGTGCAGCTTTGTTCTCATGAGGTCTCCCAATAACTGGAGAAGGTTCTGTCCCTGAGTCTGTCACCTGCCTGTCCCTTGACTGGGCCTCCTTGTCTGACCTCAGTCAGACAGGATATGCCTAGAACTGCAATGACTTGAGGAGCCAGGGTTGGGAGTATAGCAGGGGTTCCCCACTTCTCCAAGGAAAAGGGGAGGGGAAAATAGGAGAAGAACGGGGTACTGAGAGGAGAGGGGGGCTATTATAGGAATGTAAAGTGAATTGAAAAAATATATTCATAGCAATGAACCCTTTACAATTTCAAACAGGCTCCTGTCTCCAAAACAGAAAACAAACAAACAAACAAACAAAAAACAATGTTGATGCAGTACACAACCTACAATTGCATCTATCCCATGAAAGATCAAACATGGTAAGGGTTTTATCAGAACAATGAACAAAGCCAAAATTAAGTTCTAAACCCGTGTACTGCAATTTCTATACTTGGTTTATTTTCTACCTTCACCCTAAACTTACTGTCTCACATGCTGTCCTCTCTCTCCTTTAAACCACAGAAGTTGACATCTTTGTATGTGAGTCTACTTTCCTAACCTTAGAGACGTCAGTCAATCCATGTCAAGCTGAAAGCAGTTGATCAAGTTTTGGGGCCAATGTCCCTCCTACAACAATTCCCCTTGCATTCTTACCACCTAACCGACTGGGAAGCCCATCCCACTTTTTCAGGAATTGGAGATTCATGTCAGGGCAAAGAGATCACCAAACCTGTGAAGTGAGAGGTAAAACTCCCCCTTTCATTTTTACTGCTCATATTGACTCTCACCTTTATTTGTAGCTGCACTGTAGGGTTGATGACTCAAAATCTGTCTAGCACTCAAATCAACCGACATCAATCAATGCATATGTATTGATCATCTATTAAAAGTATGCTGGGACTCTGACCTTTGTCTGTACATAGCCAATTATTACTTTTTGTGCTGATGAAGGGTTTGTTTATCCCTCCAAACCCCCTACTTTATCCTTGCCCTCACTGACCCTCATTTGGATTGGCTTGACTTTCTACCCAGATCAACAAGGACATTTCAAATTTTGAACTAGGTTTTCTGAATGCTGGCCATTCTCCAATATCTAATGCAAATGGAAAATTTAGTGAAAATATGCCTTATTGGCTCTCCTCCTGTGTGCTGGCGCTGTTAATGATCTTGACTCCAAAAATACAGTAGTAAAATAGAAACATTAATTATATATTGTGACAAATGAAACAAAAACAAACAAACAAAAAACTAACCTGAAAACACAGCAGCTAAAATAATAAATATCCATAGTTTCATAAAATTTCTGTGTAGGATCAGTTTATCTGATCTTTTGCTTTCAGATAGGTCCTAGATTGACTTCTTTATAGGTAGGAATGTAGTAATTTACAAAGATGTTGAGAAAGAACTTCTATAGTTTAATGGAGAGAGAGAGAGATACTTCTGGATATGATTCTTTCTATAAAACATAATTAAGGTAACATCTAGAGCCTTGAGATGTATAGGCATTAGAGGGTATGGGAATCTACTTCTAACATGGCTACTGCTTATTCATAGCACACTTATTTTACATGGTGGCACAATATTCTTTGGATGCAGAATTGGCTTTCCATAGAAAATGAAACTAAGAACAGAAAGAGGAAGAAAGACACCATGACTTTTTATGGTCTTGCCACAAACTGCCATTTGAACTACATTCCATCCTTTGAAGCAAGTCACTATATTGAGTCTTCATCCAATGCAGAGGAGATCCAGGCTTTCCATTTTTTAAGGAAGAATATCAAGGAATTTGTCAAAATATTTGAACACTGCTTTAGAGGTGTATCAAACATGATCCCAGAAAAGCAGAACAAATAAGGCATGGATGGATGGATGGATGGATGGATGGATGGATGGATGGATAGATGGATGGATGGATAGATGGACAGATGGGAAAACAGACAGACAGATAGAAACATGTCCAGTATAGATATATATGAACTATGAGTTTACAAATATATTCCAGCCCAAGTTACAAGTACGGAAGGTACCATAGAAAAAAGAAGAGCTGCTGGCCTGTTCGGAAGGTCACTGACAGGCAGGATTTTCTCTTGCTGAGTTTTATTCATGGATAGAGCACTCTCACTCACATTATGGAAACCCAAAAGCTTTTTTATTTTACTGCTTTTAATGTCCACCTCATGCCAGGACACCCTCACAGGAACACCCTGGAAAAATGCTAAAGTCACTATTGGGGACCATAGGGCCTAATCAAACTGACACCTAAAATTAACAAGCAGAGGAGACATTCAAAGAGCTTAACAGCAATGATCTATTTGTGTTGTTCCTTTAGAATTTCATTAACTTGCAGGATCATTTTATGAGCAACAAAACTTCATGTTTGAATCGACTGTTGTAATTTTCTGACTACTTTCCAAAGCTCTGCTGCATTTAAATTTCATAGCATTCGTGAAGAGAGAGCTAAGGTTCAGAGAGGTTAGGCACGATCCTCAAGGTCTCCCAGCTAATTGAAAGAGCAAGATAAAACAAGAATTTGTTTGCATTTAGAGCCACAGTATTTCTCTTTACATGACCTTTCCAGAAACGGAATACCTGCTGGATGTTTATATGTAACATATTAGCGTTCACTGCGATGCTTGCAACACTCAAGTTCCTTTCAGGGAAAGTCATGCAGATGATTAAATCGTCTTAAAAATCAAGTGAGCTCTTTGAGAAAGAATGAATCTGTTGGGGTGGAGTATGAGTGGGCCGGGATAATGAGGCTCACCTCTTCTGTCTCTTTTTCTCACCTTGGGCAACCTTTGAGTACCAGTGGGAGTCTTCAGGAGTTGTTTAAAATCCACTGCCTTATTTGCCACTGTCTTCGTACTGGGGCTTTGTAAAGGACAGAAATCCTATTTCTTTTTGAAAGGAAGAATTACTCAGATGTCCCTGTCATTTCTTTTTTAACCACTTACGAATCTAGTTTTGGTACTTAGGAAAAACTTCTAGAAAAAAAAATCTTAAGATTTTTAAATTGGAAGATACAGTATGGCACTGAGATTTATCTTGGACTCTTGTGTGCATAATGTTAAATGTGTTCTAAGCAGCACAATTTCTGAAGTTGAACTCTCCTTAGTTTTCTACATTGTTAAAAACAAAAGGAAGAAATAGGATGCCAGAGGAAAGGAGTTTAGAAAGGTTCTTGGCAAAGTGAATGGAAACCTAATTTAGAATATCTGACTACATTACTTCTTATAATTAGAACATTTCATGATTAGAAATAATTGATTATAAAACCTCAGCCAGCCTGTCAGCCAAATCCTTCGAAAGTTCTAGCAAGAGTTTTTAATCTCAAAAACTCCCACCTCCACAATAAAGTAAGATGAAGTAACACTCCCATATCCCAAATGAGAAAAGAACAGGGGTTCCTGAAAAGTCAGGCTAAAATCAATACACTCAGCTCCTATTGTCTACTAGTGACATGGAGGTGCACTCTGTGCAGCCTCTCTCTAACTTCTTCCAGCTCAGACACGCCAAATTACATCATGTCAGCCTAGTCTTCCAAGACACCCGTGTCTCACCAACAGCTGCAGAACCAAGCATCCGCTCCTAAGCTGTCATAGCAGAGACCATCCTAAATATGAATTGTTTGTGACCTTTACCTATTTTAAACCAGTTAATTCAAATATGGCTGAAAATATTAGTCAGGAATTAATGGGTTCTGCACAAATTGAGAGAATATAAAAAATGATATAGTATTAAAGAATGTCTCCAATTAAGAGATTAGACCTACCTCCCCCCCATACACACACACACTAAAATTCATACCATAGTACATGCTCTTAACAGATTTAGAAAAAGGAACAAAGAAACACTTGATAATTTTGAATGTGTTATACAGCAATATTTTACCATTAAATAGTATTAAATATTATGCTATTAAAATTTTAAAAAAGCATGCTTTTTCAGTCTTCTTGGTTGTCTCGCGGAATCAAAAGATATAGACAAAAATCTACACTCAACTTTGACCAGAGGAGTCTCTCTTTACAGTGAAAGGTGGTGAACTTGGAGACTTCATGGCTTCTAAACATCCTAAAAATAAGTGGCACTTGTGGGCTCTGCCCTAAACATGACATTGATTAACATCTCCCCTCTAAAGTTCAAGGAACACTGTAAAAGATGTAACAGGATATGTGTAAGATTTTAAAGCAAAGGACTCAGAAATGGCATTCTTTCAACTTGATGCAACCATTGCAGTCACCTATTTAAAACTGCAGTTTGCTACTCCAAACCCACAAAACACTGGCTTTGCTAACAACCAGGAAGAGTTAGCTGGGCACTATCACTAAGTGCTGACTACTGGTTAGTAATAGATCCTGGGAGAAGCAGAACAATGGTTTTTCAGTCACAAGGGATAGTGCCAAACCCTGGGTCACACTGGCTATACTTGGTTAAACTTAGCAGGTTATAAAAGGAAGATTCATATGAGATAGCTGTAGGGAGAAGGTGAAGTTATACAAGGGGAGTGGGGAGATGAGAGAGCAGGTAATAGTGGTTAGTTAAGTATTGTGTACATGTTTGTACTGGCTGCTTTTGTGTGTCAACATGACACAACCTGGAGTTATCACAGAGAAAGGAGCCTCCCTTGAGGAAATGCTTCCATGGGATCCAGCTGTAAGGCATTTTCTCAATTAGTGATCAAGAGAGGAAGGCCTAGCCCATTGAGGGTGGTGCCATCCCTCCACTAGCAGTCTTGGGAAGCTGAGCAAGCCAGGGGAAGCAAGCGAGTAAACAGCATTCCTCCATGGCTTCTGTATCCACTCCTGCATCCAGGTTCCTACCCCGTGTGAGTTCTTGTCCTGACTTCCTTTGGTGAAGAACAGCAATGGGGAAGTGTAAGTTTTCCTCCCCAACCTGCTTCTCGGTCATGACGTGTTATGCAGAAATAGAAACCCTGACTAAGACAATGTGGGAAAGTGCTAAAAACCATTATAATTTTAAAAGACAACAAAATCATTTATTTACTGTTAATTTAAATAACATGTGTGTGGCATTATGTATCTCATGCTGTACATGTCAATGTCAGAAGCTAACTTCTTGGAGTCAGTCCATCCCTATTGCGGCTATGAGTACTCTGGGGATCAAACTCAGATTCCAAGGGTCGCACAACAAGCACATTTACCAACTGAAGCACCCTTCCATCTCCAAATGGTATTTTTAACAAGTAAATTTTTTTAAGTAAAAAACAAAACAAAACAAAAAACAAAAATAAAACAAACAAAAATCAGCAAACAAATAAGATACAAAAATTCTAAAGTTTAGACCTGGTTTTAGTAAAGAAACCATATATTTATGTAACATGCGGAGGGCTTAAGAATAGGCTCATTGAAATAGTGGAAACTCTGCTAATATTCTCAAATTTAAGAAGAATAACCAGTTTCACTGTAAGCAAATTAAGCTACCCTGGCAATTTTCTCATCCTCCATCGTCATTCTCCAACAAATAAGAGGAGATAAAATTAGCAATCAGTTTGAATTCAAATATTATGAGATGCAAACTACACTATGTTTTTTCTCCTGTTGAAAATGAAAATGCCAATGGAAAGATCTTACAAGTTTATAAGCTTTCTTAATCCATGTGTTTACTTTCTTTGTACTTCTGTTCAGCTTTGGGAGATCAAATCAGACTCACCTGAAAACATTTTCCTTTTCTATGAGGCCATAACATTTAAAAAATATACAGAAAACCATCTTTTGACTGTCAGCATAGCTTTTATGAGGGCTGAAAGGAATGAACTATACTTTTTCACTTGCTAGGGGACAATTTTGTCAGTGTCCTTTGGCAAGCAAAGATGAGTCAGGGGAATTGCAGGGACAGTTTGGTTTCTCAGGGAGATCAATGAATATGACAGGTTAATAGGTGGCACACAGCTTATGTCAGGATCAGGAGAAGTGATGACAACAGACAAAAGGACAAGACAACATGAGCACATAGAGAAAGAGAGCCCGTTCCCTTCATGAAGAGTCAGAACACCCCAGGGACAGAGAGGCATTAGCAGCTCTCTTTCCTGGGATAAGCAACTCTAGCAAGACTTCTTAGACATTCAGAGGACTCCCTAGGAGCTCAGCTACCACTTCTTCAGCCCACAAAGACCCCAAACAGCATTGTGTGCAGTGAAAGCATCCGTCACAGTTTCTGCTTCATTCTCTCCAAATGACACACACTTTAGGGGAAATAGGAAGAATCCCACACCTGGTGATTGTCAGAGAGTGCCAATTCACTTGTGATCAATCCTACCCTATTTAAACAGAAAACCTGGCCCTAGAAATTATATATACATGTGTCATACATACTTCATGACTTCATCGTTTATTGACCAGGCAAATAACTCAGCCTCCATGGCCCTGTTCCCTTTAGTGTAAGGGAAGGCTAATAAAATGACTTCCTTTGATCACTACATGGTTTAACTTGAGATAATAGGGTAATGGTGATGACAACCATAAAAGCAAATATTTGTGAAAATTTATTACCAGATGACACTAGTTGTTTACATATTCTAAGTTACTAAGATATATGACATTTCTACAGTGCTTACAGAAAGTAAACACTGAACCCTATACCTAATAAAAGAGTAACCTTGGTAGTTTAGGTTGATAGTGTTATTTTCTTTCCTGTCTTTTGAGAACTAGCGTTCCAAGGCATTGTAAGACAGATTGGCTATTTCTTCATGGACACATGCTAAGTCAACAGCACACATTATTATTAGACCACACCTGAGAACACATGTGTTCTAAGCAGAATTTGGATGACCTAGATGAGACCTAAACAGCATTGTTTATAATACTTATTCTCTTATATACATCTTAAGGCTCATAACGTTAGAAGTCAGACAGATGGTTCATCTGTGAAGAGCAGTTGCTGCATTTGAGAGGTCCTTAGGTCAGTTTCCAGCACATGGCTGTTTACAACCATATTAATCTACTTCCAGAGGTCCAATAACCCCTTCTGAAGTCTGCAAGCTCTTGGTCCACATATGTACACCCAGTTACAATACATACATATAAAATAATATAACTTTAACCATGAGGAAAATAATTTGGATCATAGTGAATAATACTGAACTATGGAACCAAAAATGCTTCCAAGCCATTAGTTTAAGCTTTCTTTTAATGCTTATGAAAGAAAAGTGCATGAAGAGATGCCAAGTAGGAAAACAACAGTTATACATAATGCTGTGTTCAAAGGAGGTATTTGAATGATAATCTAATAGTAATTATAGATACTAAACATGCTAAGTAAAGTCATGATACCATTCATTATATCAACAATACTTGTATTAAAAGACAGAAGTATTTATATTTATAGAATCTATGCTATGATCATTGTGGTAAACATTTTTCAAATATACAAAGCTACTTGCAGAAATACTGGAGCGTTTAACCACATGCAATAGCATTACAGTCAGGTTCTAGCCCAGTTTCTTAGCATGTCTAAAGTTTCTTATACTTATCTAATAAGTGGAATTATTACAAGCTGATACATAGAACTACTACACCTCTTAAATGAAGTATCTGAAGTACCTAATTTAACAACCACTGCATGGCACTCACTCAATAAACATTAGCTTTTTCTGTGTTAAAAACTATACACCCTTTATTTGGAAGATGATCCGTAGGAAGGAATTAACACCCTTAAGAATGCAAAACAAACAAAAGGCTTTAGAAGGTGATACTCTGTGGTTGTATATCAGTGATGAAATACATCACACATCGTAGGCAAAGAAAAACTTCATGTTAGCAACAAATTGTAGACATTTTCTAGAGTGATTCAATGGCCTCTATAAAAATTTTTTTCTAGAAGGATTCATTAGAGTAAAAATAAATCTAGTTCATAAACTTTGTCTGCTTAAAACAAAACAACTTTTATAAGGGGGTGAAGGCAGAGACACAGAAAGGTTGGGATGCTGTACTATAAGAGAAAAGATGCTGGGTGGTAGTGATCCAGGCAGCACTTGGGAGGCAGAAGTAGGTGGGTCTCTGAGTTCAAGGTCAGCCTGGTCTACAGAGTGAATTCTAGCACAACCAGGGCTACATAGAGAAGTCAAGTCTTAAAAAACCAAAGAGGGGAGTTTGGCAGGGAATGAAAGGGATGGGTTCTTGTAACTAGATAAATCCTAACAAAAACTGTAAGGATCCATTATCAGTTTTATTTACCAGTTCTGTGTAAAATACAGAATATTTTAAAGTGTTAGTCCCTTGTTAACTTAATAGATAAGCAGAAAATAAAGGTTCTTTAGAACTTGCTCATGACATTTTAAGAAGAATCCTTAGGAAGGAGTTCTTAGGAAACCAAGCCAAACAGAAGGCTGTAGAAGGATGTATGCCAGTGATAAAATACTTCACTCATCCTAAGCAGAACAGAACTTCATAAAACGAGCAAATGAGGAAAAATTAACATCTACAGAAGCAAACTTTGAGATGAGAACTAATAAAAACCATGTGAGTCCACTGTAGCTTTGCTGTCATTGTACTAAGCAAGAAGATGTTAAAGCAACTGTTGAGATCAACGTGTTGAGGTTTAGGAATGAGATATCATCCATTGCTTCAAGAAATGCAACATAAATGTGTTGTGAGATCGTTGTTCAATTCCCAGCCATTACCTCTTTTCATCCAGTGCTGTTTGTTTGTGCATATACTAGTCACACCACAAACAGTGATAGGAAAAGACAGAAAGGCTGCCTGTGGGGAGTCAGTTAAACCAGCAACAGAAATTCTTCTTCTAAGATTTCTCTCCAGTTGTTAGGAACCAATTTGTTGTGCAACAGAAGAACCCAGGACTTTCTTCTCTTTGCTGCCAACACTATCTCTGGTGGAATGACTGATTCAAGCCCAAATCTTCCCAACTCGTACATTCTGTGTTATCTGGTTTTATATTTCATAAAGTGATCCAGGTGTTTACATCTAGGCACTGACTTCATAAGGAAATAAAATTCATTCCACTGATGGATTTTTTTAATGCAAACTATATCCTATTTTTTCTAATCTATTTGCAATGAATCATTTTAAACAGCAAAAGTTATCTCTAGATCCATGTAGCAATAACTTTTGATTAAATAAAATTTTACACTGTTTGAACTGAGAAAAAGAGAGGAGTGAACCTAAATTTTCTATTTATGCCTCATAAGTCTAGAGATCTTGTAAAAAATTGTGTTATAATGACCTTTGCTTCTTACAGGGGCTATTTATTATGCACTTACTAAGCATCAAACTTCAAAGCATTAAATGATTAAAATAATTAAAATATGCCTCATTTCCCAAATCTCTATAAGTTCCAAATGAAAATATGTGGAAGCTGTGAGAAAATAATTGAGCAATAAGTCCCAGTTTTTAAGTATAATTCAGATGACCAATATATTTATTAATGATAGCCAAGTATACATGAAATACACTACAAGGCAACCTACTGCAAACTACAACCTATGCACTTAAGTTCAGTCAAAGAAATTGACTAAAATTCAGGTTCTACTCATACAACAGCACAGTAGAACAATTCATTTCATCTCTCTCAGCTACAATTACATCATTTATTTAATAGAATATAATAAATATACCATAAAAAGATTTAAGATTATATATACAAATGAACTACTGTGAAGGTACAAAATAACTGTTAGGAAATACTGGATTCTCCCCATATGAGACATATCCTGACAGCAAGATAGAGAGAGTTCAAGTTCAAAATTCAAGAAACATTTTAAACTATAATATGTTATATGTAAGCCAACATATTTATGTATAGATGGAGAGGCATGTGCATATTGTGGTCTTTACCTTCAATTTGATTTAAAGCAAAGTATCCTACTGTTTGACATTATGTACTGAAATTATACATGTATACTCTTACTTCCAACTTCACCTTGATTCTGGAGATGCAAGCTCTGATGCTCAAATTTATAAACACTTTATCCACTGAATCATCTCCCCTGATTCATTTTTGTAAAATTAATTATTCAATATAAATGTATACAGTGAATTAATCTGGCAACTGTAATGCTTTATCCTAGCTAGTTTCCAATAACTACACAGAAAGACCAAGATTTATTTCAAAGCTTCACTTCAGTATTTGGGCAGTCTAATGATTTATATTAACCCCTAAACTAATCTGGCTACCTCCAAGCCATGTTGCCTACTAATACTTGCAATCAGGGCTTCCATTGTCCAGTTGAACTCTTAGTAACGTTTTCTTTCTTCCTCCCTCCTTGTGGACAATCTACCTATGGACCCCATTGTTATGGCTCCAGCTCCCTCCCCCTTTCCTCCTGGCTTGCCTCTCTTCTGCCCAGCCCTATTCTCCTTTCTGCCCAGCCACTGGATGATCAGAATTTGCTTACAAGGCAGAGAATAAATGGTAAGAATTGTTTACAGGATAAGCAGCCTGGCCAAATGCTGCAGCTTTTGTCCTTCACAGGTTTGCAGTGACCAAGGACACAAGTGAGAATTTTGCCCAAATACATAAGCCAGCTGAGACACTCACACAGCCCAGCTAACACAGGACCTACCCCTGCTCTCCCACCCTCCACCACCCCCTCCCAGCTCTTTTCTTCCAGCCCACTTCCCCACCAGGGCCAGATCAGCAGCCCAGCAGACAGTTCAATATCCACCCAAGTGCTACAGCCTACAAGCCTCTCAGGGGATCTGCAGTAACTGGGGGCACAGGAGGCCCACACTAACCAGGGACAACACTGCCTGCCTCCAAGTATACCAGCTGTAACTCAGGTCACAGAGCTCTACTTATCTCCAAGGAGATCAGCCCTAGTCAGAGACACCCAGGCCAGTTAACGCCAGAGAGAACCAGATGTCCAGAACCCAGTGCAATTTGGCACGACCAGAACCAGTTCTCACACCATAGCAAGCCCTGAATAGCCCAATGTACCTGAAACCACACACATAATACCACTTGCAGCAACAAAAATAACAGGAACTAGCAATCATCTGCCTTTAATATCTTTCAACTCAGATACTGAATTGACTGAATTAGCCAATAAAAAGACAAAGGCTAACAGACAGGATTCATAATCAGGATCCATCATTTTAGAATACCCAAGGTACAAGATACAATTTGCAAAACACATGAAAATCAAGAAGAACGAAGACCAAAGTGTGGACACTTTACCCTTTTTACAATTGAGAACAAAACACCCATGGAAGGAGTAACTGAGATAAAGTGTGGAGCTGAGATGAAAGGATGGACCATCTAGAGACTACCATACCCAGGGATCCATCCCATAATCAGTCTCCAAATGCTGACACCATTGCATACACTAGCAAGATTTTGCTGAAAGGAACCTGATATACCTATCTATCTCTTGTGAGGCTATGCTGGGGCCTAGCAAACACAGAAGTGGATGCTCACAGTCAGCTATTGGATCACAGGGCCCTCAATGGAGGAACTAGAGAAAATACCAAAGGAGCTAAAGGGATCTGCAACCCTATAGGTGGAACAACAATATGAACTAACCAGTACCACCCGGAGCTTGTGTCTCTAGCTGCATATGTATCAAAAGATGGCCTAGTCATCCATCAGTGGAAAGAGAGGCCCATTGGTCTTGTAAACTTTATATGTCTCAGTACAGGGGAATGCCAGGGCCAAGAAGTGGGAGTGGGTGGATAGGGGATTGGAGGAGGGAGGGTATGGGGGACTTTTGGGATAGCATTGGAAATGTAAATGAAGAAAATGCCTAATTAAAAAAATGAAAAAAATCAAATAAAAAAAAAAAAGAAACAAACTTAACAGCAGATGCTGGTGAGTATGTGGAGAAAGGGGAACACTCCTCCATTGCTGGTGGGATTACAAGCTGGAACAATGACTCTGGAAATCAATCTGGTGGTTCCTCAGAAAATTGAACATAGTACTACCAGATGATCCAGCAATACCTCTCCTGGGCATATACCCAGAATATGTTACAACTTGTAATAAGGACACATGCTCCACTATGTTCATAGCAGCATTATTTATAATAGCCAGAAGCTGGAAAGAACCCAGATGTCCCTCAACAGAGGAATGGATACAGAAACTGTGGTACATTTATATAATGGAGTACTACTCAGCTATTAAAAACAATGAATATTTGAAATTCTTAGACAAATGGATGGACTTGGAGGATATCATCCTGAGTGAGGTAACCCAATCACAAAATAACACAAATGTTATGCACTCACTGATAAGTGGATATTAACCCAGAAACTTAGAATACCCAAGATATAATTTTCAAAACACATGAAACTCAAGAAGAAAGAAGACCAAAGTGTGGATACTTCCCTCCTTCTTAGAATGGGAAACAAAATACCCATGGAAGGAGTTATAGAGACAAAGTTACTGAGACAAAGCTCAGTTACAGAGCTGAGACCATCCAGAGACTGCTCCACCCAGGGATCTATCCCATATATAATCACCAAACCCAGACACTATTGCATATACCAGCAAGATTTTGCTGACAGGACCCTGATATAGCTCTCTTTTTTGAGGCTATGCCAGTGCCTGGCAAATACAGAAGTAGATCCTCACAGTCATCTATTGGATGGAACACAGGGCCCCCAATGGAGGAGCTAGAGAAAGTACTCAAGGAGCTAAAGGGGTCTGCAACCCTATAGGAGGAACAACAATATGAACTAACTAGTACCCCCCAGAGCTTGTGTCTCTAGTTGAATATGTAGCAGAGGATGGCCTAGTAGGCCATCAATGGAAGAAAAGGCCCTTGCTCCTATGAAGATTATAGGCCCCAGTACAGGGGAATGCCAGGGTCAGGAAGTGGGAGTGTGTGTGTGTGGGGGGGGGGGTGAAGCAGGGCAGGG
Source organism: Mus musculus (assembly GCF_000001635.26). NCBI lineage: Eukaryota > Metazoa > Chordata > Mammalia > Rodentia > Muridae > Mus > Mus musculus. Next base: position 80,633,980 of record NC_000080.6, on the reverse strand, counting down.
GTAGGGTACAGGGGACTTTTGAGATAGATTTTGAAATGTAAATGAAGAAAATATTTAGAAGAAAGAAAGAAAGAAAGAAAGAAACAAACAAACAAACAAACAAACAAACTTAAGTGAGAAAGATAGACACTACCCCAGAGTAAGAGACTAGAAAAAAACTTTTGCATGCAAATGGTCCCAAGAAACAAGCTGGAATTGGCACTCTAATATCCAATAAAATATACTCTCAACCAAAAGTTATCAAACAAGATGGGGAAGGACACTTCATATTCATCAAAGGAAAAATCCACCAAGAGGAAGTCTCAGTCTTGAACATCTATGCCACAAATGCAAGGACACACACCTTCAAAGAAAAAAAAAAAAGAAAGAGAAAAGGAAAAAGAAACTTACTAAAGCTCAAAGCACACATTGCACCTCACACAATAATTGTGGGAGACTTTTAACACCCCACTCTCACCAATGGACAGACCACTGAAACAGAAACTAAACAGACACAGTGAAACTAACAGAAGTCATGAGCCAAATGGTTTTAGGTAGTGTTCTTTCTGTTTCTATTTTGTGGAATAATTTGAGGAGTATTGGTATTAACTCTTCTTTGAAGTTCTGGTAGAATTCTGCATTAAAACCATCAGACCCTGAGCTTTTATTTTTGGTTGGAAGTGTTTTGATGACTATTTCTATTTCCTTAGGGGTTATGGGACTGATTAGATAGCTTACCTGATCATGATTTAGCTTTGGTACCTAGTATCTGGCTAGGGAATGATCCATTTTATCTAGAATTTGCAGTTTTGTAAGTAGAGGCTTTTATAGTAGATTATGATTTCATTTTTTAATTTCCTCAGGTTCTGTTCTCACGTCTCCCTTTTCATTCCTAATTTTGTTAATTTAGATATTGTTTCTTGCCCTTTAGTTAGTATGTCTAAGGGTTTATCTATCTTGTTGATCTTCACAAAGAAGCAGCTCTTGGTTTTATTGATCCCTAGCATTGTTCTCTTTGTTTCTAACTGGATAATTTCAGCCCTGAGTTTGACTATTTCCTGCCTTCTAATCCTCTTGTGTATGTGTTTGCTTCTTTCTGTTCTAGAACTTTCAGGTGTGCTGTTAAGTTGCTTATATTGAATCTCTCTAATTTCTTTATGAAGGCACTTAGTGCAATGAATTTTCTTCTTAACTCTTCTTTCAATGTGCCCCATAATTCATTCTATGAAGCCACAGTTACTCTGATACCTAAACCACACAAAGACCCAACAAAGAAAGAGAATTCAGACCAATCTCACTTACGAATATCGATGCAAAATACTCAATAAAATTCTTGCAAACCAAATCCAAGAACACATCAAAATGATCATTCAAATATATCATTTTTATACCAAATATATTTTATCCCAGGGATGCAGAAATGGTTCAATATATGAAAATCCATCAACATAATACACTATATAAACAAACTCAAGGGAAACAACCACATGATCATCTCATTAGATGCTGAAAAAGCCTTTGAGAAAATGCAACACCCATTTTTTGTTAGAAGTTCCGGAGAGATCAGGAATTCGTGGCACATAACTAAAAACATAATAAAAGCAATATTTAATAAGCCAACAACCAACATCAAATTAAATGGAGAGAAAATAAAAACAATCCTACTAAAATCTGGGACAATACTAGGTTTCCCACTCTCTCTCAATCTATTCCATATAGTTCTCACTCGGAGGTCTAGCCATAACAATTAGACAACAAAAGAATATCAAGGGGATACAAATTGGAAAGGAAGAAGTAAAAGTATCACTGCTTGCAGACAATATGATAGTATACATAAGTGACCCCAAAATTCCATCAGGGAACTGCTACAGTTGATAAAGAACTTCAACAAAGTATCACGATATAAAATTAAACCAATCAGTAGCATTCCTTTACATAAATGATAAATATCTTTCACAATAGTCACAAATAGTATAACACATCTAAGCAAGTGAAAGCTGTATGAAAAGAATTTCAAACCCCTGGGAAAAAATTCAGAGACCTCAGAGGATGGAAAGATCTCCTATTCTCATGCATTGGTAGGATTAACATAGTGAAAATAGCCAGCTTACCAAAAGCAATTCCTTTCTAAATTCCAACACAATTCCTCACAGACATGGAATAAGCAATTCTCAACTTCACACGGAAAAATTAAAAGCCCAGGATAACAAAAACAATTCTCAACAATAAAAGAACTGCCAGAGGAATCATCATCCCTGACCTCAAGCAATAGTGATAAAATCCCATGGTATTGGTACAGAGACAGAAAGGTTGGTCAGTGGAATAGAATCAAAGACCAAGAAAAGAACCCTTACGCCTATGGACACTTGATCTTTGACAAAGAAACCAAAAACATACACTGGAAAAAAGAGAGCATCTTTAATAAATGATGCTGGTCTAACTGGCAGTCTGTATGTAGGAGACTGAAAATAGATCCATATTTATCAACTTGCACAAAGCTCAGATCCAAGTGGATCAAGGACCTCAACATAAAAACAGATATAGAGAATCTAATAAAGGAAAAAGTGGGAAAGAGTCTTGAACTCATTGGCACTAGGCTACGGGAAGTTTCCACAGAACACCAATGGCTCAGGCTCTAAGATCAACAGTTGATAAGTGGGACCTTATAAAACTACGTGGCCAAAAGACACCAGCAGTAGAACAAATTGGCAACCTACAGATTGGGAAAGAAGTCTTCTGGGAGAGGGATGGGGCACATTCTCTGAGACAAGTGGAGAGGGAGAATGTGATGAGGAACTGTGGAAGGGGGAACCGAAGGGGAACACGACGGGACTGTAAATAAATAAAAAAAATATTTTTTATTAAAAAAAATTGTTTATACAAACTTGAGGCAGGCGATTCTTAACATAAGCATTATAATGTCATGTTGGGATGGAAACAAGATATAAGGGTAGAGAGACCAGCATTTGAATAACACGGGAATGAGATTTACACATTGCACAAAACCATTATGCCTACACATTTTTTTTAACCTCAGAAAACTTTATATAGGAAGATATGACATAAACATTCTTTTGGGGGAAATAACTCACACTATTTTAATGCAGAGCTATTTAGACTGAGGTGTGCAAGGGACTTAAAGACCGATTTTATATCTCAAACTAAATGAGAAAAACTGTACTCTTAATGGATAAAATGTGTCATATGCCGAGGAGGTCTGGAATAGTAAATTTGTACAAATATAAACCTGGGAGGCTTGAGAGGACAAGTCCAATCAAGAAAGTAGGACCTTGTTTATGATAGGAGTGGGAAGGCCATCTACAAACTGCTGAGAAATGTCACAGTCAGGGAACTCAGTGTTTATTGCCGTGACCTTAACGTTCTTAGTTCTCCTACTAATGTCAGAACAGGTTTGACATCCCACAGAAGTTGTCATCCTGGGGCCAAGATTTACGTACCTTCAGATATAAGCGTTCCTTCCCATCTGTGAATTCTCATTTCATCATAAACTTTTTACTGTAAATTAATAAATGTGCTTGTTCCATTTGAATCTGCTGTACCAGAAATACTGCCCTCAGGTCTAGTCATCCCTGCACACAAAAAGTTTAACAAGGCTCTAGATGACCAGATTGTGTCCAGGTTCTGTATCAGGAAGGAGTGATGGTTTTCCCAATCTCTGCAAACGTTAGGCTGTACAGAATATAGTGCAGGTTGACCAGTGCAATATTACATTTTAAGGACAAAATTGGAATAGGAACACTGCTTAGTGTTTCTAATAGCGGTTTGTGTTCTAATTTTGTTTGTTTTGATTTCTGTGACATAATACCCTAAAAAGAAGAAATTTAGGGAAGAAAGAGTTTATTTTAGGTCTAAATTCCAGGTTACTGCTCATTACTGGGTAGGAGTCACAGCAGCGGGAGTTTGAGGTAGCTGACCATGTCACATCCACAGTCTGGAGCAGAAAGAGAATGAATGCTTGCTTGCAGGCTTTCCTGCTTGTCTGTGCTTATCACAATTTCTCCATTTTTATAGAGTTCAGGGTTCATGGGAATACTTCTTGTGCTGTTGGAGTCTCATTCAGAAACACCTTGCCTATGTCTATGACTTCCATGATTTTCCCTATGTTTTCCTTTAGTAGTTTCAGAGTTTCAGTTTTTAAATGAGAGTCTTTGATCCATTTTGAATTTTTTTTTATGTGCAGGGTAAGAGATGTGTATCAATATCCATTCTTTTGAGGGTAGATATTCTTAATAGTTTAACTGCACACATGGACAATTGGCAGAAAGAACTTCAAATATCACAGCAATGGCTCTCTATGAAGTCATACAAACTGTCTTCTTTCTTGATTTTAGAATTGCACATATATGGCTATATGCATACAACTGATCAGATGCTAAATACTATCCTATATAGGTTAAATCTAGTGTTAAGGATTTCTGGGGTTCAAAGCTTTTAAATTATTCACTCTACTGTAGTATTCAAGTAAAGTGTTAGGAATCTATAACCTGCAGGTGATGAACAGAAATGGATAATTACAACAGGCAGCAGCAAGTAACTAACTAGAGATAAAACCCCCAGTTTCTAAACTGTCTCCCTGTGTAACCAGAACCACAGTCATTGGATCAAGCTAGAGAACATTAAGAAATCCAGATGTTTAATTTTTTTGCAGTTTCCTCAATTTTTTATTGTTGAAAAAAATCAGTTTTAAAAATATTATTCTGTTAATTTGTGAAAACACCTTCAGGCTATGAAATTGTGTCACCTGGTATAATTAAGAAAAACTATGAAGCACAAAGAATGAACTTATATTTTAATAAGATATCTTCTTTAAACACATACAAAAATATAACCTTAAATCAAATTTATTGTTTGGTGTTTTATGGGAAATATTATAGAATATAATGCTTTGGGTTTTTTTTCCCCCTTGATGCTTTTTCTTGACTTAACTTGAGATTAACGAACTTTTAAAAATGAGCTTGATTTTTATATTCCTTTGTGTTGGAGAAGATGGTATGTGCCCGTGAAAACAGGTGTTCATGGAAGCCAGAGGCATCAGATCCCCTGGAGCAGAAATATGTGCTTGAGGGCTGCATGACATGGGTGCTGGGGGCTAGAATTGGGTTCTCTGCAAAAACACTGCAAAGTCTCACCTGCTTTGTTACCTCTCCAGCCCTAACGTTGGTGTCCTGAAGACTGATGAGATGTCTTCACTAGTTCATCTGTTCAAGACCTGGTCATGTCCTTGAGTTCCACAAAAATGGAGGTATTTTGTAACATGATGCAAATGAATTAAGTATAATCTAGTCTGCTTTAACATATTTACTCAAAAATATACTGTGATGTGAGCATCTGAAGAATATCCATCCACCTGTGTTATCCATCCCCATGTAGAAGCTAGGGTGTTCTTTTCTCTCCTTTCTCCTTCCATTTCTTAACACCTCCCCCCACCTCAAAAATCAGGAACCATTGTCTCAGAAGTGCACTATTTGCCTAAAAACAACTCGTAGAAAAAAATGGCAAAGAGTAGCTTTTCTTAAGACTAACAATGAACAATCATGGAAAGGCTGAAATATCGACCATGAAAGATTTTAATTAGGCTGATATTGATTAGGATAATGGAAATTTAATTATAGAGAAGAGAGAACACTTGCAGCGTATTATGTTCTGCTTCTGGGAGATTCCCTGTCTACTTTATAAGAGAAAGAAGTTTTCTCATGCTGTGGTTTTGTTATTTATTTATTTCCTGGAACTTTTCCTAAAAATTCAGCCAAGTATGATAAATCAAATTGAAGCTTGGGAGCATCTCAAATCTAGTTATTAACTTATTATTTGATTTGAAATGCTCAAGAGAATGTGCTCGTGACAAGAAACAATATAGAACTTTTACTTTCTTTTTTCTTTTCTTTTTCTCTCTTTCCTTTTCTTTCTTTCTTTCTTTCTTTCTTTCTTTCTTTCTTTCTTTTTTTTTTTTTTTTAACTTTGGGGAAAAAAGGTTTGAAAGAATGCAGAGTGCCCTGAGGAATGTTGATTGGAATTCTATAAGGTATGAGATAGCTCTGGCACATAGTAAGGAACTAAGTATTTAGGAACAATCATAAAGGCTGGCATTGAAATTCAACTGAGACAAGTCATAATCACCTCACTGGATTCAGAGTGAGAGCACAGAATAGGAAATAAAATACAAAAATTCTCAGGGAAATATAGCTTAGAAAGGCACTGTTTGTAGCTGAGCAGCCTTGAAAAATCACTTTGTGCACGACACAGTGTTGGGAGCCGCGCCCACATTCGCCGTTACAAGATGGCGCTGACAGCTGTGTTCTAAGTGGTAAACAAATAATCTGCGCATGTGCCAAGGGTATCTTATGACTACTTGTGCTCTGCCTTCCCCGTGACGTCAACTCGGCCGATGGGCTGCAGCCAATCAGGGAGTGACACGTCCGAGGCGAAGGAGAATGCTCCTTAAGAGGGACGGGGTTTCGTTCTCTCTCTCTCTTGTCTCTCGCTCTCTCTCTTGCTTCTTGCTCTCTTGCTTCCTGCACCCTGGCTCCTGAAGATGTAAGAAATAAAGCTTTGCCGCAGAAGATTCTGGTCTGTGGTGTTCTTCCTGGCCGGTCGTGAGAACGCGTCTAATAACAATTGGTGCCGAATTCCGGGACGAGAAAAAACTCGGGACTGGCGCAAGGAAGATCCCTCATTCCAGAACCAGAACTGCGGGTCGCGGTAATAAAGGTTCCCGTAAAGCAGACTGTTAAGAAAGATTCAACTGTATGAATTCAGAACTTTTCAGCTGGGGAACGAGAGTACCAGTGAGTACAACTTTACGAGGTAAGTCTGATCTTGAACTTTCTAACGAAATTCAAGACAGTCTATCAGAAGTAAAGTGGAATATGTTTGGCCTTGAATTTTTTCTGGTGTTAGGAGCCCTTTTGTTCCTTTTCACATGTTATCAAGTGGTTAAGATAGGGAGGATTCTAGATGAAATTCAGGACAAGCTATCAGAAGTAAAGCGGGGAGAGAGAGTAGGAACAAAAAGGAAATATGGTACACAAAATAAGTATACAGGCCTTTCCAAGGGTCTTGAACCCGAGGAAAAGTTAAGGTTAGGTAGGAATACCTGGAGAGAGATTAGAAGAAAAAGAGGAAAAAGGGAAAAGAAGAAAGATCAATTAGCGGAGGTCTCTAGGAGAAGGAGCCTGTGCTCTGAAGAAACAGACTGGGAGAAAAAAGCGGCTCATTATGAAAGAAAAGGATACCAGCCGCCAAGTAAAGTGCTAACTAGTCATTTAAGGAAAAAGCCAAAAGCGGCTGGCGAAGGCCAGTTTGCTAATTGGCCTCAGGGCAATCGGCTACCAGGTGCACTCCCGCCCTATGCGGAGTCCCCGCCCTGCGTAGTGCGTCAGCCCGTAGTGCGTCAGCAATGCGCAGAGAGGCAGTGCGCAGAGAGGCAGTGCGCAGACTCATTCATTCCCCGAGAGGAACAAAGGAAAATACAACAGGCATTTCCAGTCTTTGAAGGAGCCGAGGGTGGGCGTGTCCACGCTCCGGTAGAATATGTGCAGATTAAAGAACTTGCCGAATCGGTTCGTAAATATGGAATTAATGCTAATTTTACCTTGGTACAGTTAGACAGGCTTGCCGGCATGGCACTAACTCCTGCCGACTGGCAAATGATTGCAAAAGCCGCTCTCCCTAATATGGGCAAATATTTGGAATGGAGATCTCTGTGGCGAGAGGCTGCACAGGCGCAGGACCGAGCAAACGCTGCTGCTTTAACTCCAGAGCAGAGAGATTGGACTTTTGACTTGTTAACGGGTCAGAGAGCTTATTCTGCTAAACCTGATAAGAGGTATCAATGGAAGGTCTTACCACAGGGAATGTCCAATAGTCCTACAATGTGCCAACTTTATGTGCAAGAAGCTCTTTTGCCAGTGAGGGAACAATTCCCCTCTTTAATTTTGCTCCTTTACATGGATGACATCCTCCTGTGCCATAAAGACCTTACCATGCTACAAAAGGCATATCCTTTTCTACTTAAAACTTTAAGTCAGTGGGGTTTACAGATAGCCACAGAAAAGGTCCAAATTTCTAATACAGGACAATTCTTGGGCTCTGTGGTGTCCCCAGATAAGATTGTGCCCCAAAAGGTAGAGATAAGAAGAGATCACCTCCATACCTTAAATGATTTTCAAAAGCTGTTGGGAGATATTAATTGGCTCAGACCTTTTTTAAAGATTCCTTCCGCTGAGTTAAGGCCTTTGTTTAGTATTTTAGAAGGAGATCCTCATATCTCCTCCCCTAGGACTCTTACTCTAGCTGCTAACCAGGCCTTACAAAAAGTGGAAAAAGCCTTACAGAATGCACAATTACAACGTATTGAGGATTCGCAGCCTTTCAGTTTGTGTGTCTTTAAGACAGCACAATTGCCAACTGCAGTTTTGTGGCAGAATGGGCCATTGTTGTGGATCCATCCAAACGTATCCCCAGCTAAAATAATAGATTGGTATCCTGATGCAATTGCACAGCTTGCCCTTAAAGGTCTAAAAGCAGCAATCACCCACTTTGGGCAAAGTCCATATCTTTTAATTGTACCTTATACCGCTGCACAGGTTCAAACCTTGGCAGCCACATCTAATGATTGGGCAGTTTTAGTTACCTCCTTTTCAGGAAAAATAGATAACCATTATCCAAAACATCCAATCTTACAGTTTGCCCAAAATCAATCTGTTGTGTTTCCACAAATAACAGTAAGAAACCCACTTAAAAATGGGATTGTGGTATATACTGATGGATCAAAAACTGGCATAGGTGCCTATGTGGCTAATGGTAAAGTGGTATCCAAACAGTATAATGAAAATTCACCTCAAGTGGTAGAATGTTTAGTGGTCTTAGAAGTTTTAAAAACCTTTTTAAAACCCCTTAATATTGTGTCAGATTCCTATTATGTGGTTAATGCAGTAAATCTTTTAAAAGTGGCTGGAGTGATTAAGCCTTCCAGTAGAGTTGCCAATATTTTTCAGCAGATACAATTAGTTTTGTTATCTAGAAGATCTCCTGTTTATATTACTCATGTTAGAGCCCATTCAGGCCTACCTGGCCCCATGGCTCTGGGAAATGATTTGGCAGATAAGGCCACTAAAGTGGTGGCTGCTGCCCTATCATCCCCGGTAGAGGCTGCAAGAAATTTTCATAACAATTTTCATGTGACGGCTGAAACATTACGCAGTCGTTTCTCCTTGACAAGAAAAAAAGCCCGTGACATTGTTACTCAATGTCAAAGCTGCTGTGAGTTCTTGCCAGTTCCTCATGTGGGAATTAACCCACGCGGTATTCGACCTCTACAGGTCTGGCAAATGGATGTTACACATGTTTCTTCCTTTGGAAAACTTCAATATCTCCATGTGTCCATTGACACATGTTCTGGCATCATGTTTGCTTCTCCGTTAACCGGAGAAAAAGCCTCACATGTGATTCAACATTGTCTTGAGGCATGGAGTGCTTGGGGGAAACCCAGACTCCTTAAGACTGATAATGGACCAGCTTATACGTCTCAAAAATTCCAACAGTTCTGCCGTCAGATGGACGTGACCCACCTGACTGGACTTCCATACAACCCTCAAGGACAGGGTATTGTTGAGCGTGCGCATCGCACCCTCAAAACCTATCTTATAAAACAGAAGAGGGGAACTTTTGAGGAGACTGTACCCCGAGCACCAAGAGTGTCGGTGTCTTTGGCACTCTTTACACTCAATTTTTTAAATATTGATGCTCATGGCCATACTGCGGCTGAACGTCATTGTTCAGAGCCAGATAGGCCCAATGAGATGGTTAAATGGAAAAATGTCCTTGATAATAAATGGTATGGCCCGGATCCTATCTTGATAAGATCCAGGGGAGCTGTCTGTGTTTTCCCACAGAATGAAGACAACCCATTTTGGGTACCAGAAAGACTCACCCGAAAAATCCAGACTGACCAAGGAAATACTAATGTCCCTCGTCTTGGTGATGTCCAGGGCGTCAATAATAAAGAGAGAACAGCGTTGGGGGATAATGTCGACATTTCCACTCCCAATGACGGTGATGTATAATGCTCAAGTATTCTCCTGCTTTTTTACCACTAACTAGGAACTGGGTTTGGCCTTAATTCAGACAGCCTTGGCTCTGTCTGGACAGGTCCAGATACAACTAGATGTATTATGACAAATAACTCAGCAGGGATGTGAACAAAAGTTTCCGGGATTGTGTGTTACTTCCATTCAGTATGTTAAATTTACTAGGACAGCTAATTTGTCAAAAAGTCTTTTTCAGTATATGTTACAGAATTGGATGGCTGAATTTAAACAGATCCTTCGGGAATTGAGACTTCAGGTCAACTCCACGCGCTTGGACCTGTCCCTGACCAAAGGATTACCCAATTGGATCTCCTCAGCATTTTCTTTCTTTAAAAAATGGGTGGGATTAATATTATTTGGAGATACACTTTGCTGTGGATTAGTGTTGCTTCTTTGATTGGTCTGTAAGCTTAAGGCCTAAACTAAGAGAGACAAGGTGGTTATTGCCCAGGCGCTTGCAGGACTAAAACATGGAGCTCCCCCTGATATATGGTTATCTATGCTTAGGCAATAGGTCGCTGGCCACTCAGCTCTTATATCCCATGAGGCTAGTCTCATTGCACGAAATAGAGTGAGTGTGCTTCAGCAGCCCGAGAGAGTTGCAAGGCTAAGCACTGCAATGGAAAGGCTCTGCGGCATATATGAGCCTATTCTAGGGAGACATGTCATCTTTCATGAAGGTTCAGTGTCCTAGTTCCCTTCCCCCAGGCAAAACGACACGAGAGCAGGTCAGGGTTGCTCTGGGTAAAAGCCTGTGAGCCTGGGAGCTAATCCTGTACATGGCTCCTTTACCTACACACTGGGGATTTGACCTCTATCTCCACTCTCATTAATATGGGTGGCCTATTTGCTCTTATTAAAAGGATAGGGGGAGATGTTGGGAGCCGCGCCCACATTCGCCGTTACAAGATGGCGCTGACAGCTGTGTTCTAAGTGGTAAACAAATAATCTGCGCATGTGCCAAGGGTATCTTATGACTACTTGTGCTCTGCCTTCCCCGTGACGTCAACTCGGCCGATGGGCTGCAGCCAATCAGGGAGTGACACGTCCGAGGCGAAGGAGAATGCTCCTTAAGAGGGACGGGGTTTCGTTCTCTCTCTCTCTTGTCTCTCGCTCTCTCTCTTGCTTTTTCGCTCTCTTGCTTTTCTCTCTCTCTTGCTTCTCTCTCTTGCTTCTTGCTCTCTTGCTTCCTGCACCCTGGCTCCTGAAGATGTAAGAAATAAAGCTTTGCCGCAGAAGATTCTGGTCTGTGGTGTTCTTCCTGGCCGGTCGTGAGAACGCGTCTAATAACAACACAGTTTGTCACAAATATGCAAAGTATCAGTTATTTTTAATATGTAGCCAGGGAAATACATACACTGTTCTTGGATTAGAAAATGTGAAAATACTCTCTAAGTAAACATTTATTTTTTTGTGAAATTTATTTACTTTTAAAAAACCCCACAAACATGGAATCTCTAAAGAAATTAGACCTTCATAGGTACTTTGCATAAGTATGCTGAATGGCCTTTGGGTTTTATTGTTGAAAAAAAAAGACATAAAATTAGTTGATTTTTTAATTTATAATTTCTGATGAAATTAGAAAAGTTTTAATTAAGGGTTACAATTATTTGTTACACAAAGAATATGACACATATATATGTATAAATATACTATATGCTTTTATAAGAATATTTGTATAATTGACTGTGAGCATCCACTTCTGTGTTTGCTAGACCCTGACCTAGTCTCACAAGAGACAGCTATATCAGGGCCAAAAAATGGGAATGGGTGGGTAGGGGAGTGGTGGGGGAGGGTGTGGGAGACTTTTGGGATAGCATTGGAAATGTAATTGAGGAAAATACGTAATAAAAAAAAAAAAGAAAATACCAACAACAAAAAAAGAATATTTGTATAAAAATCAGTTCGTAACACATTAATAGAGAAAGAAATATCTGGTTTCCACTAAGTGGGAGACTGATTTAATTGAAGTTGTCTTTTGTTAGAAACAGAATTATATTTACACTTTTACAAAATGGAATAGAGAAAAGAAAGACAGATAAACAAATTTAGAATTATGAAATGGAAAAAAACTCTGTGTGTGTGTGTGTGTGTGTGTGTGTGTGTTCTTAGTGTGATGTTCATGGTATACGCAGACATAATTAATTATAGGAGTGCACGACAAGCATAAAGAAAAGCACAAACCAGTGGACTATGTGAAATTTCAGAACTGTATTTTCCCCTCTTTGGCCTTCTTTAACCTTTACCTTATTTCTGTTTGCCTTTCTTCCTTTATCCCTTTGTCATGGCCTTCCTGTTTCTACCCCAAGTTCCTGGTGAGTGAGTGCCTTCCGCACAGAATCACACACATCCTATGGTCTGAATTTTTTCAACTTTAAGAATTTTGTGCAGCCTGTTTTGTGTTGTTACTCTGGGTTTAGTTTTTTGTTGTTACTGTTGATTTGCTTTATGGCTTTGTTTCTTTGTTTTGAGGGTTTTCTACATTTTAGTGGTGTTTTATTTTTCCAGGAAGACCAGTGCACTTTACCAGTATGTGTGGTTCATGCCATAGTTTCTTGTCCTACTATACCAGTCCATGGCATAAACTCGGTCCTAGATTCCAACACACTATAACCTGGGACTTTTATTGCTTATGAGTGCTCCTCTGATCACCAGAAAGTTGGGAGAAGCTTAAGATTTTCCGTGTAGGTGCTACTTCACAGATCTGTGGGAATCCTAGTCCCAGATATCTCTCATTGCTGTTGCTGTGTTAGAAGGACATTTCTCAGGACCCTTCACTAGGAGAACTAAAATTCAGTTTACTCTGACATCAAAGAGAATGATTCCCCTTTAGATTGACCCTCTAATATAGACATCTGAGGTTTCTGTTTCTTAATTTTAAGCTCATTTACCTATATATTTTTCTTTTTGTGTGTAAATGTGTAATCACAGTTCTTTTTCTTATAGGTTATTCAGACTAAATCAGTCTTCCATGAACGAAACTGAGAAGTTTCTCCCCTACTTTACCTTACATGCATACATACTTTTCTCACACAATTTATAAAATGCAAGAAGAAAAGAGTCTCCAAGACTTTCTGAAAAATTGTCATAAGCACTCAAATCTTTTTATAATTATATGAAATGAATCTTAGAAAGTTTTGTTCAGAAAAGTCTCACTTAGATGTCAGTGCCTGAATTTCAACAAAATGTCCTCGCAAGAAGTTAGAAATTTGAACTCACTGTGCCAGAGAAGAGCAAATGTGAGGGGTTTTCTATAAGTTAATCAACCCGCGATTTCACCAGTATTAACAAGTGTCATAACCCAACAGAAATGAGGATGCCAGCAAGAACTATCCAGCAGTGCTGATAACAGGATCACAGATGTGAAGACCCTAGTCTAGGACGCTCCTTTTCTTTTCTCAATGCTTTTAAGTACTAGTAGTTGTGCCAGTTATCAACTGAATATGTGTAAGACTCATCCCATCCACACTAAAGCTATACAAATACAGTAACAAAACAAAAATCCAGACAGATAAGAGGAAGCTAGAAGCTGACATCAGAGATAAGAAGCCAGGAGTGCAGTCAGAAGAAAGATCTACCTAAACAGCATATTTGCCAAAGTAAAAAGTTCTTAAAGTTGCAAACCAAACTGTGAGCAATCCTAGTACTTAACGTTGAAACTGCCTGATCTTCAGGTATAGCCAAACAACATGTATGCTAAATGGCTTTCACAAGATCACCAAGGGAGAAGTAACTAAAGGGTCTAAATTCAGGAATCCTGAAATTGGAGGGACTTAGCCTAACACAGTGTAAAATGGGGAGGCATTTAGCCTAGCCAGAAACCAAAAGCAGACAGAACTATGTAACTATATAGTTACATATGCTATATACTATATATGTATATATACATATGTATTTATGTTATATAGTTATGTAGTTCTTTCTGCTTCTGTTACATAGTTACATTGTTACATATATATTATTAACAATGTATATATACTAATGTATATATTATGTAACATAGTTACATTGTTACACACATACATATATATATATATATATATATATATATATATATATATATATATGTACATTTTCTTTTCACCTGCATGTCTGCATGAAAGTGAAAAGGGCTGTATAACCTATTTCCAGTTTCCTAAATCTACATATTCAGAAATGTGCACAATATTATGCATAGCTCCCAGTTCTTTCCTTCAACTATCACATAATTCTAATTTTGAGGTAGCTATTCTCATAGAAATGGAATCAAATATCATACAGCTAATGGTTAATTTTTAATTATTATTTCTAATATTCTTGTTGTTGGATTTTTCTGAAATCCACACAATCAGTATAATTTTACCACTAAGTTTTAAGGAGGTCTAATAGGTTAGCTAAAAATCTTCTTTGTTTGTTAGCACTCTTATTTTTGATAATGCATCAGATATCTATGACCTGTAGAATATTCTTATATTTTATTAAATGTCATGTCTTATATTACTATTAGCTAATAACATTATATGCATGTATATGTATATGTATGTGTGTGTGTTATCAATATATGATTTGGGGATATGAATATATGTATAAATATTTGGCTATAGCCAAATGGGGGAAGTGAAACTTTCTGAAATATTAAGGATGTGTTCTAGATGAGCATATTTCTCTTTTGTAATTTTCATGTGTGTGTATTTAGTGTGCATGTATGTTTGAATGTTCGGATGTCTGTAGTCACATGAAGACCTTAAGCAGATGTCGGGAGTCATACTTGATCTTTTGTCTATCTTATTCACTAAGCCAGGGTCTCTCAAACAAATCCATAGCTTCCTGATAATATGGCCAGTCTCCGTACCCAGCTTTCTCAGGGAATCCCACATCCACCTTCTAAGGCTGATTTCACAAGGTCATTACATGGATTCTAGGGATCAGAATTCTAGTCCTCAAACTTATGATGCAAACACTTTAACCATTTCATGATTACTCAGCTCTGAGGGTGACTTTATTTGTTGCAATTAACACCTTAAGTATTGGTCCACAATATCAAAAATATTTATGATGTGTTGAAATCTTAACTATGAAAAATTTTAAAAATTTTAATTTGATGACTTTCACAAGTACATAACGAGAAAGTATTTACAAGTCAATCTGTAGAAGCAGTTTATCAAATCAAGTCAGTGAAACAGTATCCAGAAGACTAAACAGCACAACATACTACTGCAGCTACCCAACATAAAAGGAAGAAGTTTGCTTTTACTAAAGTATCTATTAAAAGCAGATTGTGTGTTTTGTCTGATATATTATTACATTTTTAAATATTTTTAAATTGAAACTTAAAAAAGGAATGGTAGGGACAGACACCAGGCACACATGAGTTGAGAATGGATACTCAGAATAGTCAACACAGCATGGTCACAGAACAATTCTGTCACACATATTTAAAAAGCTGCATTAAGATGCAGAATGAACTCTAAGCCACGGCTGTTGGGACAGCTGATCTCTAAATGGAACGCCTTGCTCCACTGATGTACAGCTTAGGTTAGTCACCTAACCTCTCAAGAACATTCTCTTCTGCTCCTAAATGAGAGAAAGAACATGGTCTACCCCAAGTACCATGGTGAGATCATAAACCCTCCTGATAGCACAGCAGTTAATGTGAAAATGAACAGAGGGTGATTCATAACCACAGCTGAGTAGCTGACCATCAAGAAGGAAATGTAAATAACAGGAAATCTGGCACTGCAGGATTTTTGAAATTTCTCTTGCAACTAAAGTTCTTTTGATTTCCAACTGAAGTTGATGTTGTCAAAATTTGATATTTAAGGTAAGAGTGTTAAGAAACAAAGTCTACCATGTAATAATATTAGTAGGTTAATACAGAAAAATTCATCATCCAAGTCAGGTTATTAAATACTGTTGTAGTGCCAGGTACCACACACCAGTCATCGAATGTTTAACATTAACAAATGTTAAAACATTAGTATTTAAAACTGCCAGCATTTAAGCAAAGGACTGCGTTCACACTGCCTACCGCTTACATTTTCACACACATACCTGCACTTGTGTGCATGCATACATAACTGTGTCAAAGAACAAAAATCCAAATATAGAACAAGTCTTAAAATACCTGATAATAATAGTAATAATAATAACCCTTATTTGAATGAAAAGTAACTCAGATGGTAGATCCATTATGTTTAGAATATTTTTAAAATAAAAGCAAGAAAGTGACCAAGGAGCTTGGCCTAGTAAATATCTACTTATCATTGGACTATCTGGACAATAGTGACATCAACAAGCTAGGACTAGTCCTGAGAATAATCAGGCATGATTAAAAGTGACAGGAATTGGCATGTTGCTACGTTTTGTTATGCTTTGTTCTTTTGTGGGTTTTTGTTTTGTTTTGTTTTGTTTTGTTTTTGTTTTTTTTGAGACAGGGTCTCTGAGAAAGCCTTGGCTGTCCTGGAACTCCCACTTTAGACCAGTATGGCCTCAAACTCTGAGATTTGCCTGCCTCTGCCTCTCAAACTGGCCTCTGCATCCCATATGTTTTGTTCTGTATTGGATCAGATAAGTCATTTTATGCCCAGTTTCACTTACTGCATCAGTGGAAAGCCAAAGAAAATAATTTGTGCTTTAAGATACACATTATTTTTATTTATTTAATTTTATTTACATCCCACTCACAGTCCCCCTCCAGGTCAACTCCCAAAATCCTTCCTCCATCTCCCTTTTCCTCTCTCCTCCAAGTGAGTGAGGAACTGCTGAGTATCACTCCACGTTCAAATGGGCCAGGTTAGTTGACTCTGTTCATTGTCCTATGTAGTTCCTATTCCCTTTGGAGCCTACAATCCTTCCTCCTATTCTTCTAAAACCTACAACCACTGTTTGGCAATGGGTGTCTGTATCGCCTGAGTAGAGGCTAGGTGTAGCATCTCGGAGGAAAGCATTCTCCTATTTGCAGTGCTTGCCCATGGAATGGATCTCAAGTTGGGCCAGTTATTGGTTGGCCCTTCCCTCAGTCTCTGCTCCATCCCTTGTGCCTGCATTCTTGTAAACAGAATACATTTTGGGTTGAAAGTTTTGTGGGTAGATTGGTGTCTCTACTACTCCACTGGGGTTCCTGCCTGGCTACAGAAGGTGATCTCTTCAGGTTCCATAGCTCAAATGTTATGAGTCACAGCTATGGTCAAGTCCATTGATTGTTGGGTGCCTCCCTTATACAAGGTCTCTGTCTTGTACTGCAGATGCCTTGTACCTTCTCGCCCCCATCAGATGCAGATTTCCATTCTTTTTCATGGCCATATAGCCATATCACCTGTCCTTCCTCACACCTGGTCCTCAACTCCCCATCCCCTTTCCATTTCTCTCCCTCCCATGACTGTTTTATTCCCCCTTCTAAGTGAGATCCAAGCTTCCTTACTTGAGGCCTTCTTGTTAAACTCCTTTGGTCTGTAGCACAGAGCCTATATGTTATGGCTAATACCCACTTGTAAGTGAGTACCTATCATGTATGTCATTTTGGGACTGGGTTACCTCACTCAAGATAATATTCTCAAGTTCCATCCATTTGCTTGCAAAATCCATGATGTCTTCTTTTTAATAGCTTTTTAATACATTGTGTAGACATACCACATTTTCTGCATCCATTCTTCAGTTGAGGAACATCTAGGTTGTTTACAGTTTCTGGCTATAAAGAATAAAGCTGATATGAATATAGTTGATCAAATGTCTTTGTAGGATGTTGGAGCAACATTTGGGCATATGCCTAGAAGTACTATAGCTGAATCTTGAGGCAGAACTATTGCCAGTTTTCAGAGAAACCATCAAATTGATTTACAAAGTGTTTGCACAAGTTTGCACTTCAATGTGCAAAGAACAAGTGTAACTCTTGCTCCAAATCTTCGCCAGCATCTCTTGAGTTTTTCGTCTGAGCTATTCTGATGAGTGTAAGATGGAACCTCATAGTTGTTTTAATTTGCATTTTGCTGATAACTAAGGACTTTGAACATTTGTATAAATGATTCTGACTCAGCCATTTGAGATTCCTGTGTTAAGAATTTTCTGTTAGGTTCGGCCCCCATTTTTTTTATTTGAGTTATTTGTGTTGTTGGGTTGTTGGTATCTAACTTTTTGAGTTCTTTGTAAATTTTAGATGTTCATACCATGTCATATGCAGGGTTGGTGAAGATCCTTTCCCAAACTGTAGGATACCTTTTTGTCCTATTGACAGTGTTCTTTGCCTTACAGAAGCTTTGCAGTATCATGAGGTCCCATTTATCAATTGTTGATCTTAGAACCTGAGCCATTGGTGTTCTGTTCAGGAAACTGCCTCATATACCAGTGAGTTAAAGGGTATTTCCCACTTTCTCTTCTATGAGATTTAGTGAAGATTCACATTCTTCTACAACCATCTAAAGTCA
This sequence comes from Mus musculus, assembly GCF_000001635.26. Lineage (NCBI taxonomy): Eukaryota > Metazoa > Chordata > Mammalia > Rodentia > Muridae > Mus > Mus musculus. The sequence goes on along the minus strand of NC_000080.6, from coordinate 80,615,493 downwards.
CCTAAAAAACAAAGTTACATGTGATGTGATAAACTTTATTTTATAATATAAAAAATTAAGCATAATATTTGAAAGTGAACATATTTTTCTACCCCCCATACCAGAAAATGGGTGAGAAATCAGAAAATATGCCATCTATGTGTTTTTAAGTGAATATTTATTGATAAAACAAAATTACTTATTTCTTCCTTATATATATATATTTCTCAATCTTCAAGGATGGAGTTGAGTACTTGAAAAGACCAGGAGCCACTTCAACTCTAAATATTTACTATCTTGCTCTTCAAGAAAAACCTTGCAGCTCCCTGCTCTACATACCATCCAATGTCCAGTTTTATGAGGGTGCTCCTTCACAGTGAAGAAACATTCTAGAAGTTGTGCAAGAGTTATGTTTGACATGATTAAAATTTATTGAAAACATTTTACTAGTGTTAAGGGACAATTCCAGGAGTGTAGAGAGCATAGGCAGGGCATACACATCTATTGAATTACCCAAAATGGAAATCTGCCTTGAAAATGCCATGTGGCCTGTTTTAATTTGTTACAAAATAGCCACTGATACATGTAGAGCAAGAATTCCTCACCACAGCAACAGCATTCTAATCGCAGGCTGTAAAGAGTTCTAATTGAAACAAAACTAATGAAGAGTCAGGCCAGCCTCCTCCAACATCAGAATCCCTGTGAACACTGGGCTTCCGTGAGTCATTTTCCTCCCTGAATAACTCAGGACAAACAGTGACTTCCAAACTAATGGCAACATCACCGTCATCCAGATTTCTTTTTTATGCCTTGCATCATGTTCCAGGGTAGAACACACAGAGCTGGCTCATCTTCTGCCATCAACTAATGCTGCTAAATGTCAGGCATTTAATAAAGTTAAAGGGCAAAAAAGTTTTAAACAATTTATTCTGCCGAGCAATCAGTCTTTGAGAAGGCTCAGGAAAACTCATTGCTTTATTGACTGGATCAGAGGGGAAATGTTTCTTATCAGGTTTTAAAATGGCTTTAGAGATCACTTGTATATATGCATTTTGCATTTATTTGTACATAGCATGTATCGAGGAATATTCATTAAATGTAATAGTATGCATACTCTTGTCCATATCAACTGTGAACTTTTTTTTTAATAACAAATTGTGTTGTAAGCCCATGTGTTTGCAAGCCAGGGTACAGTTCCTATAAAAAACTGTTGGTATGTTACCATTACTCAAATAATAAATATTCTTTACATCAGCCAGTGGAGTAGGGAAGAGCAAAGCCATGCTAATTCTGCACAATGAGGATAGTGGTCTCCCAGCAATCTTTCCAGTGTTCATAAGAGAAGACAACCTGTCCCCAGCCTCCTATCTTCCAACATTTGACTTAGTGAGAGGAATAAATAAATAAATGCTCTTCCTCATTACTATGAAGGAAGGATTTCTTAGAAATCAAGGAAGATAGACTAATTTTGAAGGCCTTGTCGAGTTGCCATTCTAAGATGTATTTAGAGCAAACTAGGATAGGAGTATATAGTTACATTTCCAGACATAAAAAGGGTCCTCCTTGTTTTCAGTACATGTTGTCATGTGTAAGTCTCTATTATCTTGAGATGGATATTTGAAAGGGAAAGGCTTATTTTAATAAACTACATACTGTGAACTGAGTACCCTTCTACTCCTAGAACAATTTCAGAGGAGGAAAAATATATATATGTGGAGTTATTTTTAAAACCTGTAGAGCAAGGTGCCCTGAGCCTGAGAAACTGTTTCTTCTGATCCCTTGGGTTTTAATAACTAGCTAGCAGCATTCAATTACACCATGATCATTAACAAGAAACCTAATTGCTACTCAAAGGCAGGTAAACAACTCATATTGACATCAGAAAGTGTATGGAGGGTCATTTTACTGCATCAAGTGAAATATAGGCTTTTATAAGAGGAAAAAAGGATACTATAGTACTTACAAAACTCTACCACTCCTTCCTCTTCTCTTCACATTCATTGGAATATAGGAATGGTTGTACACAATGGGTTGTGAACTATGATATCTCATATCTCTAACCACATTGCAAATAAAACTATTAAATATGTTTCATGCCCCATTCTGTAGGCATTACATGCAACAGAATTCAGTTCTAAAATATTAAACCATAGCTAGAAATTTGCCTTTTAATCAACAGTAATTAGAAAAGTTGGCCTATATTAGCTATTCACTAAATTGAATCATTATATATTTACATGAGTATTAAAACAGAGAAAGTACGAAGGTATACCCAAATATGTGAATTTAAAAGCTATGATTCTGTTTTCCTTCAATATGATTCCAAATCCTCTTTTTCCAACATAATATTTTTACTAATTATATGGAAATTTTATATCATACACTGTGATCATACTCACTTCCCAGTCCTTCCAAATCTGCCCCCTACCCTTGTCACCTCATCTACCCCCAAAAGAAATGAAAGTACAATTTGTATTGCCCATATACTCAATAGAGTGCAATTGAACTCCCAGTGGCCAGACCCTTAAAGAAAACTTCCCTATCTGCACCTTGGCCAGAAGCCACCAATTGTGGGGGGCTATACTTCAGTATCCTTATCACAATTTTTAAGAGTTCTCTTTGATGGCTTCCTGTCTAGGCTGTTACTTTTGTATAAAATGGTCCATGTTTGTTCCTTTGCCTAGGATGTGACTCATCTTCACCCCTGCAGTTTCCTAGGCTGATTCTGAATCTCCTTTATCATTTTATCAGCTAGATCCTAATAACACGCACACTTACACATAAGACCACAGTTTCCGGAGTCTATGTTTTCTACTCTATACAGGAGAGTTACAACTGTGAATTTTTAATTTGTAAAGACAATTTTGCTAATAATCATTTAAAACTCTAGTAATACGGAAAAGAGAATTATTTTTGCAAACACTTATTTTATTCATACATTACACTTGTAATGTCAGTGACATTGAGCTGTCAAGATAGACATATCTAGAGGTTCACTAATTAAAACATTTATGGCATTCTTTGAATTGTAAATATTCAAAATTGAGCCTTGATAAAATCCATGTCTGTTTCCAATGTCAAGATCATGAGTTAGAAAAAAATAAAGTACCGTCTAAAATAACTTCCAGAATAAAACTGACATTAATGTGCTTTAATGAAAATGGTAGTATCTAGGTGGTACCCAGCCCCTCTCAGATGGGACCATGTTGACTTGTTCTCAATATTGTATATACTTGCCCAGCATGAAGGGAGTAGGCCAGCTGGCTTTTACCCTAAACATCATGTTGTTTCAAAAGTCCCCACCTTCCCTACTCCACAAGTTCTCTCTCTCAGTATTTAACATCCCCACAGTTACAACAACACATAATAATCACGTTTCTTCTAAGTCCTGCCACTTTTGCAAATTCATTTTCTCTTGTTTTCCTCTTTAGAGACAGAACAGCTGGTTGTCATCTTCCAAATGCTGTAACAATCTCTCACATATTTGAAGATAGTAATTAAGTCATCCTCCCAGCCTTCTCTTTTTGAGAAACTCAGATTCATTTTTAACACAAATTATCAAAAGACTGCCATAGCCATGAATGTGAAAATTGTTATTTCATAGGCTTTCCCTGTACCCCACTCTTGTTTTGGTAAATACTCCTTCCAGAAACACATGGCCTTGAGGAATTCTGGGTCCTTGGCCATATCACCAGTGAGTTCTTGTTCTGTATTGACCTCGGACAAATGCTTTGAAACTAAGATGTAGACACGGGTGGCTCTTTCTTCCCAATCACCCTTTCATTTCCACCTCTAGCCCCTTTTATCATACACGGAGAAAAAAGCATGAGCTGTTGGCTCATTGGCTGCCTTGAGTACAGCTCCATGTGTTACTTAGACAGTGTGAATTGCATATACCGTTCTTAGATGGGTGAGTGTTAGTATAGTCATAAAGAATTGTGAACTGAGCAAAGGTTTGGGTTGAGCCATATCAGCTTAAAAAAAATTTAACTCATTACATAGAAATGAGGGAAAAAATATCCAAACTCACTCTTTGTGTGATCTTAAACAAGACTTGTAAACTCACATTGTTTTCTCATAACAATAACCCCTGGGATTGCATGAAGAAACTTGAAAGTTTTCTGTCCATGGGCTTGGTTAACAAAAATATTCTCTGTATCCAGATAGTATTTCTATCCTTTAGTACTGCAATTCCCCCCATGGAAGTTCAATAAATTAATGACTCCATTCTCCACCCATATTGGCCTTTAAAAAGAACTTTCTAGAATTTTTATACATAAGAAAAGTGGCTGACTCACTGAACATTCCAAGTGTGAAGTCAAACTTACAAGGGCAATGCTTTCAGGTAGGATTATCCCAAGAACAGCTTGCTCACATAACTGCAATTTCATCTCTAATGTGAGGCATAAACATGTTTATTTAGAGACAAATACCTCACACAGAGTGAGCCTGCATGGTTTATAGCAGAGGAATTTTCCCTGAAATATAAACCTATATATTTTGCATTACATTATTTCACACGCGTAAGAGAGGATAACTCTAGCCTTGGGAAGGTTTGACATGCCAATTTATCTGTAATATATATCTGGAATATTAATGCATCAACCTTTTACTTCACTCTGCTTTAAATAAAAAGTGGCAATTATTCTTCCCTTGGAAGGAATATTTCAAATATGAAAACTTAAAAATCATTTGAAATTTTTTTCACCTATAACTACAAATTCATATTCTTGCTCTTGTCCAACTCTACTCTCTCTGTCCTACCCTCCCTCCCATAAATAATCTAAACAGGGAGAGAAGGAAGGTTCCACTCCACCTTGGTTGAGGTTTGAATGTGAAAAGCCCTCTATAGCGTTGTGTTTGAACACTTGGTTTCCTGCTGGTGGTGATGTCTTGGAAGGTTGTGGAAACTTCAGTCAGTGGAGCCTTGCTGGAGGAAACTGGGTCACTGGGGGTGGACCTTAAGGTTTTATCATCTGGACTCACCTCCAGGTCCATCTCTGCCACGTGACTTTCAAGCTTTCATATAGTTTGGCCTATTGCTCCGGCCACTCTGCTTTCCCAACTATGGTAGACTGTATCCCTGTGAACTCTCAATTCAAACAAACCCTTGTTTCTTTCAATTGCTTCATGTCAGGTATTTGACCCCAGTAAAGAAAAATGTATCTAACAGAAACTATTGGGAACCTCGTAGCAAAGAATTCTTTGAGAAATCTTTTACTACCAAACCCACCAAGTTTTCATGCCTGGCCTTTAGAATTTCATGATTCTGTGCTTTATCTATTTCTTACTATCAATATATAAGGATTGATGCTTTACCTAGATTGATTGCTTCACTTTAATCCATACCTGCAGAGATGTGTGTGGGGCAGGAGAGGTGGATGATCTCATAAAGAAATCAGTTGTTGTTTCTATCAGAGAGAGAGAAAGAGAGAGAGAGAGAGAGAGAGAGAGAGAGAGAGAGAGAGAGAGAGGCACAATTAATTTTATAAACAGATAGTCTAAATGACCCAATCAGCTCCCAGAATATACATGCCTGAATCTGATCTAAGGGCCCAAAATATCAGCTAATGAAAATTAATACTTTTTAAGAGTATGTCTTTTTATGTTTACAATGCTACTACCAACTTCCTAACTATCCAAAACTGAGAGGGGAGAGTGGGAGTTGAGGCAGAGAAAGAATGAGTTTGTGAAGTGCATATATGTAGAGTAATTACATACATTTGTGTTTTGCCCTCTATTCTCATGGCAATGTTGAACTTCTATGACTGACTCATCTTTTATTTTATTATCATTTTGGGAAAAAAAAAACTTTCCAGCAACATAGAAAGAAGTCATGACTTGTTTATGAGATTCTACTCTACAATAACCTCAGTAGGCCATCAGCATAGTAGTGAACTCCTACAGCAAATAAACATGGAAACATATAGAGATCTTTATGTGAAGGAATGTATCAGCAGAATTTCCTCCCTAGTATTTGAGTAGTTTTGTTGCACTTGGATTGCAATTGGTAGCAATTCTTATTACATGCAAAAACATAACGAGGGGCTGTCTGTTTTATTTAATCAGTGGTTCAGCCTTCCAGCTATTGTCATATTTTCTTCTATAGAACTCTGAGCTGTGTCTTTCTATTTTGGCACCCACATGAATGTATGGAGGAGGCAGATGACTAGGAACCCATCTGATAAGCAGCTAAGGTGACTAGACATAAAGAGTTTAGGATTTTACTGATCATTCTTAAACCAGCAATTACAAAACAAAACAAAACAAAACAAGCAAAACAAGGCATCAGATTTGTTTTGTTTTGGGTTTTTTTTTTTTTTTTTTTTGGTTTTTCAAGACAGGGTTTCTCTGTGTAGTCCTGGCTGTCCTGGAACTCACTCTGTAGACCAGGCTGGCCAAAAACTCAGAAATCCACGCCTGCCTCTGCCTCTGCCTCCCAAGTGCTGGGGTTAAAGGCATGTGCCACCACTGCACAGTCAGATTTGTTAAAGTACCTTTTTCTCTAACCCTTTTCTAGATGGTAATTAGACCTCTTGATTTTTATAACCAACAGTTTCATTTCTATTGTGTGAAAGCTCCCTCTGTATGCATGTGTGTGTGTGTGTGTGTGTGTGTAAAAGTTACATGTAATTCAGCTCTGATTCCAGGAGCAAGAAAAACTAGCTCCAAGACTTTACTTGTTAAACATAATCACTGGTAAACAGGAACACACAAATTTGATACCTCAATCATAGCTCTCATAATTATAGATACATATTCACTCATGCTATTCTGCCCCATAAACTGTTAAAATATATCTACATTAGCCATTAGTGAAGAGATACTCATATATTGTTCAAGAAATATTAATATTGATGTGAGCCTCAGTCCACGTAGCTTTATTTTCTTATACTTAATGTAATGTACATTGCAGCTTAAAGAGGAAAGGGAAAGCCACACTAGTTGTTGTTGTAGCTCATGGAATATTCAACCTTTAAACAGCCTCAGGTTTATAGCTTGATAGAATAATAGACTAGCCCTTCAGGGTACAGGATGTGAGATATTAAAATAAGTAGACAGATTTTAGATAGATGATAGATAGATAGATAGATAGATAGATAGATAGATAGATAGATAGATGATATATAGCTAGATAAATGATAGAGATGGAAAGAGAAACACAGAGAGACAGAGAGAGAATATTTAACATGTGGGTTAGAGAGATCACTCAGCAGCTAAGCATTATGGGTATGCTTCCAGAAGATTAAGGTTCAGTTTTCAGCACCTACATAGTGAATCTCAACCATCTATAACTACAGTTATAGAAAATCTGATGGCTCTTTTTGGCTTTCACAGACACTACTCATGCCAGTGGTGCACAGAAATGCATGTAGGTAAAACGCATACACATGTGTGCTCACACACATACACACACTGAAAATTTTTGATATTTAAATAACATTCCAAAACCATATAAATATATAATAGGCAAATTTATGGCAACCTTTTTGATAAAGATGTACCAGCAAATAGCTCATTCTATAAATCACATACAAAAATCAGTGCAGCTCTTTTAAATCCACAATCTTGATTTCTTTTCTAAGCAACATTTTTGACAAAGTTCAATCAAATAAAACATTTAATTTTAGAGAGAATGGTGTATCTTTATAAATACAAAGGCATAATTAGTTATAATATTCTGAAAAATTTAGAACTGTTTACTTCTTACAAGCAATAGATTTTTCAAAGAAAAGATCAGGGTGAATTATTTGTGGGAAAATAAATACATAATCAAGCAAGTAACATTTTATAATTCTGAAACAAGTATATAATAGAAACCATTTAATCCAAAGGAAACTGGTACCTCAAAGTAAGTTTGTGAATTAGAAAACATGACGCTCTGGCAGTTCCCAGAGACTGAATGTACACTACAGAAAACACCCACAGGAAATTAAATGCATGCACTATATGAAAAATTAAGCAGATGGAAGAACAGAGAGAGGGAATAAGCAAACAAGTCTACAGAGAGTAGAAAAGCCAAGTAAAAGGAGAATGGAGAAGAGAGGGAAATGAAAAAGTATTTGAGCACTCAGAAAACCCATTTATATTCTTTGTTCAACAAGTTCTATCGATCACCATCAGTGTTGGCAAGGAACTTGAAGCTGTGATTTTGAAATGATATTTAATTAAAAGCCAGTTCTATTTTAATAATATGGCAAACACATCACAATTCCACATGTAAATAACTTCAGCAGATGAAGATAAAAGAAGAATCAAAACTAAGCGCTAGGAAGTTTGCAAAGAAGGCAGAGAGAGAAAATTGTGTGTGGAGAAACAATAATTAAATAGTGTTTCCAATCAATTGTTACTGTGGTTTTTATTAAGATTCTACGTTAGTCCAAAAGTTGTTGCTTCCCTGCCTTATTTGACATTCCATGGAGAAAAATAAGCACAAGTAGCATTTAATTCCTATTTTCCTTATTATCAGAGCCTTCAACATGCACTTCAGATCTCCTGGGGTAGATTTTTTTAAACTATTACCTTTAACTCCATGCCAGTAAAATACTTGCCCCACAATTTTATCTATAGCCAAATCAAAATACCAAGCAATAGGAATTACCTAGAGAGCCACTTGGCATCTGAGATAGATTACACTAATCATTCTAGCCAACATCCTTTAAATTACTATAATTTCTAGGAATCTTAACATATTATACTTCATAGATGTGTTATATCACTCTAGGAGGTTATTGCCATGCATATATACATAATACATATATAAACATATATATGTATATATGTGTATATATATGTGTGTATGTATACATGTATAAAGTAATGTTTGTAATATTTATAATGCATGAATGTTTTTTCAAATTGAAGATGTATAATTATAATGGTTAGTCATTGTCACAAATCCTTGTGCTTCAACCAAGAAAGGGTCTAAATGACAATCCCTTGGAAATCTAACATTGTTTCAATTACGGCAAGCTTTAGGTTCTTCACATAAAGAAACTTACTAAATCAAACCACTTTCTTTACTCTCCCAGTAATTGGAAAAATTACTTCATGAAATAGAATCACTAAAATTTTCTCTGAATTTAACTTCCCATTGATCCATTGTGTTACAATTCCAAGAGAAATGGATATCGAGAGCAAATGGATATATCCGAAGATGCTTCTTTGTTGCTGGGGTTAAAAGGAACAGAGATCCTGTCTCTCAATGAGATCATAAAGGGCATGAGATGTAGATTTTGAGTAGTCTCAGACAAATCCAACTACTCCTGCAAGCTCCCCTCTCCCACTTTACTCAAGTTTCATATGATGTAAAGACTTCACATGTAGCCAACTATCATTATGCCAGAAGGGGATATATGGATAGCTAGGAGAGAAATCACATGATTGGTCTTACCTGGTGTTGGATGCTAGACCTAACAGGAAAGATACATCCACTGAGGCATTAGAAGCACAACTATTATGGGGCACCTAAGCACTTTCTGATTAGATTTGAAGTCACTCCACTGGAGGGAGTTCCATGCCTCATATTGCAAAGTGATAGGAAGGACTGGGTTAGTTCCTGACATTGTTATTCTACTAAATTTGTGTGCAGTAAAAGTTCCTTCTAAAATTTATGTTTGTATGCACAGAGCTTGGCTGTTCTCAGTCTTGGTCAGAGAAGGTTTTTACAGTTGGCAGAAAGCAATCTAATGTATAACTGGCTAGAGTACTAAAAATTAGATGCTGGGGATTGAGCAGCAGTAGCCCAATCGCTGCCAAAGGCTTGGGAAACATGGAAGGGAGGGTAGAGAATATGTAAGAGCAGGGGTGACAGAAAGGAGTGTGTTCTCTCTGGATGTCACGACTATCACACTCACGAACTCACATCTGTCCAGTTATCTGCACAAGATCAAACGTGCCAAAGTCCCACCATGAATGAGGTAAATGATCTCCAGATCCAGTCTAACTGAGGAGATAATGGCACCTGATAGTTTCTCGGGGAAAGAAAATCGGTTTTGTTTGAGGATGTGACCAGTGATAAGATTTCCATGCTCAATAGGATGGTCTCAGCACCCACACATGCATAGGCATCACTGACGGCACCTTGTAGGTAATAATAATAATAATAGTAATAGTAATAGTAATAGTAATAGTAATTGTAATTGTAATTGTAATTGTAATTGTAATTGTAATTGTAATTGTAATTGTAATTGTAATTGTAGTACACTAAGTTGAGAAAGAACATGTTGAGGAGGATGTGAAAGTATGGAGGAGGAAGCCAAAGCAGATGTGACCATATTCTATTGTATTTATATATGAAATTTACAATAGTAAAGAAAGTAATTAAAGATTCCTCAGCTGAGTTGGAGATAGAGCTCAGCTGGTAAGGTTACCTCTCAAGGATGAACCCCCGAATGTAATCCCTAGAGCCCAAGTAAAAGGACCCACACATGGTGACAGCCCCTGTAATCGTTGCATCCCTGGGACTCAATGGCCAGCCAGCCTAGGTTACATGGTCAGCCCTAGACCCACTTGTAAAACTGGCTATGAGAATCAACGCTGGACATTGTGTGAAATGAGTGAGAAGGAAAACCTTATCGATCTGATGCTGTGCATCTGCAGGCTGGGAACTGAGCCACAGGCTCATGAAGAAAGTGACAGTCACAAAGTGGGCCAACCAGACTGGCTTTGGTTTCACAGTTTAGTATTTGTTCCTTGGGTACCTCCATTTCTGAAACAAGAAATAGATAATGAATATATAAAATGTTTAAAGTAAAGTCAACCAGAAGCAAAAATCATATTGGCACTATTATGTTAAAAACTAACAACTTTGTATCTTGGATTCAATACACAGAAAAGAGGGATGCTATTTTCTACATCCGGTTGGACTACCCTTACTTTTGAATTCAATGTTATTTGTTTGAAAATAAAAAGTTCATTATTGTCTAGTCATGAAACTTGCAATGTTTCAATTGCAAGATGGATTTGTAATAGTCTACACACAGTATAAGAATGTAGTTCAAAACAAAATAAAAGCACATTGAAACCTAACCGCTGTAGTTATTATTTACATGATAATCTAATGAGCTTGGCTGACACCGTGGGTCTCCTTTAATACCTGAAATTGGAAAAAATTTATATTTCTAAGGTGATGTTTAAAACTGCTTTTCTTATAACTCAAAAAAACTATGTTGATATATGGTAATCCGTCACGTCTAAAAGGAGAAGCAGCCCCCTTGGAAATTCCATCTCTACTAATCTTACTCAAAGGAACAGCTGCCAACATCTAGTATTTCTCTGTCCAAATTTTATTCCTACTTACAAATGAATATTTTAAAGTGATTTATCAGAAGCTCCTTAATTCCAAGTCCAATCTGGCCTGAAAAGATAGGCGCCATAAATTTGTGAGAACTCCTGGGGTATTTCCCAGTTTAGCCTAGCTTCTAGTTGACATCCTTTGGTAAGTCAGCTCTCATTATTTTGTTCAATTCTCAGGGATCAGTCAGAGCTTCAGGTCTTATTGCCTATATTCCCTCCAGAGGAGTTCTGAGATATGTCAGATTACTCTTTGTTTTCCCAAATTAAAAAATAAAAAATAAAAATAAATAAAACAAAACTAAAACAGAATTTTTACTTTCCTCAGGAGGTCACTGTTACATTCAGATGTGGTCAGTAAGGGACATATCTCATCTGTTTCACCATAATGTTCTTTATAAACAGCGGGTCAGCTGCTCCCACTTTCTCCCACAAGTCTGACTTCTATCTGAAGCTGTTGCCAAAAATGGGCAGAGGATCCTGTTGTCAGACAAATAGTCCTGTCTTTGCCTAGAAGAGAAGAAACTATTGATGATAATCCAAGTATAGATGGAAGGATTACAGAAGTGTTGATCTGAATTACAGCCAGTACTATGCCTGGTAAGAGACTGAGAAGGGCCCAGGATGGCCAGAATGACATACTGAGAAATGATTCACAGAACTCATGTCCATTTATAGAGGTAAATCCACAAGCATGAACACACACACATACATACACCTCCCCCCCGCCCCCCCCACATTCCAATGATGGTTTAATAAGCATCAGGAAACAAAATAGAGTTGACCCTCCATCCACATTTACTTTTTCTGAACCTACAGATTCAACCACCCACAAATGTGGGGAAAGTAGCATCTGTCCTGACATGTACAGACGCTTTAAATTATCCTTAAAATACCGGCCATCAGTTAATTTATACAGAAATTTTGTCTGTTCACTTATGAATAATCTAGAGATAATTTAATGTACCTGGGAGGACTTATACAGATTATGTACAAATACCATCATTTTAATTAATGGACTTGAGTATCAGCAGATACTGATCCATGGATCCCTGAAACCAACTCACTGCAGGTACTAAAAGACAACCGTGACTCTGCAGGACAACTGTAGCTCAGCTGGACAAGCTGTTCCTGTCTTTTCACATAAAGCTTGGAAGGCTTTAAGAGTCTGAAGTTCTTGAGATATGAATTGTCTTCTTTGAAAAATAATGACATCAGAAAAACACATTCATGCCAGCATAGTGCCTTTCATATGATTTATTAAGGGTAGAGAGCCCATCAGATATTACAGAAAATATGACTATGGCCCTGACTAGATTAAATAAACATTACTCAACAATATAGGTCACAATATATACATATTGTTCCACATCTCCTAGAGTTTGGACCTAAATTTTAGTTCTTTGTAAGATTGCAACGATAGTCAAATTTCCAATCTTCATTTTTTTTAAATGTAATTGATTTAAATTCACACCCAGGAGCTTTATGTAACATTATATTTTCAAAAGATAAAGATAGAAATAAGATGAAATGCAGGAGATACAAATTTAAAATAGATATTATTATAGATAAATGTAATATAAATTTTGTTCATCTGTCATAGCACAGGACATTTTAGAGATATCATTACTCTCCAAAATGAAATATTTTGATATCTCCTTAAAGTAAATGTTTCTAAGACTTTGCTTAACTGCTTTCCTACCTGCACTGCACATATTGCATATTCCATTCTAGATTTGATATTTGCTTGGAGCTACCTTTAGAAAATAGAATTTCTGGATGGTGGTCTTCCAACATTAAAATCCAGTGTGAACTCTTAGAACTTGAATGAGCTGGCACAGCTTCGCATTCTATTCCTGGATGTAAAACCAGCAGAATACTATCCATGGCTTTGCTCAGTGTTAATTGCATAGAAGAAGGAAGAGAAGGGGGAGAAGCATCGATGAAAGAAAGAAAAGAGCAAAATGTAAAATTAGAAGGACAAAAAAAATTGAAATACATCAAAATGATATGTATATATGTATGTATATACACACATATAATTTTTAAGTGAGTACAAAAATAATGTAAGACAACAGACAATTCTCCTTGTAATTTTTAGCATTTCCTTGCTATGAGGTGCTCTACAACACAAAAGCTATGATCTTCCTGTATTTAAACTCTCTCAAGTACTCAAGCTTGAGAGTTCATTGTTTGAAGATGAAAACAAAAGTTAAGCAAAACTTCAGCACACACTGAAGAGAGATCACAGTTCAATTTAGAATAGCACCTAATTCATGCCTGCTGATTTTTTCATTCATGTTGGCAAGGTTAATTCGTGTCTCATATTACCTCACTCTCTTCGCTCACTGTTTTTTTTTTTTTTTTTTTTTTGTTATGGTTTTTTTTTTTTTTTTTTTTTTTTTTTTTACAAAGAAGTAAAAATAAATGCAATCTCACCTTTGAAGAGTGATAATTACGTTTCTGTCGCTTGTATGAAAGATCTTAGTAACTCCCTCATGCCTGAGGTGCTTTGAGTTATGGGTCTTTCACCTTCATGACAGAAACTTAATAACCATACTTCACAGGTGAAGCAATCTGGGACTGTGAATGGGGAGAGAGAGCCCAGCTCCTCTTGGCAAATGCCTACACTGGAGGTTGAAAACGAGACCTCTTGGGCATTTAACATGCTGATTCCTCCAGGAGAAGGCCTTTAGTCCAAATAACAATGTGAAGTATGAAGACCCCAGGAGCCATCTAAGCATTAAAAATGCACACATGCACTTATCCATGTCTTATGTGAAAATACGCAATCTGAATAATTTAAGGAAGACATAAAACAGGCTCAATCACAATCATTCTCTATAGTCTCAGAGAATGCTACCAGTACTAGTGTGTGTGTGTGTGTGTGTGTGTGTGTGTGTGTGTGTGTGGTGTGTCTGCACATACACAGGTACAGCTGCAAGGATGGCAAGCATAGGTTAAGTTTTTTACATGGTATTTGTGTAACAAACTTTACCTGAGGAGATGAAACTCACTTACCCACTCACCCCAAATACGGAACCTAGGATAGACAAAGCATGAACACTTCCAAAGTCCAAGCTGGTGAGCCAATGAGTTTTCTTGGGGTTTCTTGCAGAAATGTGAGTGAGGGGTTACTTACAGGAGTAGAAATAGCTCAAAGACAGCCGCATGACCAAGGTGCATCTCAGCCTGGGTGACAGCTCACAAAACTGAGAACCTGGAGTACACTGCACAGACAGCAACAATGGGTTCACGTGCTTATGGTGTAAAACATCACTTCATAGTTCTTTTTATTTTAGGCAGATTCTTACTAAATAGTCCAGGCAGCCCTTGAACTCACAATTCCACTGCCATTGTCTTCAGAGTAGCTGGGATTACATGCAAATGCCATTAGTTTTGGATACCATAATTTCTTTGTAATTATTTTTAACATAGCTGACTGATATACTTCTGTGGTCATCTATCAGTACCAGTGAAATGTAATTATCACGCATCTGAATTTATTTCCATAATTTTCCTCATCATCCACTTGCCAAATGTTGGATTAAATTTTTTTCTAGTAGTAAAACAGCGCCCATTTGTCTATGTATGCATCATAAATACCTCTATACTCTACAGACTTCATCTTATAAGTTGGAGCAAAATAATAATTTCTGAAAATATTAAAAATTATTAACAAGGCTGGAGACATGTCTCAGTGGAAACTAAGCTTGCTGGTCAAGCATACAGACTAGAATTTAGAGTCCACGTAAAAGCTGAACCAGTATGGCAGTCAGCTGCAATCCTAGCACTCTGGAGCTAGAGGCAGGAGATTCCAGAGGCAAGGTGTCAAGTTTAGACTAAAGGAATCAGTGAACTCTGAGGTCAACAGAAAAATCCTGATTCAGTATGTTGAGGACACTCAAGGAAGACAGCTGATGTCAACTTACACACACAACTGTGCATACATATATGTCCCCACACACATGAGGACATGTATACATTTAGAAGCCAAGCACATATACACATGCAAGGACTCACTCACAAATTATAATAACCTGCCACACAATGGCACAACATTTTAAATTACTATGTCCTATAATTTCTTAAAACAACAGCAATCTTATCTATCCAAAAAAACTCATCTACCCCTAAAAGAAATGGGTATGTATTTATTTGTAAAGATGGACAAACCTCTCAAAAAACAAAACAAAAAAAAGAAAGAAAAAAAAAGAAAAGATGGACAAACCAATTTTAAACACAAAATGTGAGCTGTATGTCATAAGTATGAATTTACAATGCTGGAAAAACTTAAACAGTCATTTCCACACTCTCAACTATCGTACATGTAACACCATCTTAATCTTTAATTTGAATAAAATTTATTTTAGAAACAGTTATTTATTACAAACTTTCATGTTATTTTTCTTCCCCTATATATCCGTGTCGCAGGATTTTCCCTGTCCAGTTGCATTAGTGCACAGGAGGTCTGTTATTGGACAGGAAAGAGGAAGGCAAAGCTAAGAGTTGCAGAGAGAAGGAGCAGGACAGCGTAGGGAGGAACCCAGGTGGCTTTGGATGTGTACCTGCGGGGCAGATACGAGCCACAAGTAGCTATGATTTCACAGGGTTAGAAATAGTGTGATAAAGCTATTATCATTATCAATTGCCTCTGAAATTATTTGTATTGGCATCTTGTAAATTGTGATATTATTGGTACATAAATCTGATCGGTTAATTAAGCTTTAAGAGTCATGATTCTACGAGGGTACTGGGTGTTATGAGAGGCAACTTCGAGGTTAGCAGTCCCATTTAGTTACTGGAATGTGAGATAGCAGGCTACAGGGGATTATACAGATAGGGAACTGGTGTCTTCCGGGGACAAGCGAGCCAGATGCTGAGGGGGCTAGCCACTGAGAGTTGGCAGGCCAGCAGGAGCTCAGAAGCATGGACCAGCAGGGCAGGAGAGTTGGCGGGATCGATTTAGGATCAAATACCTTACGTGAAATTAAAGAATTGGATGGGAACAGTGTAAATTCATGTGTTTACAGTGATTTCAACTGCTTAATAATTAAGAACAGTAAAGAGAAAAGGTGATTAAAATATAAAAACATAAGTACAAAGTAACAAATAAAACCCACCACAATCTTGGCCTGTTGACTTTTGCAAACTTCTGTCTCCAAAATTATTTACATTACAATGCCTACCAGTAGAAAAACTACGTCTATGAAGTAGCACGAAAAGTAATTTTATATTTGGGGGTCACCACATAAGGAACTGTATTAAAAGTTCACAACACTAGGAATGTTAAAAACAACTGTTTTTAAAACATACTACATTAGTCATTTGTCTGTTTCTATGACCAAAAGGCAACCTAAAATAAAGATAGTTTCCTTTGGCTCACAGTCCCAGAGAGATAGAGTCCGGCATGGGGGAATAGAGAGTTCATCATGGTAAGGCAAGTATGATACAGTGACAGGAGAAGAGTAGGATAGATCAATTTTGTCCCAAAAGCAGGAATGTTAGGCTAGGAAAGGCTTTTTGAGTTTTACTTCATCGAGTAATGGGAAGGCTGGAGCGTTCTTTAAATCTCCCCTGGATTTGATGTACTTAGGTCTGTAGTCTGATGCTCTGACATGCTACTTCGTTGATTATATAATGTCACTGGCTGCAAGAAGCACTCCTACAAACCATAAAGAAAGAAAAGCATTTAGGATGAGCTACGTTTTCCTGTCTAGAGGTGTTCACTCTAAGTTTATTGAAAAAATTATTTTAAAACTTATTTAGACATAGTTTTTTTTTCATATACTACTCCATTTATTTTCAGCCTTCTAAAAGAAAATGTAAACATGATAAATTGGTTAAGGTGCATGCAAAACTCCTTTGAATTTAGCAGCTGGTTTCCCAAACTACCTCACTGGGTCAAGAGTGTGTTCACAGCATCTCTTGAGAGAGTCATTTACTGTTAAGCAACTTGTGCCCATTTTTCAAAGTTTCTTGAGAGGTTTCAGACTAAGGATCTCATTTGCCTTTCTAAAGCAGGCTTTAAATGGTGCCTGGCAAGAAAAAGGTTACACACTCACACTGGGCATTAAAGTTCCAGCACTCCCAGTAGATGGAAATGATGGCAACCCCTCTGGGGCACATTAACTAAAAGATGAAAAGATGCTGTGACCTCAGAGATGGCTCAACTATAAGGAAGGGGAATGGCACATGTTTTAAATTGATGAAATAGGAGAACAGCACTGGAGGCTTGCTGAATTATGTCAATTACTCACCAGTATCGCATAGAAGTAGTACTGACCGAGTTAACAATAATTCAGTACACGCATTGTTGACCCTCAGTGGTACACTCATCCTTCCTCCATCCCTCTTCCTCCTCCCCCTCAACTTGTATCCTTTGCTTTTTCTCTCACTATTTGCTTCACTCTTTCTCTTGTTTCTTACCTGAGAACTAGCATGCTTCAACTTGAATGTGTCCAAGTAATACGTTATTGGGAGATACTTTGCTCAGTTTGGGTATCTTATTTTTATTGAATTCTGAGGTTTGGGATTCTACAATAAATTGTTCTACTGCCATTTTGTTCTGCTACAAGGAAAATTTCCAGTGAATAATGAAATGTAGACTATTTTAACCAGATAGTGATTGATGGTGATTTCTAATGAATATACTTCTTACATACAGTAAGCTGTGGTCTTTTAAAAGGTTGAGTTCTGTGTCTTGCATCCTGCCAGTGTACATCAGAAGCATAACCTACCATAAATAAGAAATCTGTTTCTTTATTTCTTCTTCCCAGTGGCCTCTGTATTTGATTAATCATAACCCATTGCTTGAACTGATGTCAGTTCCTCTCTGGAGGAAACATGCTTGTTTCTTCTAAGAATTTTAAAAGTATAGTACTGTGGAATCACTCGGTACACTATGGAGAAGTACGCTGTAAATAGGAAATAAATATGCATATGTCCTTATCACTTTTGCTGAAGATGAATAGGCAGGAAAACACCCAGCTGATCAGTAAAAAAATATGTATTTACTTTTGCTTGTTCAAGCTTGAAAGTGAATACAGAAGCAAGCTATATCCAGCACCAATTTCTCCCTGCCCTTACTGCCCTGCAAATGACATTCTTACCAGACCATTAAGAAAACTGTCATAACTTCTAGTGAGCCCACCTGCTAGGTCTCAGTGCTGGGACAATTACATCTATTGGAAATAATGACCCATAACTAGAATAAAACACATTAATAACATCACATTTAGCCAGGATAATGTGTTTCTCCATTTTATATTGCAGAGGCTAAGTTAATCAGTAAAAGCATTACCCCAAAATGCAACAACTAACAGCCATAGAGTAGATAATGAATATAAAAGCAGAATGCTCAAGCTATTTTTCTGCCTTTAGAACCAAGAAGATGTGTAATGAGTAGTAACTAGTAGATCACTGGGCCGGAAGTGGATAATCCCGTCTTCTGTCTGTGGCTTCATATGCTGAGACAGCACTGGAGATGTCTTCTTCTTCAGTATAAAACAAGCGCTTGTGTGTAATAGAAAGAGTTCTGGGTTTTGAGTTGGAAGACCACAGGTCTTATGCTAGCTGTGTTGTTAATGAGCTGTGTGACCTTGGGGAATTCACTTCACCCTTCTGAGTCTCAATTTCTTATCTGAAAAATGAACAGCTTAGACCAGGTGATCTCTGTAATCTCTTTCAATTCTCCTATGTTGTGATTCGAAGCAGAATGTCAACCTGACATGGGGATGCTGTGAAATGTAATAAAAGCGCCTGTAAAACCCTGAAGTCCCTCAGTCCTGAAGATCAGCCTGTAATGACAGGATGAGTCTACTTTGACAGGGTGGACAAGAGCCGGGGTAGAATTTGGAACTTTGGAGAAGTATCATACATAGCTGGGAGTGGCTATAGCATAAAGATCTTGAGTAACTGTAGTTTGCACTACATTTAGAGTAGACTTTGTCAGAAAGAAGACTGAGGTGTACAAACCGAATAAACTCAACTGTTCACACGAGGCACCCAAACTCCAATCTAACAATCTAAAATGTGAAGTGATTCAAGAGCTCATCTGGAAGAAATCAAAAATCTTAAAGTCTTCAATCTGTCTCACACACGGTGTTACTGTTTCCATGCCTGAACAGTTTCCCCTCAGGAAAAAAAAAATGTAATTTTTTTTCCCTTAACATAACACAACACATGTCTCAGTGTTTCCTCTGAGACATAAGGTGACCAGAAACAATTACAGGAAAATGCCTAGATAATGAAATCTTCAGAGATCAAAAGGTTCACAACCAGTACCTAGTCTATGCTTATCATTGGCATCCTGGCTGGTAGATACTATATTTTTGTGACTGCTATCAATATTTTTCAAGGAAAAAGGCACTGTGACCTTTACATTTTAATCAAGATGCAAACTGTCGAGTTGATTTTAGGGGACAGTGGAAGTGGCTACAGTGCAGCTGCCATTTTACACAGAGAACTGTAAAGACACCTACGCACCAACCCCCTGGGACACAAGAGCTCCAATCTTGCTACACAATGCTGTTCCATTTCAGCCTTGCCTTATTGCTTGAATGGAATTTTAAATTAGTCTACTTTAAGAGCAAATGGCCAAAAGTTTAATTTTCTTATCCCCACAAATCCCACTCCATGAGCCACAACCTGAAGTCAAGTGAGAGGTGGTTTTGTCTGACTGTGAGTGCAATAACATATCAAAGTTAGGAAATTCTCCTCCAGAAATTGTTAGTCAGGTCGTGTTTTAGCCATACATAATCAGAAACAGTTACTAAGCCAAGCATTGTCCTAATTAAAATACAGAAGATAATAAAAAGCCTGATCACATTTTCTGGTGAAGGTAAAAGCAATTGAAAAATATGCAGAAATTAATGATATCTAGATAAGATTCTTTAAATACACAAGACCTCTATCAAAAAGCCCCCAAAATGATTTATGGGGAGAAATGTGTTAACCACTTATCATCAGAACCTTCATAAATCAATAAGAGATAATATTTACTCTAGCCTACTGGAGTGGGTTTCTATTTTTTTTTTCTAATAGAATTCTTTAATTCTGGTTGCCATGGTAACAGTGGAGTTCTAGGGTGAGTCTGTTTCATCATAATTGCTGCATGTTAGTATATAAACAGCTGAACTCCACCTTCAACCAGCGGCACTCATTTGTGAATAAAGAAAATCCTTTATCATAAAGTAATTGAACTAGCATTCAAAATACACCACCAAGTTCTTGTCTCTTCACTGAGAGTTCATAGATGTTTCTGAAACTTTTAAAGCAATCATCTACAAAAGACCCAGCAATGCTACAAGAAAAAAAAAATCTCTGAGAGATATTCAAAGCATTTTAAGTTATGTGGAGATGTATAGAACTTAAAATAACTTCCTTGGGCTGTACTATACATCAGGAAAAGTTTGGACTCAAGACAAATGGGCAACCGTTGACCTAGCTTGTCTGTCTGTCAGATGACATTTATATACTAAATGTCAGGTACTAAATTTGAAATGTATTCCTCACGAATCAGTTCAGTGCTGTGTTGTTTTGAATAGGGCTGGACCCCATAGGCTCATGTGTTTGAATGCTTGGCCTATAAGGGTTGGCACTATTAGGAGGTGGGGCTTTATTGGAGGAGGTGTGGCCTTGTTAAAGGAAGTTTGTCACTGTGGAGGAAGACTTTGAAATCTTAAATGCTCAAGCTATGTCCAGTATGAAATATATTCAGTCTCCTCCTGGATGCCTTCAGATAGAGGTGTAGAACTCTCTTGGTGCCTATAGCATCATGTCTGCCTATAAGCTGCTATGTTTCCTGCCATAATGATAATGGACTCTCTGAAACTGTAACTCAGCCCCAATTAAATATTTGCCGTTTTTTAAAGGTAGACTTGATCACAGTGTTTCTTCACAGCAATGACACACTAAGACAAAGGTTAATCTGATTAATATCAGTTTATCTATTTAGAAAACACAACATTTAATAGTTACTGTGAAACCTGACATTTTAGCAATAGGCTCAAAAATACACAGAAAAAGAATATTTAGCACGCATTACCTTTTTGAGATAATAAATATCCAGAAAATATTTTTTAAATAAAAGGTGAATAATTAATTGCTATCATGGAGAAACAGGGTTAATAGTAATTCAAAATTAGGAGTATTTGTGAGTTAAAGAAATCTAAGACAGAATTTTGAATGTTAACAAATGTATGCCATTACCAATTAAATACCACTTAAAAACATAAGCCCCTAACTTTGAAAAACAAATGCATTTATATAACCCTGAACAGTTTTCATGTGATTACCCTATTGTACAATTCTACGATGAAGCCTGTTAAATATAAAGAACATATCAAGGCGCTGTGTAAGGATAGAACATTTCAAATTAAATTAATCCTTCCTCACAAGGTCACATAAATTAATGGTCTTAAATATATTTGTTTGTACATCTAATTTTTAAATTACTACAAATTTCTGAAATTATTTTTAAATGAAAATGGACTTTTTCTTACTCATCATCATAATTTTTATATTTAGATGCAGGTTTCCACATTCCCTTTGAAACAATTATCCGTTTGTGCCGTTTGTTGGTGTGGGGAAGAGTTGTGTTCTGATTAAAATGAGTTATGATCACTTGGAGGAAACTGTTTTAAGTTGGATGGTTTGTCATATCATGAACACTGTGTACTAATAATTCAAAAGACATAAAGATAAGGTACTTCTCACATTTGTATGTTTTAAGTATGTGGTGCAGGCATGTAGACTGGTCGTAGGGGGTATGTTCACCTACGTGTTCATGTCTAGAGGCAAGAGGTTGACTTTACATATCTCCCTTATGATGGTTTATTTAGTTGTCAATAATCTGATATAACCTAGAATCAACTGGGATTGGTGCTTCAGTGAGAAACTACCTAGATTGGGTTAACCTGTGCACATGTCTGTGGGGGATTGCCTTGGTTATGTTAATTGATATGGAAGTACCCAGCCCACTGTGGGCAGAAGCATTCCCTAGGTTTAGATTCTGAACTGTTATTACAAAGAGTAAAGAAAACAGGATGAACATTATTAGACATGCATTCATTTATTCCTGTTTCTACTCTACCCCGTGGATGTGAGAGGTACTTCATATCCCTGCCTTCACTTTCTCACAACAATCGCCTGTAACCTGAAGCTGTAAGCCTAATGAACCCTTGAAGTAGCCTTTGCCAGGTTTTTTATCACAGCAGGAAGTGAAATAAGAAAAATTCTCCATTCCTCTATAATTCATATTTTGAGACAGGGTCTCTCGTTAGACCTACAGCTTGCAGTTTCAGTTATGATTCCTGGCCATCCCATCACCAGAATCCACCAATATCAACTCTTCCACCACTGAAGCTACATGCACCCATTACTTTATTCAGCATTTATGTGAGGTGCTGGAGATCTGGACTCAAGTCCTCATGCTTGCATAGCAACCACTTCACCCATAGAGCTATTTCCCCAGGTTAATGCATGTTGTTTAAAGGAGCATGTGCTAAAAGCACTGTAGAAGGAATACTAAAACAAATAGGACTGTACAGTTATATGGGATGTATAGTGAGAGGAGATGCAAGTCACCATGGCAGAAGAAGGAGAAATGGATGACTGGGAGAGTCAGCAGCAAAGAGATCCACTCTGTGAAGGGTAAGATAAGACTCGAAGGATTTGCTATTTTAAGTATCTTGCCTAAGATTATAAAATAAGCACATTTTTCTATTGCTGTAACAAAACACTAGAAGTTGGGTACTTTTGAAGAAAAGAGTTTCATGTAGGTAACATTTGAACACCTTAATGGTTTCGATGTCCATTGCTCTATTGCTTTCCAGGAGCTTCTAAAAATATTTGTAAGCCTGGAAGAACAGAATAAAAATATGTCTTCTCACATTTTGCCAAACTAGTGAAAATTTGTAATTTATTATTCATGAATGTATTTTAAGTTTATTTCCTGATGATATTTTAATGTTGATTTTTAAAAGTTTTGAATATATCAAGGATCATAATCTTTTATCTGCACTGCCTTTTCTAAATATGTTTTCCAGTTATACAAATTTTCTTCTTTTAGTGTTTAAAACATGTATTTTAAACATGTCTTGAGTTTATAATGTAATCACAGCTTTTCTCCCAGTTCCTCCCATCAAACCCTCCCATATAATTCTCGCCACCCTTCTTCAAACTCCCTGATCCTCTGCCTCTTACAATCTCTCTATTCCCTTGTACATGAGGTCTCTTGAGCCTTTGGTGAAGCAGTGTTTTGTAGATTGTATACACAGTGACTGGAACCCACAACTCTGCATGATATCTGGAATTACAGATTTTAGGCCTTGCTAGGTCAGATTTCATATTACAATATTTTTCTGCCTTGTTTCTTTGGGAACTTTATGTTTATAAAACTTCTTTCCATTATTAGCAGTAATAAATATTTGATAGTTTTATTTCTTGTTACTGTGTGCTTCATTAGTGGATGTCCACCATGGAATGGGTCTTTTCTTTCCACGGAGGTGGGCTGCACATAATCCTATTCATCTTCCTGATTCACTGAGTGGCCATAGACAGAGCCTTCTCAAGACTCTTGAGAGTTACTCCAGCTATAAGTGGTATAGAGATCTACCTATAAGCATCACTGTGATAGTAAATATATTGGAAGAAGCTTAACACAGCAAAGTAAATGGTACTGGTTGTTCAAATATCATAATATTACCTTTGATATGCTATTAAATATAGATAATATTTCATCTCAAATATTTGGTTGCTTGTACAAGTATTAGATATTTGAAGTCTTTCTATCTTTGATTCTTCATACTTTTTCATCAACTAGATCATGATTGATTTCTGTGCTGCAGAGGTCCATATATAAAAGTGCTTTGTGTATATGTATAGCTTGCTTACTTAACCTCATTTATGCAGCACTCTGAAGGAGCCATTGAGCTTTTCAACCCAGTACTTCAAATAAAACAGTTTACCAATCTTATCCAAGGGGTATGGTATAGAACCAAGGACCAGCAATAGACTCTGTCTCTTGCCAACACTGTGAATGGATGTCTTTCTTGCAGTACAGTGATATGAAGCAACACAACCCACAGCAGTATGTGTGTGTGTGTGTGTGTGTGTGTGTGTGTGTGTGTTGGCTCATAGAAGGAACTGCAAATCCAGCTACCCCTATCCATTCTGCCCACCCAACAAGTGAAAGCATCCTATCTAACTCTATATCCATACTGTCAACATTAAAACACTCAAATACCTATCTGGGGATCCATCCCATAATCAGCTTCCAAACGCTGACACCATTGCACACACTAGCAAGATTTTGCTGAAAGGACCCAGATATAGCTGTCTCTTGTGAGACTATGCCGGGGCCTAGCAAACACAGAAGTGGATGCTCACATTCAGCTATTGGATGGATCACAGGGCCCCCAATGGAGGAGCTGGAGAAAGTACCCAAGGAGCTAAAGGGATCTGCAACCCTATAGGCGGAACAACATTATGAACTAACCAGTACCCCAGAGCTCTTGACTCTAGCTGCATATGTATCAAAAGATGGTCTAGTCGGCCATCACTGGAAAGAGAGGCCCATTGGACTTGAAAACTTTATATGCCCCAGTTCAGGGGAATGCCAGGGCCAAAAAGTGGGAGTGGGTGGGTAGGGGAGTTGGGGGGAGGATATGGGGAACTTTTGGGATAGCATTGGAAATGTAAATGAGGAAAATACCTAATAAAAATATTTTTAAAAACTTGAAAAAAAACTTGAAAAAAAAAAAAAAAAAACACTTAAATAGCAAAGCCATGGCAGTGGTATGCAGTAAAACTACTATTCTCCCTAGCAAGGTAGCACTGTTCTCAGCCCTTCTTCTCTCATCTTGCCTTAACACATCTTGAGAAATTTTCCACAAATGGAAGCAAGGCAACGAGCCTATCCCAGACAATCCTTGTAATAAATCATGTTCTAGCGCCACAAAAATTTTACTTGTGAAAATTTAAAACGTATTTTTCTCCAGCTATCTCATTTAATTCTTACTCGATAAACAGAAAAGAAAAAAAAAAAAAACAAACCTCTACTGAACAATATGATCAAAAATGTGTAGGATTTTCTGATTTTGCTTCCAAGGCTAAAATAAAATTAGGCTTAAAGCAAATTGAAAGGACCCTATCTTCAAGTTGACCCAAGTCAATAAAGTAGTAGATTGAACACAGTTTGGACTGTAGCTGAATTTGGTCATGTAACATCTAGCTTTCAGTGCTTCCGTTTCTGTCCACTGATGATTACCATACATTTTCTATTCGGTCCCATAATGTTACAGCTAGCTTCTGTGCCCTGGCCTCTGACTTAGTCCACTACCATGAATTTTGTCTTGGTTCATTGATTCCTGTGTAGATGTCTGACTCTCTTCCAACGGGCATAGTGGATCTGGGGCTCTGGGAAGCTCATTAGAGTACCTTTCATGTAAGGGACCTTAGCTGTTTAAGACTCACCTGGGGCTCTGGATATTGCATCCATCAACAAAGCTGACTTGAGTTTTCTCTTGGGTCTCAAAGCCCACGAAGTGTGAAACCCAAGAACTTAACACTGCCTGAGCAACTGAACTCCTTAGGGATTGAAGAAGGCCCTTACCTTATTTCTCAGTTCTTCACTTTGGCAGGCAATGAGAACTCCTGAAAAGTAAAGAAAAGTAAATAGATAAAATGACCCTGTATTTTTCTTCTCATTTGGGTATCTTGGACAATATTAATTACTTCAGATCTTTCAACAATCCTATTTCTGATCTAGTTTATGCCTGGCTGTCCTTCTCACTTGTCTGGATAGGTCTGTCCATATTGCTCGTATATTTTTGCTCCTTTATTCATTTATTTTTTAAATCCTACCTGCCAGCAGAGTCAAGGTTCCTATAAAGGCACTTGAGTTTTTCCTATTCTCTTCTCTCATGGTCTTCATTTAAAGAAAAGAAAACAATCTTTGAACAGTTCAAACTAGTGTGAAAAGAAAATACATACAAAACCAATTAAAATGTAACCACGCTCATTACAGTAATTTCTAACAAAGGTATATTTTCACAGTGTGACCAGCACCATTATAACTAGTTCCCACATGTGAGCAGTTTATTCTTCACAACTGGCTTAGAAGGGAGGAACAATTACGGTCTCCAATTTACAAAAAAAAAAAAAAAAAAAAAAAAAAAAAAACTAAGACACAGAGAAATAGATGAATTGTATAAGGCCACAAAAAGAATTAAGTCACGAGCCGGGCATCATGGCACAAGCCTTTAATCCCAGCACTTGGGAGGCAGAGGCAGGCAGATTTCTGAGTTCGAGGCCAGTCTGGTATACAAAATGAGTTCCAGGACAGCCAGGGCTATACAGAGAAACCCTGTCTCGAAAAGACAAAAAGCAAAAAACAAAACAATAAACAAAAATCAAAGCAAACAAACAGAAAAAAACAACAACAACAACAACAAAAAATTAAGTCACAAAGGCACCCTCACAACTATCACCAGATATCTGGTTGTGACTCCAACACATAGATCTTTCCTACAATATAAAGTCTTCAATGGCTTTTCTAATACACTACTATCAAGAGTAAGCAAACTTTTTTTCCTCTTAACTCTACAATTCCCTCATGAGTGTACCATGGTAGGGTCACCCTTAGAGACCAACGCTAAAAGGCTGACCGGGAACGATTGCAGCAGTAGGAGAGTGTAGAAATCACACTTGTATTTCCATCACAAACTAGCAACACAGATGCACTGAAACTATCACATAAACTGGGCTAAAAATTTGGCTATGAATATGGCTTACAGATAATATGTTTTCCTAAAATTCTAAAGGACATGGGTTCAAGCCCCAGTGTCAGCAACAACAGAGTGTGGTCAAGTAACTGTATAGAAAGTACTGCCTCATTTATAAAAAAGAAAAACTTAAGTCTGCAGGAGTTGTAGACTGATTTGACCAAAAAATCGTATGTTATTTTCTATCTTAACATATACCGTGTACTAATGAAAGATATTTTAAGGAATTGTGTAATAGCCATAACTGTCTCATTTAATTGTTTTTATCTTTAATTGTAGAGGCTTTGGGTTTAATCTTAGGAGAAATTCTCTTCAACTATTAATATCTTGTGGTTTTGAATAATGAGATCTGCCATGTCTTTTATCTCAAATGACTCTTCAGAGATATCCAAGAGAGAAAGTGAGCAAACTAGAGCTAGGGACAGTAGGACATGACAGAAATCACATAGCCTGCCACAAAGCTCTCACAGTCATTGGTCGCTGTGATTGCACAAGCATCTGCCATTATTATCTTCAATTCTTCATTTACTTTAAACATAGCACATTCAATAACATAACATCCAAATGAATGTCTCTGCTGATGGCTAACCTGTTTGCCTAAATATCACTGGGAAAGACCTTTCACTACTTCCACTCATTAAAATCCTGACTGTGAAGTACATTAAGACAGTAGTTCAAAAAACTTAAAGACTTAAATATTATGTCTGGGACTGAAAAGGTGTTTGCTTGATTCAGTGCACTTGCTATTCCAGAGGACCCACATTCAGCTCCCAGCATTCACATAAGGTGGCTCACAACTGCCTGTAACTCCAGCTACAAAGCAACCAATGACCTCTTCTGGCCTCCTGGAATGTCTGCCCACATGATATATACACACACAGACATATCTATATACCCATAAGTAAAAATAAAATAAATCTCAAAAAAGGGAAAAAATTAAATAGATTTGAGTCTAAACTAAGCCATTTCCTGCTAGAATGAACCTGAAGAAATATCCAACACTTTCAACACCAAGACAACTCACCTACAACTATAAATTCTGTCATCAGCTTTGGTCCATGTAGACATGATGAGTGACATCATAGCTTTGACTCTTAAGCTTAGGAACAACAAAGTCATAAGCAGAGAGAAATGTTTCATCCCTCTCAAAATGCCTAATTTACTGAAAACTATTTGAGAACTATGACTCCACTGATTGAGATCTTGGGTCTCCTACATGGATATCACAAGTCAAAATTAGAACAAATCCTAGCCACTGGTACCTAGCATGGAAGAGAACACATGTGTCCTGAAGATGTGTGAGCTCTGACAAGAAAGACCAAAAAGCCTATTGCCTAGGATGGACGCTCAGAAGCCACCAAGTTTACATCTGAGGTAACTCGGTTATTCAACTCAGGAAACTACCAGGAAGTGAAAAGGCACTGAAAAGTTGCATATGTGTATATATATATGGAAACCCTTGCTTTATAAATTCTATGATAACAAGGAAAAAGGAAAAAGTATCCTTTCTAAAATTTAGCAGCAAGAGTGATGTTTTCAGCTAAAAATGTTCTTATGCAAACCCTGCTGCATGTTGAACATCCTAATTTAAATATAATACAAGTACCTGAAATCCAAAAGTA
Source organism: Mus musculus (assembly GCF_000001635.26). NCBI lineage: Eukaryota > Metazoa > Chordata > Mammalia > Rodentia > Muridae > Mus > Mus musculus. The sequence goes on along the minus strand of NC_000080.6, from coordinate 80,586,809 downwards.
CATAGTAACTTCAACTTGCATCTTAATTTATTCCTTCTCCATTGTGTTCCTTCTCAGTGAAAGTTCCCACACCAATTCGAGACTCGCACCAGAAATTCAGGCATTGTTCTCAATGTTTCTCTGACTTTTTCTCCCTTCCTTGCCTGTAATTGCCAAATATAATTCAAAAGTATCTTAATTTCAATTCTCACTTTTACCAACTTTTTCCAAGATATCATTATCCCCTGAATTTTTTTCTTTTGAATTTATTTTTCTAATTTGGCCCTCGAATGTTTTATTTGCTTCAACCATTCTTTTTAACTATGCACAGGTTATTTTATAAGTAGACAAATCAAAATCTATTTTTGTAACTTGAACTCCTATGCATTCTTTGGTTTTCAGTGTTAAGGCCATTGGCAGATACAATCGTGATTCTCTCTGTAGTTAGGTTAAGCACCCGTTATTTATTTCTGTGGCACTCTAGAATTAACTTTATGACAACACGTAATATATTCATTTATCATGTTCCTTTGTTGAACATTTGTCTTCTCCACTAGCTCCAAATGTCCATGAGGATAAAGAACAATACCAAAATGATCACAATTTTATACATCACTCCTAGAAGCCTAGGGAGAAAATAGTAGAAAGATTTAAAAAAAAGTTTTAGTAACATTAACTCTGAGTGGAAATCTGGAAATCTTTAATAATTATTATAAGTTTTAAAAATAAGACTAATCAGCTTGCAGAAATAACAGTGTAAGAAAGCTGTGATTCCAATGAAGAAAAATATGAATCTCAGAAATAAAATAAAAAGCGATTATACAGAGATCCTGGAGGCAGAATAAAAGCAAATAGATCTTCACCTCAGCACACAGACATGAAGAATATATATAGAGAGAGATGGTGGTGCATACAAACGTCACATTTTTTACTGTTTTTAACCTACGGAATTTCAACTGGTACTAAGGTTGCTGGCTGGTTCCTCTGAACAGAGAAGTCTAACAATTAAAACAAATTGAAGCTTAGCTACTGGGAACAACAATGTCACAGAAGAACAATAGGAAGGATTCAGATTTTTACCTCCCTACTTTTCCAATCTGATACTGAGCCATGAAATAGAATAAGTTCAAGTCATTTCAGATAAACCCCCTCCTCTCAAAATCCTAAATGATAGCAGAATGCCACCAATATTCACTTGCTTTTCTTTTTTTTTAAGGTTTTTTTTAAAAAGATTTATTTATTTCTTACATGTAAATACACTGTAGCTGTCTTCAGACACTCCAGAAGAGGGAGTCAGATCTTGTTACACATGGTTTGTAAGCCACTATGTGGTTGCTGAGATTTGAACTCAGGACTTTTGGAAGAGCAGTCAGTGCTCTTAACCACTGAGCCATCTCTCTAGCTCTCTTGCTTTTCTTTCAAAAGACTTGGATATCACTCTGGACAATCACATGGTAGCTCACAATTGCCTGTAACTCCAATTCTAGTGTGTCCCAAACTGTCTTCTGGCCTCCACTAGCATTGCATGCAAACACACACACAACACACACACACACACAGAGAGAGAGAGAGAGAGAGAGAGAGAGAGAGAGAGAGAGAGAGACTGAGCTTCATGTGCAAGTACAATGCACACAAAATGAAATGTAAAACAAAAAATGCAAAGAACCAAATGAAAAATTGAGAATAAAACCTTCAGTGAGATTTTTTTTAATGACTAGATATAACAGTCAAACTCTTACTACAGGAAAAAAAGAGTAATAAACTTTAAAATATAAAGTAATAGAATTTATCCTTAAAAGGGCTGGAGAGATGGCTTATGAATAAAAGCACTTTCTGCATAATCATGAGGACCTGAGTTTGTATCTCAGCATCCACGTAAAAAGTCAGGCAGGTCTTGTGAAGGATCCTGTGGGAACTGGAGAATGGAGAAACACTGTGGTTTGCTAGCCACCGGCCTAACTTCAGGAATGAAAGACCTGGGAACAAGAGAACAAGGGAAGGAGTAATAGAGTACGACATCACATGTTCTCCAAGCCTACTAGGTGCAATTGGAAAGATTTAAATGTCTGTGGAGTTAAGGACTTAACTCAGTGGTAGAACACTTGCCTAGCAAGTGACAAACCGTGGATTTGGTCCTTAGCAGCAGACCAAAAAAAAAAAAAAAAAAAAAAAAAAAAAAAGGAGATATAATTACATACAAGATATTTAATGAACACTACGCAGAATGAAAGTGGGGAAGGCTTTCCCATGGCCTGATGTGAAATGCTGAAAGCCAAGGATAAAAGACAGATCTTACATCAGCCAGATAGAATAGTATTGCATGCAGAGGTCTTACACGCGTTCTCGCGACCGGCCAGGAAGAACGCAACAAACCGGAATCTTCTGCGGCAAAAGCTTTATTGCTTACATCTTCAGGAGCCAGAGAGCAAGAGCAAGAGTGAAGGAAAAAGAAAAGAAAAAGAACAAGAACAAGAGAGCAAGAAAGAGAGAAAAAGCAAGAGTGCAAGAGAGAAAGAGAGCAAGAGCAAGAGCAAGAGAGAGCAAGAAAGCAAGAAAGCAAGAAAAAGAACAAGAACAAGAAAGCAAGAGAGAGAACAAGAAAGCAAGAGCAAGAGAGAGAAAAAGCAAGAACAAGAGAGAGAAAAAGAATGGCAAAACCCCGTCCCTTTTAAGGAGAATTATCCTCCACCTAGGACGTATTACTCCCTGATTGGCTGCAGCCCATCGGCCCAGTTGTCATCACGAGAAAGGCAGAACACATGGCGGGAAAACTGCCCCTGCACGTGTGCAGATTATGTTTACCACTTAGAACACAGCTGTCAGCGCCATCTTATAATGGCAAATGTGAGGGCGGCTCCCAACATCTCCCCCTTTTCTTTTAATAAGAAAATAAGAGCAATAGGCCACCCATATTAATGAGAGTGGAGATAGAGGTCAAATCCCCAGTGTGCAGGTAAAGGAGCCATGTACAGGATTAGCTCTTAGGCTCACAGGCTTTTACCCAGAGCAACCCTGACCTGCTCCCGTGTCGTTTTTCCTGGGGGAAGGGAACTAGGACACTGAACCTTCATGAAAGATGACATGTCTCCCTAGAATAGGCTCATATATGCCGCAGAGCCCTTCTATTGCAGTGCTTAGCCGTGCAACTCTCTCGGGCTGCTGAAGCACACTCACTCTATCCCGTGCAATGAGACTAGCCTCGTGGGGTGCAAGAGCTGAATGGCCAGCGACCTATTGCTTAAGCATAGATATATCAGGGGAAGCACCATGTTCTAGAGCTGCAAGTGCCTGGGCAATAACCACCTTGTCTCTCCTAGTTTGGGCCTTAAGCTTACAGACCAACCAAAGAAGCAACACTAATCCACAGCAAAGTATATCTCCAAATAATATCAATCCCACCCATTCTTTAAAGAAGGAAAATGCTGAGGAGATACAATTGGGTAATCCTTTGGTCAGGGACAGGTCCAAGTGCATGGAGTTGACCTGAAGTCTCAATTCCTGAAGGGTCTGTTCAAATTCAGCCATCCAATTCTGTAACATATACTGAGAAAGACTTTTTAACAAATTAGCTGCCCTAGTAAATTTCTCATACTGAATGGAAGTAACGCATAATGAGAGGTCCCCCAAGCTCCCGACAAACCCTGAGCCAGTCTTGTAAACCTTTGTTCTTTCTTGGGACTATGGCCGCTCTGCATTCCTGCGTGGCTTGCTCATAAATAAGCTATTCTACCAGAGGTGCGGCTTGCTCTGAATCTGCAAAAATACGCTCTACTGCCTCTGTCATTCTGGCCACAAAATCTGAGAATGACTCCTGAGGTCTTTGGACGATCTTTGTTCACCTGCTTGGGAGAGCGCCTTCCAGGCCCTAATAGCCTTTTCATCTGATTCAGAACTATTAAGAACTGGCTCCTTGAGCTCATCTAGTGATGAGTATAGGCTTTTTCTCCTAGAAACCTCCGCTGATTGATCTTTTTTCTTTTCTTTCCTTCTAATCTCTCCCCAGGTATTCTTACCTGACCTAAACTTTTCCTCAGGTTCAAGACCCGTGGAAAGGCCTGTATACTTATTTTGTGTACCATATTTCCTCTTTGCTCCTACTCTCTCTTCCCGCTTTACTTCTGATAGATTGCCCTGAATTTCATCCAGAATTTTCAGCCCTGCCTTAACCACTTGATAACATGTGAAAAGGAACAAAAAGGCTCCTAACACTAGAGAAAGTTCAAGGCCAAACATACCTTGTAAAGCTATTTCCCACTTTACTTCTGATAGACTGTCTTGAATTTCGTTAGAAAGTTCAAGACCAGACTTACCTTGTAAAGCTATACTTACGGGTACCCTGTTCCCCAGCTGAAGAGTTCTGAATTCACGCAGTTGAATCCTTCTCAACAGTCTGTGTTGTGGGAACACTTCATTACCACCATTCCCCAGCTGTGGAGTTCTGAATCCAGGCTGGATCCTTCTCAACAGTCTGTTTTACGGGAACCTTTATGACTGTGACCCGCAGTTCTGGTTCCGGAATGAGAGATCTTCCTTGCGCCGGTGATGGTTAACTCCCGTCCCGAGTTTTTCTTCCCGGGTTTCCGGCACCAACTCTTACACGCGTTCTCGAGACCGGCCAGGAAGAACGCAACAAACCGGAATCTTCTGCGGCAAAAGCTTTATTGCTTACATCTTCAGGAGCCAGAGAGCAAGAGCAAGAGTGAAGGAAAAAGAAAAGAAAAAGAACAAGAACAAGAGAGCAAGAAAGAGAGAAAAAGCAAGAGTGCAAGAGAGAAAGAGAGCAAGAGCAAGAGCAAGAGAGAGCAAGAAAGCAAGAAAGCAAGAAAAAGAACAAGAACAAGAAAGCAAGAGAGAGAACAAGAAAGCAAGAGCAAGAGAGAGAAAAAGCAAGAACAAGAGAGAGAAAAAGAATGGCAAAACCCCGTCCCTTTTAAGGAGAATTATCCTCCACCTAGGACGTATTACTCCCTGATTGGCTGCAGCCCATCGGCCCAGTTGTCATCACGAGAAAGGCAGAACACATGGCGGGAAAACTGCCCCTGCACGTGTGCAGATTATGTTTACCACTTAGAACACAGCTGTCAGCGCCATCTTATAATGGCAAATGTGAGGGCGGCTCCCAACACAGAGGGATAATTATTTCACTAACATCAGACTTCTCATGCAAACTCACAGAGGCCCCAGTGAAACTGGGACACTTGCAGAGCTGAAGAAAAGAAAGAAATCTCAACCAAGGACTCTATAACCAGTGGAAGTATTTATCAAGAATGACAAAATAACAAAGACATTTGGAATAAAGGGACATTCAAAGAAAAAAAGGTATTTTCATATTAAGTGCTAAAAAAAATTTAAGCTAAGCATACATGACTTAAGATTCAAAACCTAGATCTCCAGAGTATAAAAGAGAACACAAAAATGTTACGAATCTATTTAAATTTTAAATTTATTTTCTCTCTTCTATTTACTTCTCTATGTATATGTGGTTTTGGGCACCAGATGTATGCAAGGGAATATGGTAAAGAGACTGCCAACATGACCTCTCCATGGTATGGTTAAAGATTTATGAAGATAGAAAGTTTCAAGTCATCTAGAAATGTCCAGAGTAAAGAAAGGAAGAGGTAGACTGAACATGGCAACAGACTGGTCATGGCCAGGATGAGAGAGGAGAGATAGCAGGGGATAGAAAACAGAGAGAGCTTAGTAAGAATAGCAGGAGCCAAGGATAGTGAGCATGGATGAATTATAAGAAGGGGAGTAGGCCCCCCAGCCCTCTGCACTCAAATCTTCTCCCAGGAGTGTTCTCATTCCTAAGCCCATCAGTAAGAGGGACCCACCAGGAGTGCAAAGGGCACAGGAACAGAAGAGCAGTTAGGGACAGGATTCATCCGATGTCCATCTGCACCCCAGAGCTAAGGCTGCCCCATAGCCTCCTCGCAACCAAATCCCACTCAGGAGAGATCTGGTCTCCCTAGGAGTGCAGATGCACCTAAGATAACAGGCTCACGAAGCCACAGAAGGAACAAGCTCCAGTCAGAGACAGCAAGACCAACTAACACCAGAGGTAACCAGATGGCAAGAAGTAAGCACAAGAATCTAAAAAATAGAAACCAAGGCTACTTGTTATCACCAGAACCTAGTTCTCCCACCACTGCAAGTCCTGGATACCCCAACACACTGGAAAAGCCGGGTCGAATTTAAAATCACATCTCATGATGATGATAGACGACTTTAAGAAGTCCATAAATAACTCCCTTAATGAAATACAGGAGAACACAGGTAAACAGATAGGAGCCCTTAAAGAAGAAACACAAAAATCCCTTGAAAAATTACAAGAAAACACAACCAAAGAGATGAAGGAATTAAACAAAATCATCCAGGATCTAAAAATAGAAGTAGAAACAATAAAGAAATCACAAAGGGAGACAACCAGGGAGATAGAAAACCTAGAAAAGAGATCAGAAGTCATAGATGCAAGCATCATCAACAGAATACAAGAGAAGAAGAGAAAATCTCAAGGGCAGAAGATAGCATAGAAAACATTGGCACAACAGTTAAATAAAATGCAAAATGCAAAAAGCTCCTAACACAAAACATGCAGGAAATCCAGGACACAATGAGAAGACCAAACCTAAGGATTATAGATATACAAGAGAGGAAAGATTCCCAACTTAGAGGGCCAATAAATAGCTTCAATAAAATTATAAAAGAAAACTTCCCTAACCTTAAGAAAGAGATGCCCATGAAGATACAAGAAGCATGCAGAAATTCAAATAGACTGGACCAAAAAAAAAAAAAAAATCCTCCTGTCACATAATAATCAAAACACCAATGCACTAAACAAAGAAAGAATATTAAAAGCATTAAGGGAAAAATGTCAAGTAACATATAAAGCAAATCTACCAGAATTACACCAGAGTTCTCACCAGAGACTCTAAATTCCAGAAGATCCTGGGCAGATATCATATAGTCACTAAGAGATCACAAATGTCAGCACAGGCTACTATATCCAGCAAAACTCTCAATTAACATAGATGGAGAAATGAAGATATTCCATGACAAAACCAAATTTACACAGTATCTTTCTACAAATCCATCTCTACAAAAGATTATAGATGGAAAATTTCAATCCAAAGAAGGAAACTATACCCTAGAAAAAGCAAGAAAGTAACCTGCTTTCAACAAACCCAAAAGAAGATAACCACACGAACATAATTACATCTGTAACAACAAAAATAACAGGAAGCAACAATCACTTTTCCTTAATATCTCTTAACACCAATAGACTCAATTCCCCCAATAAAAAGAAATAGAATAACAGACTGGATACATAAAGAGGACTCAGCATTTTGCTGCATACAGGTAATGCACCTCAGTGTCAAAGTCAGATAATACCTCAGAGTAAAAGTCTGAAAAGAAAAAATCTTACAGGCAATTGGTCCAAAGAAACAAGGTGATGTAGCCATGCTAATATCAAATAAAATGAACTTTCAACCAAAAGTTATCAAAAAAAAAAAGATGAGGAATGATACTTTATACTCATCAAAAGAAATATCTACCAAGATGAACTCTCAATTCTGAACATCTATACTCCAAATACAAGGGTACCCACATTCATAAAAGAAACTTTACTAAAGCTCAAAGCACACATTGCACCTCACACAATAGTAGTGACAGAAAGTCTTCAACAACCCAATCTCATCAATGGACAGATCATGGAAACAGAAACTAAAGAGAGACACAGTAAACATAATAGAAGTTATGAAACAAATGGATATAACAAATAACTACAGAACATTTCATCCTAAAAGAAAAGAGGTTCTCAGTACCTCTTGGTACCTTCTCCAAAACTAACTATATAATCAGTCACAAACCAGGCCTCAACATATTTAAGAAGATTGAAATAATCCCATGCATCCTTTCAGGTCACCATAGACTAAGGCTTGTCTTCAATAACAAAAAAAAATAATGAACATCCTACATACCCATGGAAGTTAATCAACATTCTACTTAATGATAATTGGTCAAGGAAGAAATAAAGAAAGAAATTAATGCCTTTTTAAAATTCAATGAAAATGAAGGCATAGCACACCCAAACTTATAATATACAATGAAAGCAGTACTAACAGGAAAACTCATAGTTCTGAGTGCCTCCAAAAAGAAACTGGAGAGAGTATACACTAGAACCTTGACAGCACATCTGAAAGCTCTAGAACAAAAAGAAGTAAATACACCCAAGAGGAGTAGATGGCAGGAAATAATCAAGTTCAGAGCTAAAACATTCAAGTAGGAACAAAAAGAATTATATGAAGAATCAACAAAACAAGAAGCTGGATCTTTGAGAAAAAAATCAACAAGATAGATAAACCCTTAGCAAGATTAAACAGAGAGCACAGAGACAGTATCCAAATTAACAAAATCAGAGATGAAAAGGGGGGCATAGCAACAGAAACTGAGGAAATCCAAAAAAAAAAAAAATCACCAGATCCCACTATAACAAAACTGTAAAATCTGAATGAAAAGAACAATTTTCTAGACAAATACTAAGTACCTAAGTTGAATTGGGATCAGATAACTATCTAGACAGACCCATAACCCCTAAGGAAATAGAAGCAGTTGTTAAAAGTCTCCCAACCAATAAAAAGCCCAAGTCCAGATGGGTTTAGTGCAGAATTCTATCAGATCTTCCAAGAAGACCTAATACCAATACTCTTCAAATGATTCTACAAAATAGAAACAAAAGGAACACCACCAAATTCATTCTCTGAAGCCTCAATTATACTCATACCTAAAGTACACAACGACCCAACAAAGAAAGAGAACTTCAGACCAAATTTCTCTATGAATATCAGTGCAAAAATATTCAATAAAATTCTTGAAAACCAAATCCAAGAACTCATCTACAGGATCATTCATCATGACAAAGTAGGCTTCATCCCAGGGATGCAGGGATGGTTCAGTATACAGAAATCCATCAATGTAATCCACTATATAAGTAAGCTCAAAATAAAAAAAAAACACATGATCATTTCAATAGATGCTGAGAAAGCATTTGACAAAATTCAACATCCCTTAATGATGAAAGTCTTGGAAGGCTCAGGAAATCTAGGCCCATACCTAAACATAATAAAAGCAATATACTACAAACCAGTAGCCAACATCAAACTAAATGGAGAGAAACTAGAAGCAATCTCACTAAAATCAGGGACTAGACAAGACTGCCCACGCTCTACCTACCTATTCAATATAGTACTTGAAGTCCTAGCCAGAGCAATTAGACAACAAAAGGAGGTCAAAGGGATACAAATTGGAAATGAAAAAGTAAAAATATCACCATTTGTAGATGATATGATAGTATATATAAGTGACCTCAGAAATTCCACCAGAGAACTCCTACAATGGATAAACAACTTCAGTAAAGTGGCTGGATACAAAATTAACTCAAACAAATTGGTAGCCTTCCTCTACTCAAAGGATAAACAGGCTGAGAAAGAAATTAGGGAAATGACACCTTTCACAATAGTCACAAATAATATAAAATACCTTGGTATGACTCTAACCAATCAAGTAAAATATCTGTATGACAAGAACTTCAAGTCTCTGAAGAAAGAAATTAAAGAAGATCTCATAAGATGGAAAGATCTCCCACGCTCATGGATTGGTAAGACTAATATAGTAAAAATGGCCATCTTGCCAAAAGCAATCTACAGATTCAATGCAATCCCCATCAAAATTCCAACTCAATTTGTCATAGAGTTAGAAAGAGCAATTTGCAAATTCATTTGGAATAAAAAACAAACAAACAAAAAAACAAACAAACAAAAAAAACCCAGGATAGCGAAAACTATTCTCAACAAAAAAAGAACCTCTTGGGGAATCACCATCCCTGAACTCAAGCTGTATTACAGAGCAATAGTGATACAAACTGCATGGCATTGTTACAGAGACAGGTGGGTAGATCAATGGAACAGAATTGAAGACTCAGAACTGAACCGACACACCTATGGTCACTTGAGCTAAAACCATACAGTGGAAAAAAAGATAGCATTTTCAACAAATGGTGCTGGTTCAACTGCAGGTCAGCACATAGAAGATGGCAAATTCTTACCTCCTTGTACAAAGCTCAAGTCCAAGTGGATCAATGACCTCCATATAAAACCAGAGACACTGAATCTAATAGAAGAGAAAGTGGGGAAAAGTGCAAACACATGGGCACAGGGAAATTTTTCTTGAACAGAACACCAGTGTCTTATGCTCTAAGATCAAGAATTGACAAATGAGACCTCATAAAATTGCAAAGCTTCTGTAAGGCAAAGGACACTGTCAAAAGATCAAAAAGGCAACCAACAGATTAGGAAAAGATCTTTACCATTCCTACATCTGATAGAGGGCTAGTATCCAATATATATGAAAAACTCAAGAAGTTAGACTCCAGAGAACCAAATATCTATATTAAATATTAAAAATTAAAATATGGGTACAGAGCTAAAGGTAGAATTCTCATCTGAGGAATATTGAATGGCTTAGAAGCACCTAAAGAAATGTTTAGCATCCTTAGTCATCAGGGAATGCAAATCAAAACAACCCTGAGATTCTACCTCACACCTGACAGAATAGCTTAGATCAAAAACTCAAATAACAGCAGATGCTGGTAAGAATGTGGAGAAAGAGGAACATTCCTCCATTGCTGGTGGTATTGCAAGCTGGTACAAGCACTGTGGAAGTCAGTCTGGTGGTTCCACAGAATATTGGACATAGTTATACCGGAAGACCCAGCTTTACCACTTCTGGGCATATACCCAAAAGATGTTCCAACATATAACAAGGATACATACTCCACTATGTTTATAGCAGTCTTATTTATAATAGCCAGAAGCTGGAAAGAAAGCAGATGTCCTTCAACAGTGGATACAGAAAATGTGTTACATTTACACAATGGAGCACTACTCAGATACTAAAAACAATGACTTCATGAAATTTTTAGGCAAATGGATGGAACTAGAAAATATCATCCTGAGTGAGGTAACTCAGTCACAAAAGAACACACATGTCATGCACTCACTGATAAGTGGATATTAGCCCAACAGCTCAGAATACCGAGATACAATTCACAGACGACATGAAGTTCAAGAAAAAGGAAGACCAAAGTGTGGATGCTTCAATAATTCTTAGAAGGGGAACATAATACTCACAGAAGGAAATACAGAGAAAAAGTGTGGAACAATGACTGAAGGAAATGCCATCCAGAGACTGCCCCACTTGGGGATCCAACCTATATACAGACACCAAACCTAGACACTATTGTGGATGCCAACAAGTGCTTGCTGACAGGAGTCTGATATAGCTGTCTCCTGAGAGGCTTTGCCAGAGTCTGACAAATGCAGAGGCAAATTCTCACAGACAACCACTGGACTAAGCATGGGGTCCCCAATGGAGGAGTTAGAGAAAGGCCTGAAGGAGATGAAGGTGTTTGCAACCCATAGGAAGAACATCAATATCAACCAACCAGACCTCCCAGAGCTCCCAAGGACTTAACCACCAAACGAAGAGTATACATGGAGGGACCCATGGCTCCAGCTACATATGTTGCAAAGGGTGGCTTTGTGGGACATCAGTGGGAGGAGATGCACTTTGTCATATGAAGGCTTGATGTCCCAGTATAGGGGAATGCAAGGTCAGGAAGGCAGGAATGGAGGGCAGAAAGCACCCTCATAGAAGCAGGCAGAGGGGGATGAGATGGTGGGTTTGAGGAGGAAAAACTGGGAAAGGGGGTAACATTTGAAATGTAAATAAATAAAATATCTGATTTTAAAAGGGGGGGCGGGGAGTAACTGGGGGGAGGGGAAGACCAGGAAATTGGAATGGGGACATTGAAATGTATATCAAATACTCATGAGTAGGGACTGTGGTAGCCTAGAGGTTCCATGTAGCAAGGATCTTTATATGCTGATAGGTACCATGAGTGTATGATAATTGGAGAGCCATGTGGCCCTCTTGCCAGAGGAAAGAAAAGCAAGTCCTTTTAGAATCAGCTTTTCAAGTTCCTGGGTAATGCTGCTTCTATCCTCCTACATCCTACAGTCCATGTCAAGCCCATTCTGGATATTTGGGCTGCCTCTCAGAGTCTGGGGAAATGGAGGTTGCTTTGCCCTGACATCTTAAATGACACGGCTGTGTAAATCTATAATTACAACATTATTTAGTAGGACCTATAGTATGTGTAGATGAAACGTACATATAAGGTACATTAATTTTCTCATCCTGCTATAACAAATTAATAAGATGGCAGGTTAAATAACACAAATGTATTATCATAAGGTTGTGGAGATCAGAAAGTTGCCATGGCTCTTTGTGGAAAAATTCATGATGTCAGTGGCACTTGCTTTCAAGTTTCTAGAGAGGCTGCTGGTTATGACTGTTTGTTGATAAAATACAGTTCCTCCAAGTCTGAGGACCTACATTTGCTTGCTGGCTGTGAACTAAGGTTCATTCCTAACTTCTAGTAGCTGCTTAGATTCCCTTTCTCAGGAAATTCTTTCTCTGACTCTCATTTGCATCTTCAACTCTTTCTTCTTTCTACCTATATTACCTAGTCAGGAAAACTCCCTTTCTCAGGATTTATATGAGTATATTTTGTCCATCCATATAATCCACAGTAGTCTCTCTTTTATAGTGTTTCTTGCCGTGTAAGTTATCTTTGGAGAATCGTATAGCTGTGTATAATATACAAAAGATTCCTGAAACATGACAGTCTGGATTTATATATTATTAGCTTGCAATTCTAAAAACAGGTTTGCCAAAAGTAATATAACACCAGTTGTAAGTATAATATGGAAACCGAGAGCTAAATATTATACCTCAGTTCTAAGTATTGTTGATAAATATAGATCAATAATGTTTATTTTAAACTAAAACAAACTTCTGAGAAAAATTAAGGACCAAAGGTGAAGAACAATAACAGAACAATAACTAAAAAATCATAGCTACACAGCCCAGGTATACTGATAATTATGTGAAGCTACCGTGGACTAAAAACAATTCAAAGGCACAAGTTATCAGAATTCATTTAAAAGATAAAGTAATATGGTCTATGCAAGTTATAGTGAATATGATGAGGAGCAAAATAAATGGATATAAGACGTAACATGTGAACATAATAGCAAACAAAGCAATGTTGGATTGGTTGCTTCTAACATTAAAATCATGTTTAAAGAATATAAGTATTCCCAACAGAAATGGTGAGTCACAAACAACAGTATAACACATAACCACACTGATAGGAAAGGTCTAGAACTTCGAATCCAGAGAAATGGAAAGAACTAGGAGTTTCCAAGTTCTCTGAGTAAAGTCTTCTGAGTTGTCTGCCAAGAAGTACAAATGAAATGATTTGGAATTTGTTACCAATGGGTACATAACTATCAATCTACTAAAGCTCTCCAAACTGTATACTTTAAAATACACACATTCAGACAGCCGGCCACCTTCCTGGTGAGAGCACGGGGGTCTGCCCGGCCTGAGAGGTTTGTGGCACAGGCGCCGGCGGGAGCCTTCTTGGCTCCGGGACTCTGCGGAGGGCAGGCTGCACGGGTGACCGTGTGGAATACAGAGTGCCAGCCGTTTCTGGGACGGGCGAGAGAGTCGCAGAGATTCTGGGGCGGCGCCATCTTCAGCTCCAGACAACCAGCCACCTTCCCGGCAAGAGCCACAGAGCTTCTGAGGCGGCGCCAACCTCAGCTCCAGACGGCCGGCCTCCTTCCGGACAAGAGCCACAGAGCTTCTGAGGCGGCGACATCTTCGACTCCAGACAACTGGCCACCTTCCTGGCCAAAGCAACACAGCTTCTGGGAAAGATCCTGTTTTGGGCCTTCACCTTCAGCCAGGAGGAGGTCCAAATACCAGATAACTGTACACCTTCCCTGAGAGAGGAGAGCTTGCCTACAGAGACTGCTCTGACCACTGAAACTCAGAGAAGAGAGCTTGTCTCCCACGCCTGCTGATAGAGGGTAACAAAATCAACAGAGGAACAATCTCTTAACAAAGACAACTATAACAACTAACTCCAGAGATTGCCAGATGGCGAAAGGTAAACGTAAGAATCCTACTAACAGAAGCCAGGACCACTCACCATCATCAGAACCCAGAACGCCCACTTCGCCCAATCCAGGACACCCTAACACACCTGAAAAGGTAGACCTGGATTTAAAAGCATATCTCATGATGATGGTAGAGGACATAAAGAAGGAATTCAATAACTCACTTAAAGAAATACAGGAGAACACTGCTAAAGAGTTACAAGTCCTTAAAGAAAAACAGGAAAACACTGCTAAAGAGTTACAAGTCCTTAAAGAAAAACAGGAAAACACAACCAAACAGGTAGAAGTCCTTATAGAAAAACAGGAAAACACATCCAAACAGGTGATGGAAATGAACAAAACCATACTAGACCTAAAAAGGGAAGTAGACACAATAAAGAAAACCCAAAGTGAGGCGACGCTGGAGATAGAAACCCTAGGAAAGAAATCTGGAACCATAGATGCCAGCATCAGCAACAGAATACAAGAGATGGAAGAGAGAATCTCAGGTGCAGAAGACTCCATAGAGAACATCGGCACAACAATCAAAGAAAATGGAAAATGCAAAAAGACCCTAACTCAAAACATCCAGGAAATCCAGGACACAATGAGAAGACCAAACCTACGGATAATAGGAGTGGATGAGAATGAAGATTTTCAACTCAAAGGACCAGCAAACATCTTCAACAAAATTATTGAAGAAAACTTCCCAAATCTAAAGAAAGAGATGCCCATGAACATACAAGAAGCCTACAGAACTCCAAATAGACTGGACCAGAAAAGAAATTCCTCCCGACACATAATAATCAGAACACCAAATGCACTAAATAAAGATAGAATACTAAAAGCAGTAAGGGAAAAAGGTCAAGTAACATATAAAGGCAAGCCTATCAGAATTACACCAGATTTTTCACCAGAGACTATGAAAGCCAGAAGAGCCTGGACAGATGTTATACAGACACTAAGAGAACACAAATGCCAGCCCAGGCTACTATACCCAGCCAAACTCTCAATTACCATAGATGGAGAAACCAAAGTATTCCACGACAAAACTAAATTCACCCATTATCTCTCCACGAATCCAGCCCTTCAAAGGATAATAACAGAAAAAAACCAATACAAGGACGGGAACCACGCCCTAGAAAAAACAAGAAGATAATCCCTCAACAAACCTAAAAGAAGACAACCACAAGAACAGAATGCCAACTTTAACAACAAAAATAACAGGAAGCAACAATTACCTTTCCTTAATATCTCTTAATATCAATGGACTCAATTCCCCAATAAAAAGACATAGACTAACAGACTGGCTACACAAACAGGACCCAACATTCTGCTGCTTACAGGAAACCCATCTCAGGGAAAAAGACAGACACTACCTCAGAGTGAAAGGCTGGAAAACAATTTTCCAAGCAAATGGTCTGAAGAAACAGGCTGGAGTAGCCATTCTAATATCGGATAAAATCGACTTCCAACCCAAAGTTATCAAAAAAGACAAGGAGGGACACTTCATACTCATCATAGGGAAAATCCTCCAAGAGGAACTCTCAATTCTGAATATCTACGCTCCAAATGCAAGGGCAGCCACATTCATTAAAGACACTTTAGTAAAGCTCAAAGCACACATTGCACCTCACACAATAATAGTGGGAGACCTCAACACACCACTTTCATCAATGGACAGATCGTGGAAACAGAAACTAAACAGGGACACAGTGAAACTAACAGAAGTTATGAAACAAATGGACCTGACAGATATCTACAGAATATGTAATCCTAAAACAAAAGGATATACCTTCTTCTCAGCACCTCACGGGACCTTCTCCAAAATTGACCATATAATTGGTCACAAAATAAGCCTCAACAGATACAAAAATATTGAAATTGTCCCATGTATCCTATCAGACCACCATGGCCTAAGACTGATCTTCAATAACAACATTAAGAATGGAAAGCCAACATTCACATGGAAACTGAACAACACTCTTCTCAATGATACCTTGGTCAAGGAAGGAATAAAGAAAGAAATTAAAGACTTTTTAGAGTTTAATGAAAATGAAGCCACAACGTACCCAAACCTTTGGGACACAATGAAAGCATTTCTAAGAGGGAAACTCATAGCTCTGAGTACCTCCAAGAAGAAACGGGAGAGAGCACATACTAGCAGCTTGACAACACATCTAAAAGCTCTAGAAAAAAAGGAAGCAAATTCACCCAAGAGGAGTAGACGGCAGGAAATAATCAAACTCAGGGGTGAAATTAACCAAGTGGAAACAAGAAGAACTATTCAAAGAATTAACCAAACGAGGAGTTGGTTCTTTGAGAAAATCAACAAGATAGATAAACCCTTAGCTAGACTCACTAGAGGGCAAAGGGACAAAATCCTAATCAACAAAATCAGAAATGAAAAGGGAGACATAACAACAGATCCTGAAGAAATCCAAAACACCATCAGATCCTTCTACAAAAGCTTATACTCAACAAAACTGGAAAACCTGGACGAAATGGACAAATTTCTGGACAGATACCAGGTACCAAAGTTGAATCAGGATCAAGTTGACCTTCTAAACAGTCCCATATCCCCTAAAGAAATAGAAGCAGTTATTAATAGTCTCCCAGCCAAAAAAAGCCCAGGACCAGATGGGTTTAGTGCAGAGTTCTATCAGACCTTCAAAGAAGATCTAATTCCAGTTCTGCACAAACTATTTCACAAGATAGAAGTAGAAGGTACTCTACCCAACTCATTTTATGAAGCCACTATTACTCTGATACCTAAACCACAGAAAGATCCAACAAAGATAGAGAACTTCAGACCAATTTCTCTTATGAATATCGATGCAAAAATCCTTAATAAAATTCTCGCTAACCGAATCCAAGAACACATTAAAGAAATCATCCATCCTGACCAAGTAGGTTTTATTCCAGGGATGCAGGGATGGTTTAATATACGAAAATCCATCAATGTAATCCATTATATAAACAAACTCAAAGATAAAAACCACATGATCATCTCGTTAGATGCAGAAAAAGCATTTGACAAGATCCAACACCCATTCATGATAAAAGTTTTGGAAAGATCAGGAATTCAAGGCCCATACCTAAACATAATAAAAGCAATCTACAGCAAACCAGTAGCCAACATCAAAGTAAATGGAGAGAAGCTGGAAGCAATCCCACTAAAATCAGGGACTAGACAAGGCTGCCCACTTTCTCCCTACCTTTTCAACATAGTACTTGAAGTATTAGCCAGAGCAATTCGACAACAAAAGGAGATCAAGGGGATACAAATTGGAAAAGAGGAAGTCAAAATATCACTTTTTGCAGATGATATGATAGTATATATAAGTGACCCTAAAAATTCCACCAGAGAACTCCTACACCTGATAAACAGCTTTGGTGAAGTAGCTGGATATAAAATTAACTCAAACAAGTCAATGGCCTTTCTCTACACAAAGAATAAACAGGCTGAGAAAGAAATTAGGGAAACAACACCCTTCTCAATAGTCACAAATAATATAAAATATCTCGGCGTGACTCTAACTAAGGAAGTAAAAGATCTGTATGATAAAAACTTCAAGTCTCTGAAGAAAGAAATTAAAGAAGATCTCAGAAGATGGAAAGATCTCCCATGCTCATGGATTGGCAGGATCAACATTGTAAAAATGGCTATCTTGCCAAAAGCAATCTACAGATTCAATGCAATCCCCATCAAAATTCCAACTCAATTCTTCAACGAATTAGAAGGAGCAATTTGCAAATTCATCTGGAATAACAAAAAACCTAGGATAGCAAAAACTCTTCTCAAGGATAAAAGAACCTCTGGTGGAATCACCATGCCTGACCTAAAGCTTTACTACAGGGCAATTGTGATAAAAACTGCATGGTACTGGTATAGAGACAGACAAGTAGACCAATGGAATAGAATTGAAGACCCAGAAATGAACCCACACACCTATGGTCACTTGATCTTCGACAAGGGAGCTAAAACCATCCAGTGGAAGAAAGACAGCATTTTCAACAATTGGTGCTGGCACAACTGGTTGTTATCATGTAGAAGAATGTGAATCGATCCATACTTATCTCCTTGTACTAAGGTCAAATCTAAGTGGATCAAGGAACTTCACATAAAACCAGAGACACTGAAACTTATAGAGGAGAAAGTGGGGAAAAGCCTTGAAGATATGGGTACAGGGGAAAAATTCCTGAACAGAACAGCAATGGCTTGCTCTGTAAGATCGAGAATTGACAAATGGGACCTAATGAAACTCCAAAGTTTCTGCAAGGCAAAAGACACCGTCAATAAGACAAAAAGACCACCAACAGATTGGGAAAGGATCTTTACCTATCCTAAATCAGATAGGGGACTAATATACAACATATATAAAGAACTCAAGAAGGTGGACTTCAGAAAATCAAATAACCCCATTAAAAATGGGGCTCAGAACTGAACAAAGAATTCTCACCTGAGGAATACCGAATGGCAGAGAAGCACCTGAAAAAATGCTCAACATCCTTAATCATCAGGGAAATGCAAATCAAAACAACCCTGAGATTCCACCTCACACCAGTCAGAATGGCTAAGATCAAAAATTCAGGTGACAGCAGATGCTGGCGAGGATGTGGAGAAAGAGGAACACTCCTCCATTGTTGGTGGGATTGCAGGCTTGTACAACCACTCTGGAAATCAGTCTGGCGGTTCCTCAGAAAACTGGATATAGTACTACCGGAGGATCCAGCAATACCTCTCCTGGGCATATATCCAGAAGATGCCCCAACTGGTAAGAAGGACACATGCTCCACTATGTTCATAGCAGCCTTATTTATAATAGCCAGAAGCTGGAAGGAACCCAGATGCCCCTCAACAGAGGAATGGATACAGAAAATGTGGTACATCTACACAATGGAGTACTACTCAGCTATTAAAAAGAATGAATTTATGAAATTCCTAGCCAAATGGATGGACCTGGAGGGCATCATCCTGAGTGAGGTAACACATTCACAAAGGAACTCACACAATATGTACTCACTGATAAGTGGATATTAGCCCAAAACCTAAGATACCCAAGATATAAGATACAATTTCCTAAACACATGAAACTCAAGAAAAATGAAGACTGAAGTGTGAACACTATGCCCCTCCTTAGAAGTGGGAACAAAACACCCTTGGAAGGAGTTACAGAGACAAAGTTTGGAGCTGAGATAAAAGGATGGACCATGTAGACACTACCATATCCGGGGATCCATCCCATAATCAGCTTCCAAATGCTGACACCATTGCATACACTAGCAAGATTATGCTGAAAGGACCCTGATATAGCTGTCTCTTGTCAGAGTATGCCTGGGCCTAGCAAACATAGAAGTGGATGCTCACAGTCGGCTATTGGATGGATCACATGGCCCCCAATGAAGGAGCTAGAGAAAGTACCAAAGAAGCTAAAGGGATCTGCAACCCTATAGGTGGAACAACATTATGAACTAACCAGTACCCCAGAGCTCTTGACTCTAGCTGCATATGCATCAAAAGATGGCCTAGTCGGCCATCACTGGAAAGAGAGGCCCATTGGACACGCAAACTTTATATGCCCCAGTACAGGGGAACGCCAGGGCCATAAAAGGGGAGTGGGTGGGTAGGGGAGTGGGGGTGGGTGGCTATGGGGGACTTTTGGTATAGCATTGCAAATGTAAATGAGCGAAATACCTAATAAAAAATGGAAAAAAAAATAAAAAAAAAATAAAAATAGTGCTCCTGTCAAAAATCTTGGATTATTTACCTAACCATAAAAAAAAAACACACATTCTCATTTATAAATTGCCTAAAACTATTTTTAAAGTATACTCAATTATAAAGTATCATCTATAATATTTAACTGATGAAAAATATGTTATATTTGCAAATATACATTTTTCTAACAAATAGAACTTTATAGTAAATAAGGCAAAAAAGATTATAGCTTTTGAGAAAGAAGTTGACAGCTTCAGAGTCAGAGTATTAATTTATTTCTTCACTTGATGGAACAACTGGACAAAATATAAGTAACAATATAATGGCTGAACAATACTAGTCACAGGTTAATTAACACAGTAAAAAGATGAAGGAACTAGTAGATAGTTGAAAGATGGATGATAGATATATGATAGATAGATAGATAGATAGATAGATAGATAGATAGATAGATAGATAGACAGACAGATATATAGATACATACATGAGATAGATAACATGAGAGCAAGGGCCTAAGAAAAGATGGATGGAAATAATTTTACGTAAGAGCAGAATGATAATCTTTTCAATATCCAAAATGCTTTGGCTAGAATAGATTATATGATATGCGGTGAAAGACATCTCAACATATTTAAAATACATATACATAATAGTACCTAATGTACTTTCAATGTCATTAAATTGGAAACAAGTGTTATAATTCAGAAAAACACTAATATATGAAAACTATAGAGCCTAATTCCTAGTAATATATAAGATAAAGGATACAGACCAAGAGAAATTATGGTGCATTTTGAACTAAATGACAATTAAAAAACAGAATATTTAAATTTTAAAAATATAGGCAAAACAATGATTAAAGATAAGTTTATATCACTGCCTAAGCTAGAAATGCTAGAAATTAAAATTTAATTATTTTAAATCCCATCTTATAAAGATAAGCAAAGAAACTTAGTCAAAGCAGAAAATGTATACACAATGATTAATAAAATCTAAGATGGTTACGTCAAATGTATGTTAAATTAATAAGAAAGAATTTGAAAGAAACATCACTATAGATTCTGCATCCAATGAAAGGATAATAACACAGTCTTGGCAGCAACTTGCTGACAAGGTAGCAGTCTCTTTATCTGCACAGTCAACTACTGGTAAAGACACTTGTCATAAACTGTCAATAACTCTTATTACAGCGTTTTTCATTGTTCTACTTTGTCCTTAGAGTCATTACTAATCTCTTAGTTGCTCCAATTCATAAAGTGAAAATTGTGTCATATATGTGAGAGAAAAATCTTTGTTATACAGAGTTTGTTGCTGTGTGGTTTTAGGCTTGGCCGTAGATTTTACAATCGGTTCCTCAAAGATATGGAGAGAACGGTTACTTCCTATGTAACGTTCTACATAAAATGAACAAGCTTCGTGCAGTTAGAAAGTGACAGATTTACCCCACGAAAAGAACTTAAAACTGGAACCCTCTATGTCAATCAAAATTTGAATTTGTAATTTTAAAATCTTCCCACAGAGAAAACTCTATGAGTGAATTGTTCCACTAGAGACTTCTATCACACATTTAGGTGGAAAAAAAAAGACTCCTACCAATTCTAAGTATATAATATTTCAGAGAATGATAGAAGACAGAAGGCTTCCAAAACCCTCCAGTTAGATGTCAGTCTTGAAAATGTAAAGATGTCTATCCAAATTTAGACAAAAAAACCTCACAGGAAGATGAACTCTAAGTCCACATCTGTCCTGAAAGATGAGTGCATGGTGTAGGATATTGAGTGAGGCAAGCCAGACTCAGGAAGGAGACCTCATGTTTTCACTCTTAGAGCAATCTTGACCTATAATGTGTTCACATATAGATAAAGAGTTGTAAGTGTAGGTAAAGTCCAAACACTTAGAAAGGAGAGCCAGAAAGGGCACTGGGAGGAAGAACAGACCGTAGGCAAAGGACATGCCTGTCACGGAAAAGAACACAAAGCTCGTTTCCCCCCCTAGTTTTCATGGCTGCTACAGGAATTCAACCTTCTGTGTGTTTAAGGAGCAAGAACCATTTTTATATTCATAAATAATCCAAGCTCTGATATTCATTTGAGACAGGAATTGTAAAAGCTGGGTTTTCTTTTTAGAAATCCATTTACCACTAATGCAGTAGGAATTACACATGCTTAGTTAATGAATATATGTGTCACATTAACCTACTTAGAAGAGGTGATTTTAAAAAAAATTCTTCTACAGAGGGAGGGAGGGTTGTAATATCTGCAAGTTTTCTCTTTTTGCTTCTGTTTAAAACTCTATCAAGTCAGTTTATTGTAGGGCTGTGGAACATGTAAATTGGACTGCTATACATAAAATAAAGGATGTTATTTTAAGAAAAGATAAATACAAGCTAGATATATGTATATAGTTTGTATGGTGTGTGTGTGTGTGTGTGTGTGTGTGTGTGTGTGTGTGTGTGTGTGTGTGTGTCTGTGTGTGTGTGTGTGTGTGTGTGTGTATTCTTTCAGCAGATATAGGAAAAAAAATATTTCCCAGGTTAAGATTATTTTTAAAAAGAAAAAAAGAAAGAAACCCTCTGAAAACAGAAACAGGAAACAAGCTGTTCCATGACACCTAGGGATCCCTGCAGCCAGTCAGTCAGCTACAAGATGCTTTTATGCTCTCTCTCTCTCTCTCTCTCTCTCTCTCTCTCTCTCTCTCTCTCTCTCTCTCTGTGTGTGTGTGTGTGTGTGTGTATTCCCACAATTTTCTTTAATATTGCACTAAGTTCCCTGGCTAGGTTAAGGAAGCCAGAACACTTAACTTAAAAATCAAAAAGATTGAAAGGAATAAAATTAAACCGTACATAGAAGACATAGTTATAGTCACAGCAAACCTGAAGAAGTCAATAAAAAGTTGGCTAAAAGTAATGAATAACTTAAGTAACGGCTTAGGATATAAAGTTAATAGAGCAAGATTGCAGTTTAATACAGTAGAGATAACAACTTAGGAAATAAACTTCAAAGAAAGAACCAGTATAATATCATTTTTAAATGCATCATAATAAACTGAGCAAAGGATGTGTGAGAATCAAACATAGAAAATTATTAAATGCAGGAAACTTCAGGAATACAAGGATTGCCTAATGAACAGAGATGGACCATGTTCATAGAGCAGAAGATTAATATTAGTCAAAACCAACTCTCCCCAAGTATGTAACTAGATTTCTGCCAAGTGAATAATAATGCAAAAGGATTTGTTGAAGAAATATTATTGGCTTTTTAAAATAAAAAATAAAAGAAAATTAGAATAGCTGAAGACAAATATGAACTCTAGAATAATGTCACAGCAGATATTTAAGATTCAGACAAAGTGAACATGACATGGGTAGCCTTCCCACTGCAGCAAATCAAACATAATTAAATAGGTAGATAGATAGAAGATAGATAGATAGATAGATAGATAGATAGATACACAGATACATAGATAGATACATTAATACATAGATGCATAGATAGATACATTAATACATAGATGCATAGATAGGTAGGAAGATAGATGGATGGATAGATAGATAGATAGATAGATAGATAGATAGATGGATAGATAGATAGATACACAGATACATAGAGATACATTAATACATAGATGCATAGATAGGTAGGAAGATAGATGGATGGATAGATAGATAGATAGATAGATAGGAAATTTGATAGATAGATATTAGATAGATATGTATGTGCATACATATATACTTATGGTTAACCAAATTTCAATAAATATATAAAATTAACCTATAAAAACAAAAATAAATGGCACTTAGGCAACCGGCTGGCGTTGGGGAGAAACATCAATCCTTATCTCACATTCTTCACACAGATTAACTGCAAAAGGATCACAGCCCGAAACATACAACCAGACCAGGTACTGTTCAGTTCCTAAAATAAATCCCACAAGTGAACCTTGTGGCTTTGGAGATGTCTTACACAGAGACTACCAGACTACTGAAACATTGACGTTTATCTAAATCACAATGTTTACTCTTCTAAAAACATAACATAAAGATAACATAACTTGGGTCTGCCAAGTAAGAGACTGGACGTCCACATCCACATCATGTATAGTAGACATTCCGTGCTGTTCCATATGGATTCTGGATTGATCCTGAGGTAAAACTCTCTAGTAGAAACATTCATACATATCATTCTATTTATGTGAAGAAGCATAAAAGTTTCTAAAATACACAAAGTGTCAACAATAGCTAATATGAGCTTTAAAGAAGACTAAAATAGTAAGCAGAGAGATTTTTTTTAAATAGGTAAGTTTTCCTCGGCGTATTCTTAAGAAGGCAAGTAATACAAATGAGCTAATATTATAGTATAGAATTCACAGATGAGAAGTAGGCCTAACAGGGAACTTGTGCCTCAGTCCTAATTTCATGGTTGAATGTATGCACTTTAGATTCCCTTAACCAAAACTACAAAGGTTGGCCTAGAAGCCACTTCTGTTATTTTAACATTCAGAGTAAAGGATTCTCCAGTGTTTTAATCAGTAGCCTGTGTTAGCCAGTTCTAATAGCACACAGCTCCTAGAGGTGAGGGAGCCATGTAACAAACAGAATGAAAGGCCCAGATCTAAAGTCAGGTCCATGGTGGTCTTGCTCACCCTTGGCAGCTGAGCTATTTAGACCCTGCTGGGGCATCGTCTGTCACAACTGTGTGAAGTCAGAGGAAAAGAAGTAGGAAATGTTCACCAGCTGTAGTAGGTCATTTTTCACCAGCTGCAGATGGTTCAGTGGAGGAAAAAATAAAAGTAGGGGGCCTTGGTGACTGGGAAAACATCCCAAAGGCTTCTCGGGAGATGGATGGGCTCTCTACATGACCTGGGAGCCAGGCTTGGATAGTCACTTAGGGAACAGTCTAGGCTCCTCTAAGCTTTCTGACATTCTCCCCACAGGCCTGTGGTGTATACGACTGCATAACGTCACAGCTCCCAGAAACTCCAAATGTGAAAATTAATGATACAAGACAGGAGCTCAGACTCACTTACTCTCCTAGAAGTCCCTACAAAATAAAAGTGTGTACCTGGCCCACTCTCAATGACCTATAGACACTTGCCAAACTAGATTGCACTGAAATGTTATGTTAGTCCACATCAAAGGTTTTTTGGTTGTTGAGTTGTTTGGTTCGTTGGCTGGTTGGTTGGTTGGTTGGTTTGGTTTGCTGTAGTTGTGTTTTTACTTCTCTATAGTATTTCACAGTGGAGAAATACATAAAACAGAAAAGGCTAGGCCTTATTCAATATTAGCAGTTCTGTTGTTTCAAGCCCCCTTCTGTTGCTCCAAATTCCTATTTTAATTTTGAGCAAAAAATATAAATAGAGCTCTTGTTCTTACAACACAGCTAGGATGTTGGAATGGTCTAGAATTAACAACAAAGTTGGGCTTTAGTAAGGCAATTAAGAAGTAAAACATATTTGGACATGCAAATAATATTTCTTTCTGCTTCAACCATAGGAACCTCTTCCATCTAAGTTAAAACTGGAAAAAATTCTCACATCTCTCACCCATAACTCAGTTTGCTGATCATTGTAATGGGCTTGCATTTGAGACCCCCCTCCAATGGATAAGAACCAATCCCTGACATTATTAATGTTATTCCATTATGCTTACAGACAGAATCCTAGAATTCTCTGGGGGTCCACCCAGTAGCCAATGGAAAGAGATGTAGAAACTCACACCCAAACTTAGATGGAGCTCAAAGAGTCTTATGGAAGAGTTGGGAGAAAGATTGAGGAACCCAAAGAGGACAGGGACTCCACAGGAAGAGCAACAGAGTCAACTAACCTGGACCCTTGGGCTCTCCCAGAGACTGAAACACCAACCAAAGAGTGAGCCTGGACTGGACCTAGGCCCTCTACACATATGTAGCAGATAAGCAGCTTGGTCTACATGTGGGTCCTCTAAACAACTAGAATGGGGACTGTCCCTGAGCCTGTTGCCTGCCTGCCTGCCTGCCTGCCTATGGATCCTGAACCCCTAAATGTACAGCCTTGTCTGGCCTCAGTGGGAGAGAATATGCCTAATCCCACAGCAACTTGATATGTATGGGGGATGAGGGGAATGGAGAGGTGAGGGGGGGTGACACCTAGAGGAGGTTTCCCCTTCTAAGGAAAGTGGGGGGGATTATATGAGGGGTTACTGGAAGGAGAAGTGCTGATATATGAGTTATAAAGTGAATGAATAAATAAATACTTTTTAAAAAGATATAATTTTATAGCTTTCCTGTAAAGCTTAGCTGCCTGAACAAACAATTTTGAAACTGGGGGAGACCCTAAAGAGGTTCTTTGTTACATCAGAACTTGTATCGTCTATAAGTAAAATCAGCCTTGTCATTGGTGGGTTTGTTTTATTTTTATATACTTCCCATTTCTACTTCTCTTGGCTTGCCACACATCTGATTTACTGTATTATTGCTTTTCTGGGTAAAATATGAATTGGATCCTAATGACTTAATGGAGCTACTGCCAGGGAGTGATTAACCACCCAGGAAGAGGCAAGCAGAAGGTGTCATCAAGTACATCTGTGCAAGCAAAGAGTTAATGCATTTCTGAAGATTGCCTCCCCATAGGAGAGTAGCCCTAGCTTTAAAGTAAGGAGGGAAAAATCCAGGTGTGCCTGAAAGGAAATGCCCAAAGTGGCTGCATTTAGGAGATATCGAACTCCAGACTTTAAATGATTTAAATGCAATCCCTGTGCGTAGCTGCTAAACCAAAGCGCCTCACCCCAGGGAAGAGATGAGAAATTTTGAGGGCGATTGAGCACTGAGAATTCTCATCGTGGCTTAGCAAAAAGTGACTTAGCACATGTGTTTCCATAATTACGAAGCGTCAGAGTGCTCACTGGCTCTGAAACAGAGTCGCCAGTGTGACAACTCTTGGTGCCAGTATGAGAGGCAATCAGATGAGGCGGGAACGAACACCCTCTGCCTCAGCAATCTGCTAATGCTCAAGGCAACCTTTCCTCTGGGAACGCTTGTCTGAGGTGGGCATTCATGCTCAGATTATTCATTGCTTTATTTCTTTTTAACTAATGGGGGAAGAAGAGTGAGGTGAATGCTTATTGGGTAACTACAATTCCTGCAGCACTTACTAAGGGGTCTGGGGCTTGACATATACTTCGTAAAAAGAGAAAGAAGGTCTAGGAATGCAAATTCTCCTCTAGTTCTGTGCAGGTCAATAAGACAACCTTGCTAAACTTCAGACAGCTTTATAATTCTCACAAAATCCTGCCCTTCTCCTAGGCATTAGCAAGCCTTGGCCATCCCTTTTCCACTCTGTCCTATAGATGTTCTGTGGAAGCACTCAGCTCTCAGGGCCACAGTTTCTCTTGTTTCTAGTCTCATGCACGTGGGATCAGGCACCCCAGAGTCTCTTGCTATGTAGTCTCTAACCTAGTAACACAATGCTCTGCTGCTCTTGTAGTCAGTAACTGTAGTATGCTCACTTCGTTGCTATCAGACTTCATGGCGTGACTATTTCACAATGCACCCATGATACTCAGGATAGGATTTGGGTTAGAACTATTGACAGTGTATGTACATTCTAAGACATATCTTTGGGAGCAAATAAATATGCATGACTTTTAGATATATACTTGTTGATGAGCTTGGAGACTATGATTGACTAGGAGCCTACATGGCTAAGATCCTGTACATGGGTAAATTCATTATATAATCAATATGATAGAGATGTATAAAAGTTAAACCCAATTTAGAGTCATAACTTTAGACACTGAGCCTAGAAGACCGAGAGGGATCTGACTTGAAAATTTCCTCCCTGAACACTAGCTCTCAGAGTACTAAAATGTCAGACATCTTTTGTCCATGATGTATCACCAACACAGCTATCTAAACATGACCTGAACAAGCATGGTGATACCAATAAGCATGCTAATGTGAGGAGGGAAGAGTTCAGGATTTCTCAAACCTATACAAGCACTGAGGAATGTGAAATGTGATAGAAATAGATCATGACAATAGGTTATTCTTACCAAACAGTCCACTCTGGAACATGTATGCACAAGTACATACAAGTAACATTATATAGATGGAGCAGAGTATATTTTTGTGTTTAGGGTACTTTGTATTTGTGTGTGTGTGTGTGTGTGTGTGTGTGTGTGTATGTGTGTGTGTGTGTGAATATGTATGTATCTGTATGTATTATATAACAATTTTGCATATATGATTATATTATTAATGTATGTATTACATACAATTAATTGAATTATATATATATATATCTTTTTTTAAAGAGACATGAATTTGAAAGAGAGTTGGGGTACATGGGAGTGTCTGGATAAAGGGAAAAGAAGGGAAAATAATGTAATTATAATCTCAAAAAAACCCAATGTTTTAAAAACAAGAAACCAATCAATAATTCTTTGGAACCTGGTTTGCAATGCACTATGCTAGGCCTTCAAACGGGGAAACTCAAACGGTAACGAAGAACTTATGAAACTTGTCATTCATTCACTGCAAGCATCCGGTTTTCACTGAATGCCTACTCTGTGTGGCAGCTGTGCTAATGCCCTACCCTGTCCTCTTCCGCGGAAGACACACTTTGATAAGAAATAAGAATCACAAAATTATGACCATTTAGAACTGAGTAGAGATAAAACATTTGAAAAACATTGATTAAATAGATAGAAGACACAAACACAGGGCAGAAAAGGAATGTATTCAGTATTGTGATGGTTTGTATATCCTTGGACCAGGGAGTGGCAACATCTGGAGGTATGGCCTTGTTAGAGTAGGTGTGACCTGGTTGGAATGGGTGTGTCACTGTGGGTGTGGGCATAAGATCCTCACCCTAGTTACCTGGAAGTCAGTCTTTGGATGAAGACATAGAACTCTCAGCTCTGCCTGCTCCATGCCATGCCTCCCTGAATGCTGCCATGCTCCCACCTTGATGATAATGGACTGAACTTCTGAAACTGTAAGCCAGCCCCAATTAAATGTTGTTTTTTCATAAGATTTGCCTTGGTCATGGTGTCTGTTCACAGCAGTAAAACCCTAACTAAGACAAGTGTCTACGGAGTACTATAGAATCCAGGTCTCCCAGTTCACAATTCAAAGAACCTTTGCTGAGCGGGAAGACAAGGACCAGGAGAGAAAACCTGCATGCTCCGATCATTAATTCTAGACAAGGTTCAGTTTTCTTTCTTCTTTGAAGCACGACCCAGGGGCTGAATTCAGGTGGGGGTCCGGATAGAGCGCGCCCATAACTTCACCTCCTAAATGTTCTGCACCTTCCCCAAGTACTTATCCCAGCTCACAGGGGTGCTTAAGAAACTCAATCTAATTCTAAAACAACTTTATTTATTTATTTATTTATTTATTTATTTATTTATGGCTCCAAAAATCCCTGCATTCTTAGCCTCAACGATGGCATTGCTACCTGCTACCGCCACGGTGTCATGAAGGACCCAGGACTGTAAAAGAATGATGCACCATGATGCACCTTGTCAGGAACAAGCCCAGAGTTGCCAGCATGGGAGAATTGCACGGTCACCTTGACCTCGTTAGTGTTCCATCCGAACGTTTCTATACTTTTCTCACAAAAAAAAAAAAAAATTGAACAGTCCCAAGTCAATGCTTTTAGAAGATACTTTGACCTATTTTCTTTTCCTTGAAAAAGAAAATAGTACAACTCTATTTTCTTCCAAGATTTCATGAGTGCTTTTGAGTTCCTCCTAAGAATTGGATGATTTGGTAGGTCGATGGTGGAAAAGGTACCCAGTTTGAGAGGAGAATATATTGCAGGAACCATAGATACAGATGTATAAATCCCATGTGGGTTAAGGTAACTACTATTTATAGTGCATATATAAAGTATTTAGTAGTAAGTGCTTTAAAATCTATGTCTCTCTTTATCTACCTATGATTCTTCTATCTCTATATTGATTATCTAGCTAGCTTTCCATAATCCTTCTTCTCTTATTTATTTCTTTTGCATGGACTGATTTGTGGAAAATGTATTAATTCAACACTCAGAATAAAACAGTATCGCTAGATGCATGATTATGCCGAAACCATGTTGTGCCTTGTTCAATGACAGATCCATTCCTAGCTGAATGAACAAGTTCAGCTCCTTGATGACAGACTGCCACATTCATAATTCACTTCTTGAATAACCACATATCTCTTATACATAGAACATCCTCTATTTCCCTATCATGTTTTTATAAAGTGTGGAGTTTCAAAATGGCACAAGACAGTTTCTTAATCTCTGTGTCAGAGTGTGATGACCTACTGTCTTACAGACTCAAAGCAGTCAATCACAGATGAATAAATGGCGTAGTTGGATAGCCATTTTCGCTCTGGGTTAAACCACAGAATCGGATATTGCTGGAACACAGATCATCTTGCTGTGAAAGGATTCAATCCTGGCTCAACCTACGGCAAAGTTAAATTAGGAGACTGTTTACCTTTCAAAGCGTTCAATTGGAGTGTTCAAATTTTGATGCATTTTAGTTGGATACTAATTAGCAACTAGCTGACTGCTAAGTGGACTGTCACCTTTCCTTTTGACAACTCACTAAAAATTAGCCTCTCTGTGTTATTTGAACATTGGGGGAATGGGTTGGGAGGGCTGAAGCTAAAGATGGGATTTCATTTGGAACATTTATAGAGAATTTTTAGTATGCTGCTGATATTTAAGCACTTCAGTAAATGTAAAAGAGGGGAAAAGGTTGGGAATGACAGACAGTGAGTTCTGCTCAGCAGGCGTTGACTACATAGTCAAAGTATAAATGGATCTCGTTCCTTTTAAATGTTAATAAGCTTCTGCACTAGAAAGGATTTTATATGTAGTTGCTATAATATCAGATATTGGCCTGTTCTGTCCTTCCTAAGGTATATCTGATATTTGATTGCAGCTAAAGTTAGGTAAGAAGAAATCCAAATCCAAAAGATGTGTTTAAGTATGATCACCAAAAAAAAAAAAAAAAGTTATCCTTGGGAAGTAAATAGAAAATATATTGTCCTTCAAAAAATCTTTTCTTCGTGTATTTTCATATAGAATTGAATTTTCCTCTGACTTGGCAATATTTACCTTATTGATAAAAATTACATGAAAGGTGGGAATGAGCAGGCCAGAGGTAAGCAGGCCCTCTCCTGCACTGTGCTTACCCACAGTGGTTTTTCTAAGTGTAAGTGTGTTATTTCAGGTTTGGCTACCTATTTGGACAGAGTTCATTCTTAGATTTATAACAACTTAAAATTGATTCATTGTACTCTTACTGTGCTTACTACATGTGTGGGGGGGAAAGATTTAGATGTAAAAAATGGTTCCTTTCCAAATCAGATAGGATAAAACACTTTGAAAACTATAGATTTCATGAATTTATCCCTCTGATGGAGTAAAATAGATTAAGCTTGTTCACAGCTCAGGTCACTCTAAGCTCTCATACCACTCACCTTCATGTCCCGTGTCATTTCAGGCCAAGCATCAGGCTCCTGAAATTAGACTATTATAATATTTCCTGAAACTCTCTGTAATTACTCTCTGAGACCACACTCTGGGATGAAAGAATGGACTTTTTCTAGGAAGAAGTAGCTATTTTTATACCCTTTGTCTGAATAAGATGCATATCCTGAGATACACAGTGGAAATTTAGAAGTCAGTTAATGACCCAAAGAGGGGAGGATCATGGCCACCTGCATACCGATGATGAAAAGGGGGGCATGGGTCTCCAGTTAGCTCAGCCTTATCAGAATAACCATGGAAATTTTGCAAAATCCAGGACCAGAAGAAATAATAGCTAAGCAAGAGCTATCTCTAAATAGCTGGGTCAACTACATCTTGAATTTGAGAGCTCTGAGAAAGATCACATCTAACATTGACATCATGTTCTATGTCACACATTTATTCTGACTTTACCAAACATTACAAGAAAAGCATCCATTGAAGTTATAGCATGAGAATATTTATTTTAAAAAAAAACCTCAGTATTAGCATTTTGTGTAATAACAAAGGCTTAAGACTATCTGTGTATAAACCATCAGGAGAACTGATGAAGAATTGTGATGCAAAAATACAATGAAAGGGCACAAATGAATAGTCAAACATTTTTGTGCCACGGGATAGCTGCCCATGAAAGGTGGAACTGTAAAATATAACGAGGACATTGCAAACTCAGAATAGAAAGCGTTGATTAGAGGGAAGAAAGGAAGTGTGACAAATGCAACCTGGTGACCTTCAACACTTCTGGTGTCAGGTTGTCTCTTACACCCACTGGGGGGCACTTGGTTGTTTTCCTACTATTAACTTTTGTGCAGTGCTACGGTTCAGAATGCTTTAGCCCATGTGTCAAACCTCAGTGGTAAGTTAGTCTATGTGTAGCCCTCAACCTAAGAATAGTTTCCTGCATAGATAGTTGTGTGTCTGTACATGTGCACACAGGAGGAAGCTAGAGTTCAATGCCAAGCTTTTCCTCAGTAGCTTTCCACTCTACTCTCTGAGATAGTCTCTCTCTGAACCCAGAGCTCACCTCCTGGCTTGACAGGGTTGCCAGCAAGCTAGAATCATCCCTTTTGTGCTACCTCCTCAATGCTAGATAGCAAATGCCTTGGCTATGTGTGAGTTATTTCCCTGCAATGTGGGCAGGCTTTGTAACAATAAAGCCTGCAGTGGAGTGGCCACAAGACCTTTGCCACTGTCATGCCATATAATCCCTACAAAGAAGGCATTATTTTTACCACTTGTAGAAGAAGAAGCTGAATCTCAGAAAGGTTAAATGCCTTGCCTAAAACCACACAGCTAACAAAGTAGAGTCTGATCCAACAAGAGACACTCTCATCAAGTCTTTAATACATGCTAAGTCATTTTCTAGACATTTCAACATTGCATGTGTCATGTTAATTTTTGACCTTTGAGACAGGATGAAGGAACATCATTTGTAGAGAGTTATTATGTTGTTCCAATTCAACCAGGCAGAAATTTATGTAGTCCAAGTTGAACCCAAGACTGTCTGATCCAAGACAGAGATCTTTTGATGTCCCATAATACAGTGGTTGCTGGTATTTGGTTAAAATCATAGTAACCAGAAAGATGATGACCAAGTTCCTCTCTCAAGTTACTTTTACCGCTGGAGCTCTCCACCTAACATCAAGTTCATATTTTTAAGTCCTTGGAAGAAACTGATAAATTAGCAGAAGCCACAGTGAGGTACAAAGTGGTAGCTCTCAGCACATAACAAATCTCAAAAGAAAATATTCTCCAATAAGAGGGATTTATGTTGATGTGCTGTTTTCCCACCTGGCCTCCTGCAAGGCACACAGCAAATGCAATGCATCTGACATGTTGACAGAAAACCAAGCTTTTGAAATGACTTCCTTGGCTCTGGAAATAAATCACCCATGTCTTCAGCATTGGTCATAGATCTGGGGGCTACTTTTAAAGGATATATGCTCAAGTGATCTTAATTGTGTGATGTAAAGGGAAGGAACAAAGCAAAGGCTGAGTGTTGTACTTACTGTGTGTGTTGGAACCAAGTTCAGCTTGGCTGCATAGCCTCAGACAACAGGGAAATGTTTCTAAGGAAATACTGCATAGGATCCTTTACCAACGCATAGTAGAGATTCTCAAAACAGCCTCAGAGGTACAGATCCTTACATCTGAGAGTCAGTTCAGCATTCAACTTATTGACGCATTAGTGGGGCCATGAGAAAAGGGCAGAGGGTTTGGCATTCAGGCAAATTTGAGATGAAAGCCTCGTTCTATCCCTGATTGGATCTTCTCACCTTGTGTGAATTTATTTACCACATCTAAGACTCAGTTGCTCTCTCTGTAAAAATTATAACGACTTCCATGTGTACTGTTAAAAGTGAGTCTGAACTAATCAATATTTGTCCTAGGCACAGGAAGCACCATGGAACTATATAGAGTAGAGGCTCAGTCAGAAGCATTCTTCTGACCTTACTGTTGAGTAAGGTTTGGCCATCAATACTCTAGTTTCCTCAGGTGATCAATATGAATTATAAATACCTTTTGGGAGTATTAGCTAAGAATATGCATATGAAGTACCTATCACAGTCCCAATACAAATGTGGTCACAGTAAAGCATCATCTCCTAAAACCATTATTTTCCATTGCAGGCACTTTCTCTTCAGCCACAATACATACATACATATATATATATATACTATATATGTGTGTTTGTGTGTGTGTGTGTGTGTGTGTGTGTATGTGTGTGTTTCAAGACAGGGTTTCTCTGCATAGCCCTGGCTGTCCTGGAACTCACTCTGTAGACCAGGCTGGCCTCGAACTCAGAGATCCACTTGCCTCTGCCTCCCAAGTGGCTGGGATTAAAGGCATGCACCACCACTGCCCTGCTACCTGTATTTTAATTAGTAGTATAATTCCCAAAATTATATTATATTTGTCCGTAATTTTCAGACATGCACAAGAATTAAAAGAGTGCTTCTGTGCCTCAACAATACCTCAACAATAGTGTTTGCCTGGTTTTAGCCATCACACCATGCGAACTTGTCTAGAACAGGTGGGCCTTGCATTAACACATCACTCTGTCAGCTCTACCAGGCAGCCAGTGCCCAATGA